>NC_086447.1:739851350-740167353 GCF_028390025.1 Pseudophryne corroboree | reverse complement strand
CTGCCGGGAAATCCACTTTTTTACCTCAAGTCACTCCCCAACAGAGAAAGGCACCGACCTTTCAACCGCAGCCTTTTCGCTCCTACAAAAATAAGAGAGCAAAGGGCTTGTCGTACCTGCCACGAGGCAGAGGAAGAGGGAAGAGACACCAACAGGCAGCTCCTTCCCAGGAACAGAAGCCCTCCCCGGCTCCTGCAAAAACCTCAGCATGACGCTGGGGCCTCTCAAGCGGACTCGGGGACAGTGGGGGGCCGTCTCAAAAATTACAGCGCGCAGTGGGCTCACTCGCAGGTAGACCCCTGGATCCTGCAGATAATATCTCAGGGGTACAGGTTGGAATTAGAGACGGATCCTCCTCATCGTTTCCTGAAGTCTGCCTTACCAACCGTCTCTTCCGAAAGGGAGAGGGTGTTGGAAGCCATTCACAAGCTGTACGCTCAGCAGGTGATAGTCAAAGTACCCCTATTACAACAAGGAAAGGGGTATTATTCCACTCTATTTGTGGTACCGAAGCCGGATGGCTCGGTAAGGCCTATTCTAAATCTGAAGTCCTTGAACCTCTACATAAAAAAGTTCAAGTTCAAGATGGAGTCACTCAGAGCAGTGATAGCGAACCTGGAAGAAGGGGACTTTATGGTATCCTTGGACATCAAGGATGCGTATCTACACGTTCCGATTTACCCCGCACACCAGGGGTACCTCAGGTTCATTGTTCAAAACTGTCACTATCAGTTTCAGACGCTGCCGTTCGGATTGTCCACGGCGCCTCGGGTCTTTACCAAGGTAATGGCCGAGATGATGATTCTTCTTCGAAGAAAAGGCGTATTAGTTATCCCATACTTGGACGATCTCCTAATAAGGGCAAGGTCCAGAGAACAGCTGGAGACAGCTTTAGCACTATCTCAAGAGGTGCTAAGACAACACGGGTGGATTCTGAATATTCCAAAATCCCATTTAATCCCGACAACTCGTCTGCTGTTCCTAGGAATGATTCTGGACACGGTTCAGAAAAAGGTTTTCCTTCCAGAGGAAAAAGCCAAGGAGTTATCCGATCTGGTCAGGAACCTCCTAAAACCAGGAAAAGTGTCAGTACATCAATGCACAAGAGTCCTGGGAAAAATGGTGGCTTCTTACGAAGCAATTCCATTCGGCAGATTCCATGCAAGAATATTCCAAAGGGATCTGTTGGACAAATGGTCAGGGTCGCATCTGCAGATGCACCTGCGAATAACCCTGTCACCAAAGACAAGGGTGTCACTTCTGTGGTGGTTGCAGAAGGCTCACCTATTAGAAGGCCGCAGATTCGGCATTCAGGATTGGATCCTGGTGACCACGGACGCCAGCCTGAGAGGCTGGGGAGCAGTCACACAAGGAAGAAACTTCCAGGGAGTATGGACGAGTCTGGAAAAGTCTCTTCACATAAACATTCTGGAACTAAGAGCAATCTACAATGCTCTAAGCCAGGCGGAACTTCTCCTGCAAGGAAAGCCGGTGTTGATTCAGTCGGACAACATCACGGCGGTCGCCCATGTAAACAGGCAGGGCGGCACAAGAAGCAGGAGTGCAATGGCAGAAGCTGCCAAGATTCTTCGCTGGGCGGAGAATCACGTGATAGCACTGTCAGCAGTGTTCATCCCGGGCGTGGACAACTGGGAAGCAGACTTCCTCAGCAGACACGATCTTCATCCGGGAGAGTGGGGTCTACATCCAGAAGTCTTCAACATGTTAATAGACCGTTGGGAAAGACCAATTGTAGACATGATGGCGTCTCGCCTCAACAAGAAACTGGACAAATATTGCGCCAGGTCAAGAGATCCACAGGCAATAGCTGTGGACGCACTGGTAACTCCTTGGGTGTACCAGTCAGTGTATGTGTTTCCTCCTCTGCCGCTCATACCAAAGGTATTGAAGATCATACGGCAAAGAAGAGTAAGAACAATACTAGTGGTTCCGGATTGGCCGAGAAGGACTTGGTATCCGGAACTTCAAGAGATGCTCACGGACGAACCGTGGCCTCTACCTCTGAGAAGGGACCTGCTACAGCAGGGTCCCTGTCTTTTTCAAGACTTACCGCGGCTGCGTTTGACGGCATGGCGGTTGAACGCCAGATCCTAAAAGGGAAAGGCATTCCAGAAGAAGTCATTCCTACCTTGATTAAGGCACGGAAGGAAGTCACCGTGAAACATTATCACCGCATTTGGCGAAAATATGTAGCGTGGTGCGAGGATCGGAGGGTTCCGACGGAGGAATTCCAACTGGGTCGTTTCCTACATTTCCTGCAATCAGGATTATCTATGGGTCTCAAATTGGGATCCATTAAGGTTCAAATTTCGGCCCTGTCAATATTCTTCCAAAAAGAATTGGCCTCTGTCCCTGAGGTCCAGACTTTTGTCAAGGGAGTACTGCATATACAGCCTCCTGTGGTGCCTCCGGTGGCACCGTGGGATCTAAATGTAGTTTTAGATTTCCTCAAATCCCATTGGTTTGAACCATTGAAAAAGGTGGATTTGAAATATCTCACATTGAAAGTGACTATGTTACTAGCCCTGGCCTCTGCCAGGAGAGTATCTGAATTGGCGGCTTTATCTTATAAAAGTCCTTATCTAATCTTCCATTCGGATAGGGCAGAACTGCGGACTCGTCCGCATTTTCTCCCTAAAGTGGTATCAGCATTTCATCTGAACCAACCTATTGTGGTGCCTGCGGCCACTAGCGACTTGGAGGACTCCAAGTTGTTGGACGTTGTCAGAGCCTTAAAAATATACATTGCAAGGACGGCTGGAGTCAGAAAATCTGACTCGCTGTTTATATTGTATGCACCCAACAAGTTGGGCGCACCTGCTTCTAAGCAGTCGATTGCTCGTTGGATTTGTAACACAATTCAACTTGCACATTCTGTGGCAGGCCTGCCACAGCCTAAAACTGTAAAAGCCCACTCCACAAGGAAGGTGGGCTCATCTTGGGCGGCTGCCCGAGGGGTCTCGGCATTACAACTCTGCCGAGCAGCTACGTGGTCGGGGGAGAACACGTTTGTAAAATTTTACAAATTTGATACCCTGGCAAAGGAGGACCTGGAGTTCTCTCATTCGGTGCTGCAGAGTCATCCGCACTCTCCCGCCCGTTTGGGAGCTTTGGTATAATCCCCATGGTCCTTTCAGGAACCCCAGCATCCACTTAGGACGATAGAGAAAATAAGAATTTACTTACCGATAATTCTATTTCTCGGAGTCCGTAGTGGATGCTGGGCGCCCATCCCAAGTGCGGATTATCTGCAATACTTGTACATAGTTATTGTTAACTAATTCGGGTTATTGTTAAGGAGCCATCTTTAAGAGGCCCTTTCTGTTGTCATACTGTTAACTGGGTTTAGATCACAAGTTGTACGGTGTGATTGGTGTGGCTGGTATGAGTCTTACCCGGGATTCAAAATGCCTCCCTTATTGTGTATGCTCGTCCGGGCACAGTACCTAACTGGAGTCTGGAGGAGGGTCATAGGGGGAGGAGCCAGTGCACACCACCTGACCTAGTAAAGCTTTACTTTTTTGTGCCCTGTCTCCTGCGGAGCCGCTATTCCCCATGGTCCTTTCAGGAACCCCAGCATCCACTACGGACTCCGAGAAATAGAATTATCGGTAAGTAAATTCTTATTATTTTCTCTAACGTCCTAGAGGATGCTGGGGACTCCGTAAGGACCATGGGGATAGACGGGCTCCGCAGGAGACATGGGCACTTTAAGAAAGACTTTAGGTCTGGGTGTGCACTGGCTCCTCCCTCTATGCCCCTCCCCTAGACCTCAATTTGATACTGTGCCCAGAGGAGATGGGTGCACTACAGGGAGCTCTCCTGAGCTTCCTGTCAGAAAGTATATTTGTTAGGTTTTTTATTTTCAGGGAGCCTGCTGGCCACAGACTCCCTGCATCGAGGGACTGAGGAGAGAGAAACAGACCTACTTCTGTGAGTTTCAAGGCTCTGTTTCTTAGGCTACTGGACACCATTAGCTCCAGAGGGATTGGTACGCAGGTCTCACCCTCGCCGTCCGTCCCAGAGCCGCGCCGCCGTCCTCCTCGCAGATCCGGAAGATAGAAGCCGGGTGAGTATGAGAAGAAAAGAAGACTTCAGAGGCGGCAAAAGACTTCATGATCTTCACTGAGGTAACGCACAGCAGTAAAGCTGTGCGCCATTGCTCCCATACACCTCACACACCACAGTCACTGTAAGGGTGCAGGGCGCAGGGGGGGCGCCCTGGGCAGCAATAAAACCTCTCCATTGGCAAAATAAGTATATACATGTACAGATGGGCACTGTACATGTATATAACAGAGCCCCCGCCAGTTTTCTGGACTTTTGAGCGGGACAGAAGCCCGCCGCCGAGGGGGCGGGGCTTCTCCCTCAGCACTCACCATCGCCATTTTTCTCCACAGCACAGCGCTGAGAGGACGCTCTCCGGACTCTCCCCTGCTAATACACGGTGATAGAGGGGTTTTAAGAGGAAGGGGGGGGGGCACAAATTTGGCGGATATAAAGTATAAACAACGCTACTGGATAAACATTTAGTGTTTTTTTTCCAGGGTCATATAGCGCTGGGGTGTGTGCTGGCATACTCTCTCTCTGTCTCTCCAAAGGGCCTGGTGGGGAAACTATCTTCAGATAAGAGGTTCCCTGTGTGTGTGGTGTGTCGGTCCGCGTGTGTCGACATGTCTGAGGTAGAAGGCTCACCTAGGGAGGAGGGGGAGCGTATGAATGTGAGGTCTCCATCGGCGGTGCCGACACCTGACTGGATGGATATGTGGAATGTTTTAAGTGCTAGTGTGAACTTATTGCACAAAAGATTAGACAAAGCTGAAGCCAAGGAACAGTCAGGGAGTGAACCCATGTCTGTCCCTATGTCGCCGGGACCTTCAGTGTCTCAGAAGCGCCCACTATCCCAAATAGGAGACACAGATACCGAAACGGATTCGGACTCCAGTGTCGACTACGATGATGCAAAGTTACAGCCAAAGGTGGCTAAATGTATTCGATATATGATAATTGCAATAAAAGAAGTGTTGCATATCACAGGGGAACCCCCTGTCCCTGACACGAGGGTACACATGTATAAGGGAAAGAAGCCTGAGGTAACTTTTCCCTCCTCACATGAGTTGAACGAATTATGTGAAAAAGCGTGGGAATCTCCAGACAAAAAACTGCAGATTCCCAGAAGGATTCTTATGGCGTATCCTTTCCCGCCAACGCACAGGATATGGTGGGAATCCTCCCCTAAGGTGGACAAAGCGTTGACACGCTTGTCAAAAAAGATAGCGCTGCCATTCCAAGATACGGCTACCCTCAAGTATCCTGCTGACCGCAAGCAGGAGGTTACCTTGAAATCCATTTACACACATTCTGGTACATTACTCAGACCGGCGATTGCGTCGGCCTGGGTTTGTAGCGCTGTAGCAGCATGGACGGAATTGGCGGTTTTGTCTCATAAAAGCCCCTATCTGGTTTTCCATATGGATAGGGCGGAATTGCGGACCCGTCCTCAATTCTTGCCTAAGGTGGTGTCATCTTTTCATATGAACCAGCCTATTGTGGTGCCTGTGGCTACACGAGATTTGGAAATGTATGTGGCCAGAACGGCTAGAGTCAGCAAAACAGAAGCACTGTTTGTCCTATATGCAGCCAACAAGGTTGGCGCCCCTGCTTCGAAGCAGACTATTGCTCGCTGGATCTGTAACACGATTCAGCAGGCGCATTCTACGGCTGGATTGCCGTTACCAAAATCAGTCAAGGCCCATTCCACTAGGAAGGTGGGCTCGTCTTGGGCGGCTGCCCGAGGGGTCTCAGCACTACAACTGTGCCGAGCTGCTACTTGGTCGGGTTCAAACACCTTTGCAAAGTTCTACAAGTTTGATACCCTGTCTGAGGAGGACCTAAGGTTTGCTCATTCGGTGCTGCAGAGATATCCGCACTCTCCCGCCCGTTTGGGAGCTTTGGTATAATCCCCATGGTTTTTACGGAGTCCCCAGCATCCTCTAGGACGTTAGAGAAAATAAGATTTTAAACCTACCGGTAAATCTTTTTCTCGTAGTCCGTAGAGGATGCTGGGCGCCCGTCCCAAGTGCGGACTACTTCTGCAAGACTTGTATATAGTTTTGCTTACATAAGGGTTATGTTATAGTTTCATCAGGTTGGACTGATGATACGTTGTTTTTTCATACTGTTAACTGTTTAATAGATACACAAGTTATACGGTGTGATTGGTGTGGCTGGTATGAATCTTGCCCTTGGATTAACAAAAATCCTTTCCTCGTACTGTCCGTCTCCTCTGGGCACAGTTTCTCTAACTGAGGTCTGGAGGAGGGGCGTAGAGGGAGGAGCCAGTGCACACCCAGACCTAAAGTCTTTCTTAAAGTGCCCATGTCTCCTGCGGAGCCCGTCTATCCCCATGGTCCTTACGGAGTCCCCAGCATCCTCTACGGACTACGAGAAAAAGATTTACCGGTAGGTTTAAAATCTTATTTTTTTTAACTTTCTACTTTAACTATAAATTAGCGCAATGCTAGGGGCAGAGCAAAGGAAAATGAGGGTTGTTAGCAAAGAGTTAAGGGAAAAGTAGTGAATGCCACCCGAATCAATTACTCATTAAGCCAGACACCCATTATTTCTGAGGTGGTGAACAGAAATGTGTGAAAAGTCCAGCCTTTCGCACTTTTTCGGCAGCGCCCCCAATCATTTAGATGGATTAGCCTCTTGTTACTTGCGCCCACCGACACCAGCAATTGAATATTGCCCAGTCTCCGATGACAGGAGATTGGGCAAGTGTGCAGGCAAAAAAATAATTGTATTGACCCCTAAGGGTGGGATATTTCAATAGAAAAATTACGCATTAATGAGGTCCACAGCAGATACTGAAGATATCTGCTAGGGTCCCACTACACAGCAGCCCCTGTAAGTTTCTGTAGGACTGCAAAATTGCTACATGCACTAAGCTCTATAGAGCTTAACTTTCTCAATCTTGTGCCGCTGCCTTATGCCATTATTAGAGGGAATTGGGTATGGAAGCCCCTGGGCATCTCTTTGCAAAATCACCGGAGTGGGTACTAAACATGGAAGTAAGTGCATCACTGAGATTTACATCTGAAGCGGTGTCCTGTCAGAAAAGGACGATACATGCTGGTGGATGTTCCACAAGTAAGTAAGCAATGTCCATTAATGATTGCATTATAAATGCCAGCATTAATACAGCTCGCCCTAAGTGGGTAATTCAGATCTGATCCCTGCTGTGCATTTTCGCACAGCATGCGATCAGATCTGAACTGCGTATGCACTGCAATACACTGGCGCGTCGCACAACAGCACCAGGCATCGGTGCCTAGCGACGGGATGGTGTGAGAAATCCGAACACACGGGCGTTCACAAGAATATTGACAGGAAGAGGCCATTTGTGGGTGGCAACTGACTGTTTTACAGGAGTGTCTGGAAAAACGCAGGCAGGACCAGGTGTTTTCAGGGGTGGTCTTCAGTTTGCCGACGGCTGGGCTCCAAACGACCAGCATACCAGCGCCGGAATCCCGACCGCCGGCATACCGACAGCTTTTCTCCCTCTTGGGGGTCTACGACCCCCCTGGAGGGAGAATAGATAGCGTGGTGCGCATAGCGCGCTACCATGCCCGCAGCGTGGCGAGCGCAGTGAGCCCGCAAGGGGCTCATTTGTGCTCGCCCAGCTTTCCGTATGCTGGCAGTCGGGATTCCGGCGCCGGTATGCTGCCCACCAGGAGCCCGACCGCCGGCATATCATACTACACCCGTTTTCAGGGAGTGTGTCTGACTTCAGCTCCTGATCAGCAGGAAACAATCGCAGCGGCTGAGTAAGTCCTGGGCTGCGCAGAGACTGCACAAACTGATGTTTGTGCAGTTCTGCTTCAAAAGCGAACGCACACCTGCACACACTCCATACCCTCCCCCTGTAGGCGCCGACTATCTGATCGCAGGGCAGCAAAAAACGCAGCCCAGCGATCAGATCTGAATTAGGCCCCAAGTCAGATAGTTAGTGCATATGATAATTCATTGGTAAATTAAATACATAAATAACACTGGGAAACAAAAAAATATATCTTTACGTGGAATTTTAGATCTGATTAGATGGGTACTTGTGTGCCGCTGAGTCCAAAAATACCATCCATCTCGTTCTAGGAGCTCTAGTTTGTGAGATATTGCTGACGTCATTACCTATTGTTCTTATGATTACTTTGTATAAACTTATGATTTTGCTGACGTTCTGTTGATGTTTGTGGATGTACTTTACATGTTGAGACTTTTCATGGGAACTATAAGGCAACTAACTACACTGAACTCGTGGATAATATACATTGTCTTGGTGGTGTAAATGTCAAATAAGGTGAGCGATTTCACCAGGAAACAAGGACCATGGAAGAACGGTACCATGGACGATGGGATACACATATGATGGCGGATTACTGTTGGAGCATCCACCGGGAATGTTCAGGAACATCTCATCGAAGGAAATCACTTAGTTTAAGCGACATGTCTCAATGAAGAAACTTTCAATTTGTTGTTTGTATTTTAGGCTTCTTAAGATTGATCTTCATATCGTCATTTCATTGGCATTCATTACATGTATAACAATATGTATAAATGTAGAAATTTGTACGGATATATGTCATATCTTGATAAGCAGACCTGATTGAAAAAACTATAGTCATTTTCAGAATCTATGACCCAAAAAGCGTCTTAACTTACCCATCACCAGAAGTTGCGTTCCCCAATGGTAATCAGAGTATACATAATAGGGGGATCCAGTCTCTAGGTCGACAATGTCTAAGTCGACCACTATTGGTCGACAGTAAGTAGTTTGACATGGTTTCTAGGTCGACATGTACTAGGTCGACTTGACAAAAGGTCGACATAAGTTTTTCACATTTCATTTCTTAAATTTTTTTAACTTTTTCATATTTTACGATCCAGGTGGACTACAATTGGGAACGGTAACCTGTGGTGAGCGCAGCGAGGCACCTTGCCCGAAGCATGGCGAGCGTATCAAGCCATGCTAGGGGACACGGTGCACTATTTGGGGTTCCCGGTTAGTCTACGAAGAAAAGGACCCCCAAAAAATAAAAAAACCCTCATGTCGACCTTTTTTCATGTCAACCTAGAGTACCTGTCGACCTAGAAACCATGGCGAACTACTTACTGTCAACCAATAGTGGTTGACCTAAGTCTAGTCCATCTCACATACCACACCCACATAATACAGAGGCTGTACTTAAGCTTCAGGACATTCCTAAAGTCTCCTTTAAACATTTTCCCTGAATATAGAAAGTGCTCAACAAAGATTTAGGGGTATATGCAATTGCGGTCGAATTCCCGAAATTGTCGAATTTCGGGTATTTTTCGCCAAAAATAATAATTCGTCAATGCAATGCAGTGCTTTCCGTCAAAAAAACGGACTTTCAAAATTCGACTTTTTGAAATTCGACTTTTTGCAAATTCGACTTTTCTGCAATGATACAAGTGCTGCAATTCGACAAAAGCATATTCAATTCAAGTTTGGAAATTCGACAGCAGTGCTTTTAGACAGCAAATTCGTCATTTTCAATCCGCCACACTTTGGAGGGTGAAAACAATAAAAAAAAATTTAAACATGTTTTTTTTGTGGTTTTTTTGGGGGAATTGCATATCTATTTATATTAGAAGGGATTAAGTACTTTTTTTTTTTTTTGGAGGCACAAGTATTATTTATATATTTTTAAAAATATTTTTTTTTTGTTTTTTATTGCTGGAATGGTAAAATAAAATAAAAAAATGGCGTGGGGTCCCCCCTCCAAAGCATAACCAGCCTCGGGCTCTTCGAGCTGGTCCTGGTTCTAAAAATGCGGGGAAAAATTGGGCAGGGATCCCCCGTATTTTTAAAACCAGCACCGGGCTCTGCGCCTGGTGCTGGGGCAAAAAATACGGGGGACAAAACGAGCAGGGGTCCCCCGTATTTTTCACACCAGCATCGGGCTCCACTAGCTGGACAGATAATGCCACAGCCGGGGGTCACTTTTATACAGTGCCCTGCGGCCGTGGAATTAAATATCCAACTAGTCACCCCTGGCCGGGGTACCCTGGGGGAGTGGGGACCCCTTCAATCAAGGGGTCCCCCCCCCAGCCACCCAAGGGCCAGGGGTGAAGCCCGAGGCTGTCCCCCCCCATCCAAGGGCTGCGGATGGGAGGCTGATAGCCTGGAGTAAAATGACAGAATATTGTTTTTTTCCAGTAGTACTACAAGTCCCAGCAAGCCTCCCCCCGCAAGCTGGTACTTGGAGAACCACAAGTACCAGCATGCGGGTGAAAAACGGGCCCGCTGGTACCTGTAGTACTACTGGAAAAAAAATACCCAAATAAAAACAGGACACACACACCGTGAAAGTAAAACTTTATTTCATACGTCGACACACACATACTTACCTATGTTCACACGCCGACATCGGTCCTCTTCTCCAAGTAGAATCCACGGATACCTGAAAAGAAAAGATCAATATACTCACCTCAACCAGGGTCCAGAGATAAATTCACGTACTTGGCAAAATAAAAAACCGGACACCCGACCAGCGAACTGAAAGGGGTCCCATGTTGACACGAGACCCCTTTCCACGAATGCAGAGAGACCTCTCAGAGTGACAGCTGTCACAGAAAGGTCTCTAAAGCCAATCAGGAAGTGCTACTTCGTTGCGCTCACCTGATTGGCTGTGCGCTGTCTGAACTCAGACAGCGCATCGCACAGCTCCGTCCATTACTTTCAATGGTGGGAACTTAGCGGCTAGCGGTGAGGTCACCCGCCGGTCAGCGGCTGACCGCGGGTAACCCCACCGCTGACGGCAAAGTTCCCACCATTGAAAGTAATGGAGAGGCTTTGCGATGCGCTGTCTGACAGCTCAGACAGCGCACAGCCAATCAGGTGAGCGCCACGGAAGTAGCGCTTCCTGATTGGCTGAAGGGACTTCAGTGACAGGAGTCACGTGGTGTCCCGGCATTCGGGGAAAGGGGTCTGATATGAAAGCATGGGACCCCTTTCAGTCCGGTGGTACGGGGGTTCGTTTTTTTTTTTTAACAAGTACGTGGATGTATCTCTGGACGTGGATGTACCTCTGGACGCTGGAAGGTGAGTATAATTTTTTTCACAGGTACCCTCGGATCGTCGGAGACCGTGGCAGTCGGCGTGTCAACATAGGTAAGTATGTGTGTGTCGGCAGTGTGTAATAAAGTTTTACTTGTCACGGTGTCTGTGTACTGTTTTTATTTGGGTATTTTTTTTCCAGTAGAACTACAGGTACCAGCGGGCCCGGTTTTCTCCCGCATGCTGGTACTTGTGGTTCTCCAAGTACCAGCTTGCGGGGGAGGCTTGCTGGGACTTGTAGTACTGCTGGAAAAAACAATATTCTTGTCATTTTTCTCAAGGCTATCAGCCTCCCATCCGCAGCCATTGGATGGGGGGGACAGCCTCGGGCTTCACCCCTGGCCCTTGGGTGGCTGGGGGGGGGGACCCCTTGATTGAAGGGGTCCCCACTCCCCCAGGGTACCCCGGCCAGGGGTGACTAGTTGGATATTTAATGCCACGGCCGCAGGGCACTGTATAACAGTGACCCCCGGCTGTGGCATTATCTGTCCAGCTAGTGGAGCCCGATGCTGGTGTGAAAAATACGGGGGACCCCTACTCTTTTTGTCCCCCGTATTTTTTGCACCAGCACCAGGCGCAGAGCCCGGTGCTGGTTTTAAAAATACGGGGTATCCCTGCTCAATTTTTCCCCGGATTTTTAGAACCAGGACCAGCTCGAAGAGCCCGAGGCTGGTTATGCTTTGGAGGGGGGACCCCACGCCATTTTTCCCCGTTTTTTTTAAATCGCGGCAAAATCCGGCAAATCGTCCGTTTTTCGCCCGCGGGAATGTCGAATCCGTTTTTCATTGAATATGGTGAATTCCGGCAGCCACCTGCCGGAATTCACCTGTCGAATTGTGTCGAATTAAAAAACGGCGATAATTTGCCGCGATTCGCCGTGAATTGCATATACCCCTTAAGCTTCTAAAAAACTTCCTAAACCAATATCAATTTGGAGTAAAAACACAAAGATGCACCCTTCAAATTATTTTGTATAGTACAATGACACCAAAAGATCTACTTTCTTCTCTAAGCAGAATATTGACCTCCCAGGACGTCCTGCTAAAGAAAACAGTGAAGGAATTGAGATGAGGACATGGCTTTTCATAACACAACTTCTGGCAATTCATTATTATTTTTGCAAGCAATGAAGAAAGATCATATTTTCTCTGACGTCCTAAGTGGATGCTGGGACTCCGTAAGGACCATGGGGAATAGCGGCTCCGCAGGAGACTCGGCACAACTAAAAGAAAGCTTTTGGTCTAACTGGTGTGCACTGGCTCCTCCCTCTATGACCCTCCTCCAGACTTCAGTTAGAATCTTGTGCCCGGCTGAGCTGGATGCACACTAGGGGCTCTCCTGAGCTCCTAGAAAAGAAAGTATATTTTAGGTTTTTTATTTTCAGTGAGATCTGCTGGCAACAGACTCACTGCTACGAGGGACTAAGGGGAGAAGAAGCGAACCTACCTGCTTGCAGCTAGCTTGGGCTTCTTAGGCTACTGGACACCATTAGCTCCAGAGGGATCGAACACAGGACCCGACCTCGATCGTCCGGTCCCGGAGCCGCGCCGCCGTCCCCCTTACAGAGCCAGAAGCATGAAGATGGTCCGGAAAATCGGCGGCAGAAGACTTCGGTCTTCAACAAGGTAGCGCACAGCACTGCAGCTGTGCACCATTGCTCCTCATGCACACCTCACACTCCGGTCACTGATGGGTGCAGGGCGCAGGGGGGGAGGGCGCCCTGAGCAGCAATATTAATACCTTGGCTGGCTAAAAATCACAATATATAGTCCCAGAGGCTATATATGTGATAAATACCCCTGACAGAATCCGTAAAAAAGCGGGAGAAAAGTCCGCCGAAAAAGGGGCGGGGCTATCTCCCTCAGCACACTGGCGCCATTTTTCCCTCACAGCTCCGCTGGAAGGATCGCTCCCTGGCTCTCCCCTGCAGTTTCAAGCTACAAAAGGGTAAAAAAGAGAGGGGGGGCACTAAATTTAGGCGCAGCAATATATATATATAAGCAGCTATAAGGGAAAACACTCAGTTATAGTGTTAATCCCTGTGTTATATAGCGCTCTGGTGTGTGCTGGCATACTCTCTCTCTGTCTCCCCAAAGGGCTTTGTGGGGTCCTGTCCTCTGTCAGAGCATTTCCGGTGTGTGTGCGGTGTGTCGGTATGGCTGTGTTGACATGTTTGATGAGGAGGCTTATGTGGAGGCGGAGCAGATGCCTATAAATGTGATGTCACCCCCTGCGGGGCCGACACCTGAGTGGATGGTTATGTGGAAGGAATTACGTGACAGTGTCGACTCCTTACATAAAAGGTTTGACGACATACCAAATATGGGACAGCCGGCTTCTCAGCCTGTGCCTGCCCAGGCGTCTCAAAAGCCATCAGGGCCTCTAAAACGCCCGCTACCTCAGATGGCAGACACAGATGTCGACACGGATACTGACTCCAGTGTCGACGACGATGAGACTAATGTAACTTCCAATAGGGCCACACGTTACATGATTGAGGCTATGAAAAATGTGTTGCATATTTCTGATGTTACCCCAGGTACCACAAAAAAGGGTATTATGTTTGGAGAGAAAAAACTACCAGTAGTTTTTCCTCCATCTGAGGAGTTAAATGAAGTGTGTGAAGAAGCGTGGGCTTCCCCCGATAAGAAACTGGTAATTTCTAAAAGGTTACTAATGACGTACCCTTTCCCGCCAGAGGATAGGTCACGTTGGGAAACATCCCCTAGGGTGGATAAAGCGCTCACACGCTTGTCAAAGAAGGTGGCACTACCGTCTCCGGATACGGCCGCCCTAAAGGAGCCTGCTGATAGAAAGCAGGAGGCTATCCTGAAGTCTGTATATACACACACAGGTATTATACTGAGACCAGCTATTGCTTCAGCATGGATGTGCAGTGCTGCAGCTGCGTGGTCAGATTCCCTGTCGGAAAATATTGATACCCTAGACAGGGACACTATATTGCTAACCGTAGAGCATATTAAAGACGCAGTCTTATACATGAGAGATGCACAGAGGGATATTTGCCAGCTGGCATCTAAAATAAGTGCAATGTCCATTTCTGCCAGGAGAGGGTTGTGGACAGGCGATGCAGATTCTAAAAGGCACATGGAAGTTTTGCCTTATAAGGGTGAGGAGTTGTTCGGGGATGGTCTCTCGGACCTCGTTTCCACAGCAACAGCTGGGAAGTCTGCATTTTTACCCCATGTTCCCTCACAGCCAAAGAAAGCACCGTATTATCAGGTACAGTCCTTTCGGCCCCATAAGGGCAAGCGGGTTAAAGGCGCGTCCTTTCTGCCCAGAGGCAGAGGTAGAGGGAAAAAGCTGCAGCATACAGCCAGTTCCCAGGAGCAAAAGTCCTCCCCCGCTTCCTCCAAGTCCACCGCATGACGCTGGGGCTCCACAGGCGGAGCCAGGTACGGTGGGGGCCCGTCTCAAAAACTTCAGCAATCAGTGGGCTCGCTCATGGGTGGATCCCTGGATCCTTCAAGTAGTATCTCAGGGGTACAAGCTGGAATTCGAGACGTCTCCCCCCCGCCGTTTCCTCAAATCTGCCTTGCCAACAACTCCCTCAGGCAGGGAGGCAGTGCTAGAGGCAATTCACAAGCTGTATTCCCAGCAGGTGATAGTCAAGGTGCCCCTACTTCAACAAGGACGGGGTTACTATTCCACAATGTTTGTGGTACCGAAACCGGACGGTTCGGTGAGACCCATTTTAAATTTGAAATCCTTGAACACATATATAAAAAAATTCAAGTTCAAGATGGAATCACTCAGGGCGGTTATTGCAAGCCTGGACGAGGGGGATTCCATGGTATCTCTGGACATCAAGGATGCTTACCTGCATGTCCCCATTTACCATCCTCACCCGGAGTACCTCAGATTTGTGGTACAGGATTGTCATTACCAATTCCAGACGTTGCCATTTGGTCTATCCACGGCTCCGAGGGTCTTTACCAACGTAATGGCCGAAATGATGATACTCCTTCGAAAGAAGGGAGTTTTAATTATCCCGTACTTGGACGATCTCCTGATAAAGGCGAGGTCCAGGGAGCAGTTGTTGGTCGGGGTAGCACTATCTCTGGAGGTGCTACAACAGCACGGCTGGATTCTAAATATACCAAAGTCACAGCTGGTCCCTACGACACGTCTACTGTTCCTGGGGATGGTTCTGGACACAGAACAGAAAAAAGTGTTTCTCCCGGAGGAGAAGGCCAAGGAGCTGTCATCTCTAGTCAGAGGCCTCCTAAAACCAAAACAGGTGTCGGTGCATCACTGCACGCGGATCCTGGGAAAGATGGTAGCTTCCTACGAAGCAATTCTATTCGGCAGGTTCCATGCAAGAACCTTTCAGTGGGACCTGTTGGACAAGTGGTCCGGATCGCATCTTCAGATGCATCGGCTGATAACCCTGTCTCCAAGGACCAGGGTGTCTCTGCTGTGGTGGCTGCAAAGTGCTCATCTTCAAGAGGGCCGCAGATTCGGTATACAAGACTGGGTCCTGGTGACCGCGGATGCCAGCTTTCGAGGCTGGGGGGCAGTCACACAGGGAAGAAACTTCCAAGGACTATGGTCAAGTCAGGAGACTTCCCTACACATAAATATTCTGGAACTGAGGGCCATTTTCAATGCCCTAAGTCAGGCAAAACCCCTGCTTCAAAACCAGCCGGTACTGATCCAGTCAGACAACATCACGGCAGTCGCCCATGTAAACCGACAGGGCGTCACGAGAAGCAGGACGGCGATGGCAGAAGCCACAAGGATTCTCCGATGGGCGGAAAATCACGTGTTAGCACTGTCAGCAGTGTTTATTCCGGGAGTGGACAACTGGGAAGCAGACTTCCTCAGCAGGCACGACCTCCACCCGGGAGAGTGGGGACTTCATCCAGAAGTCTTCCAACTGATTGTAAACCGTTGGGAAAGGCCACAGGTGGACATGATGGCGTCCCGCCTAAACAAAAAGCTAGAAAGATATTGCGCCAGGTCAAGAGACCCTCAGGCGATAGCTGTGGACGCTCTAGTGACACCGTGGGTGTACCGGTCGGTTTATGTGTTCCCTCCTCTTCCTCTCATACCAAAGGTACTGAGGATAATAAGGAGAAGAGGAGTAAGAACTATACTCATTGTTCCTGATTGGCCAAGAAGAGCTTGGTACCCGGAACTTCAAGAAATGATCTCAGAGGACCCATGGCCTCTGCCGCTCAGACAGGACCTGCTGCAGCAGGGGCCCTGTCTGTTCCAAGACTTACCGCGGCTGCGTTTGACGGCATGGCGGTTGAACACCGGATCCTGAAGGAAAAGGGCATTCTGGAGGAAGTCATTCCTACGCTGATTAAAGCTAGGAAAGAAGTGACCGCAAACCATTATCACCGCATTTGGCGAAAATATGTTGCGTGGTGTGAGGCCAGGAAGGCCCCAACAGAGGAATTTCAGCTGGGCCGTTTTCTGCACTTCCTACAGTCAGGGGTGACTATGGGCCTCAAATTGGGTTCCATTAAGGTCCAGATTTCGGCTCTATCGATTTTCTTCCAGAGAGAACTGGCTTCACTACCTGAAGTTCAGACGTTTGTTAAAGGAGTGCTGCATATTCAGCCCCCTTTTGTGCCTCAAGTGGCACCTTGGGATCTCAACGTGGTGTTGGATTTCCTAAAGTCACATTGGTTTGAGCCACTTAAAACCGTGGAATTGAAATATCTCACGTGGAAAGTGGTCATGTTGTTGGCCTTGGCTTCGGCCAGGCGTGTATAAGAATTGGCGGCTTTGTCATGTAAAAGCCCTTATCTGATTTTCCATATGGATAGGGCAGAATTGAGGACTCGTCCCCAATTTCTCCCTAAGGTGGTATCAGCCTTTCATCTGAACCAACCTATCGTGGTGCCTGCGGCTACTAAATACTTGGAGGCTTCCAAGTTGTTGGACGTAGTCAGGGCCCTGAAAATGTATGTTTCCAGGACAGCTGGAGTCAGAAAGACTGACTTGCTATTTATCCTGTATGCGCCCCACAAGTTGGGTGCACCTGCTTCAAAGCAGACTATTGCTCGCTGGATCTGTAGTACGATTCAGCTTGCACATTCTGCGGCTGGACTGCCGCATCCTAAATCAGTGAAAGCCCATTCCACGAGGAAGGTGGGCTCTTCTTGGGCGGCTGCCCGAGGGGTCTCGGCTCTACAACTTTGCCAAGCAGCTACTTGGTCGGGGTCAAACACATTTGCTAAATTCTACAAGTTTGACACCCTGGCTGAGGAGGACCTAGAGTTTGCCCATTCGGTGCTGCAGAGTCATCCGCACTCTCCCGCCCGTTTGGGAGCTTTGGTATAATCCCCATGGTCCTTACGGAGTCCCAGCATCCACTTAGGACGTCAGAGAAAATAAGAATTTACTCACCGGTAAATCTTTTTCTCGTAGTCCGTAGTGGATGCTGGGCGCCCATCCCAAGTGCGGATTGTCTGCAATACTTGTGTATAGTTATTGTTTAACTAAAGGGTTATTGTTGAGCCATCTGTTGAGAGGCTCAGTTGTTGTCATACTGTTAACTGGGTATTGTATCACGAGTTAAACGGTGTGATTGGTGTGGCTGGTATGAGTCTTACCCGGGATTCAAAATCCTTCCTTATTGTGTCAGCTCTTCCGGGCACAGTATCCTAACTGAAGTCTGGAGGAGGGTCATAGAGGGAGGAGCCAGTGCACACCAGTTAGACCAAAAGCTTTCTTTTAGTTGTGCCCAGTCTCCTGCGGAGCCGCTATTCCCCATGGTCCTTACGGAGTCCCAGCATCCACTACGGACTACGAGAAATAGAATTACCTGTGAGTAAATTCTTATTTTACATGTCCCTGGTTTATTAAACTGTTCTATCCAAATGAATGAAATAGGTTTAACATTTGGCAGAGATTGTGGCTTATGACATGCAAATGACCACACACTGTTCCATCAATTTTATGTATGTGCACTTCATATGTAGTATGTGGATTTACATACCCCACCTGTGCTTTTCTTTCATCTGAAGCCCCATGTAGCAGAACACAGTGGTGCCTGCTCTGTTTAATAGCTGGTGAGTGTGGGGTTGTAAAGCCCAGTACCCACGGGCCGATTCGGGGAGAGATGTGTGCTGAGGGGTTCGCTCAGCACACATCTTTCCCACCGCTCAGCACAGCGCGATCTGTGCTGAGCGTGCGGGGGGAGACGGGGGGGGCCGCTCATTTCACCCAGCGGGTGAAGTGAGCGACCCGCTAGATTGGCCTGCACGGCAGGCCAATCTAGCAGCAGCGATAGCGATGCGCTGGGCTGCGCATCGCTATCGCTGTATGGGGTACACACGGAGCGATCCTGCTTAAATTCTAAGCAATCTAGAACCAGTGGCTTATATTTCCATACTCTTAACATGCTTTAACTAGCGTTAAAAATAGTAAATGTGATATTTTTGTAACGCCAATAGGTAACAGATCCTTTCAGCAGAATTCTCTGAACAAATTACTGCAAGGTTTGAGGATTTATAGTGGTAAGTTCCTTATTGGATTAATGGTTCTTATGTTTTTCACTGTATGAGACTGCAGAATGACAAAGTGACCTTGACTGGATGACCTTATTGAAGTAATTGGCTGAGCTTTACGCTTCACTCATCTATTTTTCATTGTATAGATCCTTTACAGACAATAAGCCAGAGCCTGTGAACATATGAGAGAAAGGTTGTCCACACGCCTTGCATTGCATCACTAGCAACCTAAAGCCTTTCTATTGTACTGCTGATCTAAACACACAAACTAAAACAAATATTCAATACTTGGCCAAAATAATGTTTGCACTCTTCCTAGTGCCTGCTGCACAGCTATATTGTGTGTATTGTGACTGTGTGTGTCTGTGAGTGTGCTCCTATATGACCAATCTTTTCACACGTTTACTGTAATATATACATGCTTCCAGAACAGTTCACTGTTCGTGTTATTACCCAAACCCCCAGTGAATGCTTTGGTAATAAGCTTCTTTTGGTATATTTAGAACATGGACTATCGGTGACAATCGCCCAAATAGGTGCTGTACACAAATAGGTTCTGTATTTTGGCCTCAGATCACTCCCCTCCTTGCAGTGGTTTTTACTCTTCCTTGAGGCTGGACCCAGCCTCAACCAAGCTTCTAATAGGTTGTATGGATATAATTGGTCCTGTCTTTACAAAAATTGTTCAATGCTCTTTGCAGACAGGCATTTTTCCTGGACCCCTAAAGGAAGCAATTGTTAGACCGCTTCTTAAAAAACCTAATTTAGATCCCGACTGCATGACCAACTACAGACCGGTATCAAACCTTCCTTTCCTAGGAAAGGTTATTGAGAAAGTCGTTGCAAATCTACTGGAAACCCGCCTGACAACCCATGATATTTATGATCCATTTCAATCAGGATTCAGGAGAAGACATAGCACTGAAACAGCCCTGGTGTGTGTGTTAAATGATCTTCTGATGGCAAAAGACAGAGGTGACTGTTCAATATTAATCCTTCTGGATCTCTCGGCAGCATTTGATACCGTGGACCATGGGCTTCTGATTGAGCGACTGATACATTTCTGTGGTCTGGATGGCACAGTCCTAAGCTGGTTCAAATCATTTCTCACAGGCAGGTCACAGAGAGTATCATCTGGATTATACTCATCACCACCAGTGCCATTGCCATGTGGTGTCCCACAAGGTTCTATACTATCCCCCATGCTTTTTGCAGTATACATGCTCCCATTGGGCGAAATAATCAGGCGCCATGGCCTGGTCTACCACTGCTATGCAGATGATACACAACTGTACTTGTCCTTTGCTCCAGGCACTGATAACCCAATAGCAACCCTAAATGGCTGTCTAGCTGAACTACAGGAGTGGATGAGCGCCAGTTGGCTGCGACTGAACCCAGATAAAACAGAGGTCCTTATGATAGGACCGCAACATCAAAGGACAAGACTGCAGCATAGCCAACCAACTGGACTTACACTCGGGGATTCAGAATTACAGACCAGTGATCGTGTGCGGAATCTTGGCGTTGTCCTGGATGGTGGCTTGACACTTAAACATCAGATATCAGCCACAATCAAATCCTCATTCTTTCACCTGAGGAACATAGCCAGAATCAAGCACTTAATTCCCTCAGATGATATGCCAAAAGTCATACATGCATTTGTATCATCTCGTTTAGACTACTGTAATGCCCTCTACCTTGGTCTTCCAGCAAAAGAATTGCAGCGCTTACAGCTGGTGCAAAACACAGCTGCCAGGCTATTAACCAACCAGCCCAGTTCTAGCCACATAACACCCATCCTCTACTCCCTTCACTGGCTGCCTGTACGATGGCGAATCATCTTCAAGATTGGCTTACTGAGTTTCAAAGCATTACATGACCAAGGCCCAAGGTACCTGAAACAGCTTCTGACCCCATACTGCCCCACTCGATTACTGCGATCTGTAGATGAAGGACTTTTAGCAGTACCTAGAATCTACCGTAATTCATCTGGGGGTCGAGCTTTTAGTCATGCGGCTCCGACTCTATGGAACTCACTTCCCCGCACAGTGCGAGAGGCCCCAACTATAGAATCCTTCAAAAGTAGACTCAAGACTTTTCTGTTTACTCAGCATTTCCATAATGTCCCTTTTAGTATCTTCATGCTTCTGTATTTTATGAAAATGTACTTCATTATTTTCTGTACTATATTATGCTATGTATCTGTTAAGCGCCTTGAGTCCTATTGGAGAAAGAGCGCTATATAAATAAAATTATTATTATTATTATAAGAATCTGATGGTCTTCTCCACCTCACCTCATCCCCCCTTCTCCCACCTTTGATCATTGACCTTTAACACCCTCCCTCCCCAGTTGATAACTATCACCATTGTTCATTGTGATTGTATATTGAATGTGAAGTTTATGTGCTATGAATTGTAAAATGTTATGTGCTATGTGTGTTCTATGGCCTGTATTGACATTTAATAAAAAAAATATAAAAAAAATAACATGAAAATAGGGGTTTAGAGTGCCTTTAAAATCAACTTAGTGAAATAAAATTTGAGAGCTTTAAAAAAAAAAAAAAATCCACCCTCTTGCTGGTCCCCCTCTTCCAGCCCCTATGACTCTTTCTATTGTCTAAGACATTGATGGAGCTTTGAGATTCAATTCTGTTCTAAAATGTGCTTTCTCCGGCTGCAATCCAATGCTTAGTACATTTTGCCCATGGTCTCTATAACAGTGATGCAGGAATAGACTTTTTCATTTTGTTATCAGGGTCCTGCTGTGATGGATGGAGCTAGAGATTCCTACAGTATGTTGCGACTTTCCCTATGTGTCTAATTATAATCTGAAAAAAACAACAACATTTCATTACCCTGGAGTTCTAGTACCCCAATTTGGGAACCAATGTTCTAATTTAGGGATGGGGAACCTTCGGCCCTCCAGCTGTTGCTGAACTTGCAATTTGTTCATGCTAAAACTGTTGCAGGGCATTCTGGGATGTGTAGTTCAACAACAGCTGGAGGGCCAAAGGTTCCCCATGCCTTTTCTAAAGGAACACTATAAATATATATATATATATATATATATATATATACAGTGTATATATATATATATATATATATATATATTGTTTTGTTTTTATTTTTACTTTTCCGTAACTGTTAAGTTTAATTATACAGTGTAAAGGCCCGTACACACTGAGCAATATATCAGTCATTCTATTGGGTCCGTCGGCCAGTGTGTACGGGCAATATGTCTGTGAACTCCGTTGTTCACAAACATACCGCATCGGCCCCGCAGCACAGCCGACGGCCCATATATCTACCGATATATTGGCGCATCGCTGTGTGTGTACGGGTGGTCGGCCGACCGCCCGTACACACACTGCCGCAGTTGGCGGTTATTGACAGCTGAACTGGGCGGGCGTGTGTACACGCCTGCCCAGTTCATGACGTCAGTCCCCGACGGATTGGGCAGTGTGTATGCACAGCACACTGCCCGATCCGTCCATAGATATATCTGATCGGCAGATATATCTGTCAGTGTGTACCCACCATAAGTCATACTCCACAGGCAACCTGACATGTTGGTATCTTTGGAGGCTGCTTTCACCCAAAAACTATAACTTTAGTTTTGGGGGAATAAAATGAAGTACTTAATGTCGCATGCGCAGATGCAGCGATTTGATGATTGTCAAATGCAGGTAAGAGTGCTGCCAATGATACAATCTGCGCTACCTGAATCAAGCAGCCAGCAGTCATATTACTTCTAAGTTCACGTGACTGGTGGGGGATGTGTGTAGCATCTCGACAATCTGCTGTTAATATCAAAGATGTCTACTTTCAAGCTAGTTGTCTGGGTCTTTCAGAGAACCCAGGTTGCTGAGCTGACAGTTGTTTTTAGACATTTCAGTGGTGAAAAGTTTTTACATAAATATTAGCTGAAAATAGAAACAAGCTAAAGAATTCTACAATGAAGCGTGATGCATACAGGGTTTCTGTGGTCTCTGGTGCGATGTTGAACTGTTGCTTTCACATGGGAAGCAAATATTATGAAAATGCTTGTGCATTAGTTTGAATTGCTAACATATTTAATGCAGCAATAGCAATTTTTTTTTTTTAATATTAAATTTTTATTGAGTTTTCATACAAATTATAATTACAATTACATTTAAATTGGTCAATGACAAATAAAACACAAAGGGGGGGAGAAGACATGTACACAACAGAACTAATAAAGACAGGGGGGAGGAAGGGTGGATATCAGGGACATCTTAATACAACAATGAAATCAGAATATGATGAAGGGGAAGAGGTCTGAAGCCCGTAGCAAGTTAGGGGCCATCTTGGATCGGGGAATTAAGCACAGAAAGGTCAGGTAGGTCAGTTAAGGCCCCGGATATATCCATTTGGCCCGATCTCTCCCTGTATAGGGACCACTTACACCATTTCTTTCTCATAGTGGCTGTCCCTGGGGAATAATCGCCCCCTGCGGTTTCAAACACATAGTGTTGATGTACTTTTTGTTCTATCATCGATAAATTGGGGACGACCGCCGATTTCCATTTGGAGGCAATGGCGGCCTTAGAGGCTATAAGAATGTGGCCTAAAAGATATCTGTCACAATTGGACAATTCGCCACGGTAATAGTGAAATAGTGCCAATAGGGGGTCAGGTATGAGGACTACTCCCAGAACCTGGGAAATGAAAAGGAACACCTCCCTCCATAGCGACCGGATTGCCGGGCATAACCAAAAAATATGAAGGATATCTCCCACCATCCCACAGTTCCTCCAGCAACTAGCGGAGACCTCAGGCCAAATCTTATGCAGACGTTCCGGTGTAAAATATACCCTATGGTGTAAAATATACCCTATGGACCAATTTCTAATACATTTCACAGTGATTTACACATTTAGAAATTTTAAAGCAAGATTGAAAGACAGCTCTCCATACATCTGCGGTGAAGACCGCAGGGAGGTCTTTTTCCCATTTAGTCTGTGAGGGGAATACCCCATGCCGGGACTCAGTCACAAGATATTGGTAACATCTGGAGATGCCTCCCCTATTACCGCTAGGCAACAGAAGAGACATCAGCAATTTAGGGACGTCAACAGGGGGGACTCGGTTGGGAGAACAACTTTGGAGCCAATGCCTCATCTGCAGATATTTATGAAAGTCTTGTTTAGGTACCTGAAATTGTTTTTGGAGTAGGGAAAAAGGGACTAAAACACCGTCTCGAAGGACATCCTGCAGGGAGGAGAGGCCCATGTCCCGCCAATGGTGTAAGTGTAAGTCTGGGATCAAGGTGGCTATGGCGTGGAGAGACAGTTGGGGGGAGGGTAGAGCCCCGGCAGGGAGGGATTTAAGAACGGTTCTCCATGCTAACAACGTTGCTTGGACCGCTGAATATTCAGCAACTCTGGGAGGGATAGAAATGGTAAGCAACCAAAACAAGTCCGACAGTATAAAGGGGGATATAGCACTCCGTTCCAAGGATACCCATGGTTTAGGGGTGTCTTGGGTGAACCAATCTCTGGCCTGGGCGAGTAAACAAGCATTATGATATCTCTCTAAATCCGGGTATGCCACTCCCCCATCACACCTCGGAGCAATTAAGGTGGATTTCGCTATTCTCGGTTTTGAGCCCCCCCACACATAATTGGATAGCAATCTGTTAAATCTATTACAGATATCTTTAGGGAAGGTCCTGGGGATGGTACGGAAAAGATACATCAGTTTAGGTAAGAGAACCATCTTCGCAGCTGCCACTCGTCCAACCAAGGAGACCTCCTGCATCATCCAGTCTTTAATAAATAGCTCAAATGTTCGAAAGAGGTGGTCGTAATTACATCCCATTAAGTCCCGCCCTCTGGATATATGCACACCTAAATATTTAAGCGACCTGAGTTGCCATGCGTACTTGTAATCTTTCTTTAGACGCCTAAGAGCGCTATCAGAAACATTCAAAGGGAGGGCCTCAGTCTTAGTAGTATTCAGCTTGTAGTAAGATACCGCTGCATATGAGTCTAAGAGAGAGTGTAAATGTGGTAGAGACGATTCAGACTCACTAAGGCATACTAAAATATCGTCAGCGAAAAGACAAATTTTATGGTGCATCCCTCCCACCACTGGACCAACAATGGAGTCCAGCGCCCTAATTCGCTCCGCCAGGGGTTCAATAGCCAGCACAAAGATGGGGTGTGATAGGGGGCAACCCTGACGAGTCCCATTAGTGATATTGAATGTAGATGAATTGCAACCATTGGTGAAAACCGAAGCCGAGGGCGAGGAGTACAGAGCCAAAATGGAGTCGAGTATCCTACCCGCAAATCCAAAGCAGCCCAGGGTGGCCCGTAAATGGTCCCAGTGGAGCCTATCAAATGCTTTTTCTGCATCGAGAGAAAGGAGCAAGAGAGGTTCGCCTCGGGTCTGGCAGCGTTCAATCAAATTGATAACCCTACGTGTGTTATCTGACGCTTGCCGTCCCAAAACAAAACCCACCTGGTCAGGGTTTATCAAACTAGACAAGAGTGGGGATATCCTATTTGCAACCATCTTAGCGAACAACTTAAGGTCAGTGTTCAGCAATGCTATTGGACGATAGTTCTGGACCACTGCAGGGGATTTACCCGGCTTAGGGATGGTAACTTTCCGGGCCTCTAACATCTCTTTCGGGAAACATGTGGAGTCCGAGGCTTCATTGAAAACTGACATTAAAAGTGGGGCAAGAGTTGGTTTAAAGGTTTTGTAAAAGTTAGAGGGATACCCATCTGGGCCAGGGGCCTTATTTACTGGGCAGGAATCAATAACCACCTCGACTTCCTTGAGTTCCCAGGGCGAACTAAGGGATTCGCGGGTCTGAGAGTCAATAGTGGGGAGCGACAACCCCTCTAAAAACCCAGCGATATCTACCAAAGAGGGCTGAGGGGTATCAGGATCATCTCTGAGGTTGTACAGCTGCGAGTAATATTCAGCAAACGCATTAGCTATCTCCACCGGATCGGTCACTTTAACTCCCGAAGATGTATGGACAGCCTGTATACGTTCCTTAGCTCTACGTCCTCTTAGTTTACGCGCCAGCAAACGTCCCGCTCTGTTACCAAGTCTATAGTATTGTTGATTGAGTCGCTGCAAGTTACGATGAACTTCAGATAAAGCAAATGTATTCACCTTGTCTCGGGCAGCAAGGAGTCGCTTAAAGAGGGCTTTATTATCAGGGCTACTTTTATGTGCAGATTCCAGTCGGGCAGCCTCTCTTTCGGCCGAGGCGTGTCTGCTTCTATACTCACGTTTGAGTCTAGCCGCTATTTGGATTGCAGAGCCTCTAACCACGGCTTTCAGAGAACACCAATGGGTGAAAATGGTTGTATCCGTGGGACAATTAGTAGCTAGATATGAGGCTAAAGATTGCTGGATGGCCTGGCGAGCCTCAGGGCAGGCTAAAAGATACGGGCCTAGTCTCCAGGGGCCATGGGGGACCACCCTCTTATCGGCATCCCAAACTACAACAAGTGGCGAGTGATCTGACCAAGACATAGGTAATATGTCCACCTTACTGATAGCTGCTAACGTCCACTTATCCACTAATGCTAAGTCTATTCTAGAGTACGAGCTATGCACGTGGGAAAAGAAAGTGTAATCCCGTTCTGCAGGGTGTTTGGCTCTCCATACATCATACAATGCATACTCAGCTAACAATTGACCAAATTTGCCTGAGGGATCCTGGGTCGGACTGCTGCGAAGAGCTCTGGTTGGACGAGAGCGATCCCTATTGGGGTCCAGCACCATGTTGAAGTCTCCAAGGATCAACAGGGCTCCTCTAGTATGCTCCTGAAGAATTCTACAAAAGGTTCTAAGAAATGCTATTTGTTTGGTATTAGGCGCGTAACAAGAGACCAGAGTGGTCTCTACATTATCTAGCCGACCCACTAAGATTAAAAATCTCCCGTCAGGATCTTCATATTTAGAGGACAGAACAAACGGGCAGTGTTGTGCTATAAGGAGAGCCACGCCAGCTTTCTTGGCGGGTCCATTTGCAGTATAGCAAAGGGGGTAACGTGAATTAGTGAAGAGGGGGGGGGTTTGACTCTGAAAATGGGTCTCCTGTACTGCTACCACATGTGCCTTAAGCTTATAAAAATAATTCAAGGCTACTCTTCATTTTTGGGGAGAGTTAAGCCCTTTGGCATTAATGGAGACTATCTTCACCATAGTCAACTACAAGTAGAACCGATAACTCCGATGACCAATATCGGTGTTGAAACCGATATACCTGATGGGAGGGGGGAAACACATAGGAGAACATGAGGGGAAACATAAAACAAAAAAAACAAAACAAAACTAAATTGATCTCCCATGAGATCACAGCCAGTCGCCATACTGTGGCGACTGTGTAGGCTAAAGGAGGGGTTAGTGGCATAACTCCCACCCACCGCCATTCTATTTTACTATAAACCAAAGAATATAGGAACGTCTTGTTAACATAGGAGCAGATGAATGCACATATGTGCACACGGACCCTTAAGAACAAATAAGGCGGAACAAAAACGTTCCAACATGGGAACAGAACATATAAATCTAACATTAGAACATTAGAACCAGTCCAGCGACTCGTACTGCGTGTCAAACTCTTAAACTATCTCAACAGGCCGACATTAATATAAACATTTATGTCCGGGGAGGCGCCAAGCACAGCATCCCAAAGAGGGGGCAACTAATAAAGCAGCGTGAGTAATCAGTTAAATTTTTCCAAAACATGGACACATCTCCCGCTATACTCAGCGCCTCCCCCGACACACCACGGCCCCTCGTAGGGGTGAAGGCAACATTGACCTAACATACCCCTTTATCTGGAGAGTCACTGGAGTCATAACAGTAGGAACATAACCGCTATATAAGGTGTCCGACCCAAAGCAGGCATCCTCACTTCACCGACGACCAGTCCTGCTGAAGTCGCCGGGGGGAGGAGTCCGCAGTGGGTTCTGCAATATTCCACGACTTAAGCAACTTTTCTCCTTCTTCTGCAGTAGAGATAGAGACAGTGGAGCCATCTCGATGAATCAGCAGCTTGGTGGGGAAACCCCAGCGGTATGTTATATCAGCCTTTCTGAGGGCCGCTGTGATCTGATGAAATGATCGCCGTTTGTAGAGGGTGGCTGCAGACAGGTCGCCAAACAGTTGAAGGGCTGAAGATGTATCCGACGTCGGTCTAGATGCTTTCAGTAAGGCCTCTTTAACATGAAAGTAGTGCATCTTCATTAGGACGTCTCTAGGTGCATCGCCTGGGGCCGCTCTGGCCTTCGGTAACCTGTGTATACGGTCAATAAGGAAGTCTGCAGATGGAGACTTAGGCAATAAAGCTTTAAAGAGGGCCACCGCGTAATCGTGTAGACTGCTGTGTGACACCGACTCGGTGACTCCGCGTAATTTAAGGTTGCTGCGACGCGATCTGTCCTCCAGATCTGTGACTTTGTCCCGTAAAAGCTTCACCTCCGCTTCTAATGCATCATGAGAGTCCAGTAGGCCGTTGTGGGACCCCACGACTTCTTCCATTTTGGTTTCCAAATGATCTGTGCGGCCACCCAGGTCATCTATTGATTGTTGGCATGCCGTTAACGTGGTACGGAACTCAGCCGCCACCTCCTCCTTAAAGCGGGACAAAAGTAGTTTCATAGTGCCCACAGTGAGGGCCTCACCGTCTCCAACCCTATCCAGGGTCGTAGCAGACGGAGGCTTCTCCAGCGAAGGAGGGGTCTGTGGGGCCGCTCCTTTTGTAGAGGGCCCGGCGACATTAGAGCCAGACATTTTCGGAGAGGATTTGAAAAATGAAAGCTGCTGTGCAGGCTTTGACGGTTTGCTGCGCCTAGTAGGCATGATAAGGCCCAGAAGAAGATAGCTCAACGGTTCCAAACACGGAAGATGGAAAGATCTGAAGGCTCCACTTTCTCAAAGACTATCAAGACATCACGTAGATAATGGCAGGGGTAGGAGAAATCTCTTGGTTTACATTGGCATGAGCAGGGTTGACAGGGCTATGAGGCTAGCCATCCTCTCGTAGATGAAGAATTCCCGGCAGCTCCAGGTGCAGACACAGGGGTGAATCCCGCCCACCAGGAAGGATTCTAGCCAGAGGGGGGATGAGACGGTAGGGCTGGGGACCGATTCCCTCCCGTTCGCCCTCTTGGTCGTGGTATGCCGGGGCCCCACCACCGCCAGCCCCGTATCAAACTTCAAATTGGAGGCCGCAGGAGGCTGTGTCGACCTCCAGCACCACCCGGCAAGCCACCCACAGCCGTGGGAGGCCACTCAGAGGGGCAGGGGCGCCACAGGACCCCCAAGCGTCTAAAGGGGAACCAGAAGGGGGGGGAGGTCTTCGCCGCCTATAGGGGGCAGCTTTCTCTTCAAAATATGGGAAAGCGGCGCTGACGGGTCCCAGATTCACGGGGGGGCACCCGCAGTAGGAGCCTCTAAGCTGGGTTCCAGACAGGCGGGGGGGGGGGGGCCGCGGCCGACCCAGCGGTCAGACCCCCGCCGCACGAGACGGCCGCCCGGCAAGAGTCCACGGGGAGAGGAGTGCTGTTGGCTCGTCCGAGCCGTGACCGCAAGACTCACTCACCCGGGAGGCCGCCAGACGTCTCTTCCGCACTGCGGCTGTGCTTCCTCTCCGTGTGCGGCACCCAAGATGGCCACCGCTCGTGTCACGGAGCGCGCGGCTTGTCCCCGGACCGGGAGCACCCCCGTCACCCAGCAAGGGGCACTGGGCAGGCTGCAGTGGGGCCCCAGCAGGAGCAGGGTCCAGGCGGGCCTCTCAGACGTCCCGGGAGGGCAACCGCACGGCCGGTGGGTATGTGCTTAAATTGAGGCCCCGGCTTCTGAGCAAGGAGTAGGCCGCAATCCGCGGGAGCCAGAAAACCGGCTCCCCGACTCTGCAGCACTACTTCCTCGCTTTCTTACTAGTCCAGTGCAGTAGCCAGAGGATCCAGGGCACAGAATATAGTATGGGAATGCTAGTTTTATGTATGTAAACTCTCAGATCCCTGAGAGCTCATATAAAGTGCTGCCTTCTCCTTCAGCCTCCAGGCCACGCCCCCAAAAGCATTTCTTTTATTAAATAGCACTGAGAAGATAGAGCTCAGAGGGACATTCCAAAGCTTCTCTGCTCACAGCATCATGTCATGTGATTGTTGCTGCCATTGCAGTTGCATGACAGTGGAAACTGCACAATACTAAATTATTACATTACAGCATGAAGAAACAAAATGAAGAAAACCATTATTATCAAGATTCTTCTTATAGCCTGATAATGTTAAAAAATACTTTTTTTTATTGGATTGCTGTTTAAAATACTAGGTCAGGCCTGGCCAACCTGTGTGAAACTACAAGTCCCAGCATGCCCTTCTACACTTTTGCTATTAGAAAATATTAAAGCTGTGGCAGAGCATGCTGGGATGTTTAGTTTCACAACAGCTGGAGAGCCACAGATTGGCCAGGCCTGTACTAGGTGATAGCTAATCTCCTACTACACAAAGTACCGTATATACTCGAGTATAAGTCGACCCGAATATAAGCCGAGGCACCTAATTCTACCACAAAAACCTGGGAAAACTTATTGACTCGAGTATAAGCCTAGGGTGGGAAATGCAGCTCTAGCCGTACACAGCCCTCAGTGCCAGATATGCCCTCATAGTGCCAGATATGCCCCCACAGTGCTGCCAGATATGCCCCCACAGTGCTGCCAGTTATGCCCCCACAGTGCTGCCAGATATGCCCCCACAGTGCTGCCAGATATGCCCCCACAGTGCTGCCAGTTATGCCCCCACAGTGCTGCCAGATATGCCCCCACAGTGCTGCCAGATATGCCCCCACAGTGCTGCCAGATATGCCCCCACAGTGCTGCCAGATATGCCCCCACAGTGCTGCCAGATATGCCCCCACAGTGCTGCCAGATATGCCCCCACAGTGCTGCCAGATATGCCCCCACAGTGCTGCCAGATATGCCCCCACAGTGCTGCCAGATATGCCCCCACAGTGCTGCCAGTTATGCCCCCACAGTGCTGCCAGATATGCCCCCACAGTGCTGCCAGTTATGCCCCCACAGTGCTGCCAGTTATGCCCCCACAGTGCTGCCAGTTATGCCCCCACAGTGCTGCCAGATATGCCCCCACAGTGCTGCCAGATATGCCCCCACAGTGCTGCCAGATATGCCCCCACAGTGCTGCCAGATATGCCCCCACAGTGCTGCCAGATATGCCCCCACAGTGCTGCCAGATATGCCCCCACAGTGCTGCCAGATATGCCCCCACAGTGCTGCCAGTTATGCCCCCACAGTGCTGCCAGATATGCCCCCACAGTGCTGCCAGATATGCCCCCACAGTGCTGCCAGATATGCCCCCACAGTGCTGCCAGATATGCCACCACAGTGCTGCCAGATATGCCCCCACAGTGCTGCCAGTTATGCCCCCACAGTGCTGCCAGATATGCCCCCACAGTGCTGCCAGATATGCCCCCACAGTGCTGCCAGTTATGCCCCCACAGTGCTGCCAGATATGCCCCCACAGTGCTGCCAGATATGCCCCCACAGTGCTGCCAGATACGTTCCCTCCCCAAGTGCCAGGTATGCCCCACAGTGCTGTTACTTACCCCTCCGTCGATCCCGCGCTGTCTTCTGGAGGGACACGAAGCACACAGCGTGCGCGGCTCTCCTGTGTCCCTCCTGCATCTTCGGCGGCCGCGGCGGGTCTATTATAGGAAGTGCCGGTTCGTGATCAGAGGTCACGAACGGGTATTTCCTGTAATAGAACCGCCGCTGCTGCCGCCGGAGATGCAGGAGGGACACAGGAGCGCCGCGCGCTGTGCGCTCCATGTCCCTCCTTCACACTGCTCTGCCTCTGCCTGCACTGACTCGAGTATAAGCCGAGGTGGCTTTTTCAGCACAAAAAAAAGTGCTGAAAAAGTCGGCTTATACTCGAGTATATACGGTAATTCTGCATTTCATTTTAAGGTGTATTTGACTATGTCTGAGGACCTTATTGTATTAAATCTTCACCTTCTGCTCGTCCATGTGTATCCTGTTTATTAGCCAGATCAACAGAATGTTCACAGCCTAGCTAATCAGGTCATTGGATGGTTATGGCAGCAGCAGATGATTGTGCTGATCTTGTGTATGGAAGTGACCTGTCCACTTGTATGACGACAGGGCTGCATGTGACAGAGGAGGCGATATGAAGCTATCACTGTGGTGGTGACAAGAAGAAAGCTAAAGGCGGAGACTGCTAGTGGACCAATCAGTGAAGTCAGGTTCCTTTCAACCTGATGCAGGAATATCTTGTGGCCAAATAGGTTTATGTGAAAAGTTTATAAAGCTGTACCAAAACCTGTACTAAAAAACAGAACCTGCTGTGGGCAGTCTTACCTTTATCTTGTACGCCAGTTGCCATAAATATTCTCCAATATGACTTATTTATGTGATAACAAATACCTTATTTACTTAGCTGAAATGTGATTTAACACATAGCAGCAAATCAAGCATTTGCATTCGTTAGTTAATGCTGGTAACACACATATTGGGCTGATTCTGAGTCGGATGGATCTCTGCACGGATTGCAAATAGCGGGTTTAGCGCACAGCACAGATGCAGATTTATGCATTATTGCATATCTCTGTCCTATTCTGGGTTGGATGGATCTTTTTTTGGATCTGTTATTTTTGGAAATGGGTGTTTCAGGATGGGAACTGGCCGGCGAGAATGCGATTGTACAGAGCTGTTCTGTGTTGTGGAAATGTTATGGGAATGTCGTGGTGTATACTCTGAGTCGTGCGTATGGAGAAGGGAAGCCGGTTGCAGATAGGTGTCTTGCACCAAGCATGGGGCTGGTGCAATTGCAGATACGGAAAAAGTGAGTGGAGAGGCTTCCCGCCTGAAACCTCACGGATCCTCACATTGTCCCTACGGAAACTCGCATTTGCCGCTTAACATCTGATGTCACGAGCCTGCTTAAATTGTTTTATCTAATTAGGCAACCATTGCACTGTGTTCATGCGTAAAGATATTGGTCTGAAAACTGAATATCTGCACTTGCACAGTTCAGTAACTGAGTCAACCAATCAGTAGTGACGGTAGCTCTGATCAGTCCAGTGCTATGTAATTACAGTGTAGCTGAACCAGTGTGCTGACGGCCAGGAGCAACTCCACTTTTTTGTGGAAAACTTGGCCCATCCGGTAAAAATGAAGATACACAATTACAGTACAAATAACCCCCTCCCCAAACTGCTTCAGGACACTACAGTTCTTATAGCTTGTGCCAAGGTTTCCACAAACACTTAACGTGCGGCAGGAGGTGGAGATTGCCTGGATGCTGCACACCGATGCTGTATTCCATGTGATTGGCACTGTTCTGTTTAATAGGAGATTATTGCTGGTTATTGCACTGCACGGCACTTATATCAGCACCCATACAAAAGTATCCATTCCTCTGTTAATGTCATATAGTAGATAAACATAATGTGCCTCATAAAGATAATTATCTATAATTTCCTCCCGTTACCAGGACCAACGGCTTTGCCAAACAGTCTAAAGATAATTAGATCTGCAATCTGCACTGGCAGTGTTCTCTCATGTAAACACCCTCAGCAACATGTCTGTGTATTGCTGTCTTATTAATTACATAGTTCACCATGTTGCTGATAATGATTAAAATGTTAACAATTTAGTGTTCACCATCATTAAAAACCTTATTTGCTATTTATTTCATGTATAATTTCACATGTTTGTCTCTGGTACTGTTTTTGGAGTACTAGCTGTTGGGGGGCACTGCATTCTTACAGTTAGTCATTTGTCAGATGCTGACAAAATATTTTGGGTACTTATTTTAACCCGAAATTCTAGTGTTTGTGGGTTTTTCTCTAATTCCGAACTATGGTACCAGGACACTATACCGACAGACAAATAATCTGTAGGAGATATTGACAGAGAGGAGTAAGGGGATGTTTATTGAGAGTCATTATGGTCCAGTTTTTATTTTAGTTCCCCCTCATATGTGCCCTGTACGTTTCAGCTCTCCCATCTCTGAGCAAAGCGAAGATAGTTTTAGGCGTACTTGCTGACTTCTTTAGGCACAGGTGAGAGTAACGGCATTCCTCCCAACAGGACCCTCTCCAGGAGGGACAGAATGCTATACTCCTGGACTTCCCTCTTACTCTATGATTGCCATCACCTGTGCTGAAACACCTTTTTTATCCACTAACCTCTTCCAAACAGGTGTCATTAATCATAAATTAAGAGAAAAGTCCAGAAGTAGAGCATACTGTCACTCCTGGAGAGGGTCATGTTGGGAGGTATGAGTAAGGGGGAGCATGGTGTGATGAATCATGTGATCGCGTCACTTCCCCCATTGTCCAATGCCTGGACTTGATATCAGTCAAGCTGGGCCGTGGTGATGTGATTTACCGCAAAGTGCTTCATCATGCCCTCGGACTTCCTGCTTTACTGGGTAAGCAGCCAGATCTAGGAGGCTGCTGATCTGCTCTCTCTAGAGTCTGGGAGAGCTCCTGCAAATTTGTGAGTCCACTGGATATTTGGGATGAGTAGGCATCTATTATTGCATGTGAGAGAGATGGTTTGTTTCTAAGAAAATAATGACCATGGGGAAGGCTAACATAGGGGGAAGAAAGGCAATGGCCCTATTGTAATTTTTTATGTTTTTCAAGATTAATTGTGCTCACCTAGGATAAAAAAATAACACAGAACAACTTTCTCCCTGGAGATACATCCTATGTGAACTGTATATTGGTTGAAAAAGCGGTAGACTGCTGTCATATAGATAATTCAAGTATCATTATTATATAAGTACATAAAAAGTGCTACTTTACAACTTATTATTTTGTGTATCCCTGCAGCGTATCTATTACCTCTCTCTGGAATTCTACATGGGCCGGACACTGCAGAATACAATGCTGAACCTAGGCCTCCAGCACGCCTGTGACGAAGCTGTATATCAGGTATTCATTGCATAAGTGCAATTAGCAAGAATTAGTAAACTAAGATCATAAGAGGAGATCTGGTATGTAAAAAACTGCAAGGGTTCGTTTACACTGTGACCAGCTGAGTAAGCAGAGGCTATTACATTCCTCAGACAGCAGTTCCTAGAAATAGGTGAAATGTCTACTCTCCAGCATGGGAAACATGGGAAGCATTGCATGGAGAATGTATTTTGGTTTGTTTATATGTAGCTATGGCTGAATCTGCATACAAAGTGGTCAGAGGACAAATGTCCTTTTGTGAGTATTAGTAAGTCTAGCTGCATCCATCAAGAGGTACTGCATTACCGGTACATTTACAGTACATGTAGAGTATACCATCAATAGTGTGATTCGGGATTCCACTATGGTCCTTTGCCATAATATGTATATTCTCTCTCCTTCTCTCTCACTTCTTATCTTACCCTCATTCTTGTCCCCTCTATCTTATTCTATCTCTTCCCCCATTCTCCCATCTCTCCCTCTATTTCTCTCTCTCTCTCTCTGTTCCCCCAACTCTCTCCCTCTCTCCTATCCTCCCCCTCCCTCTTTCAGTCTCTCTCCCTTTCTTCTCTAAATTTTGTCTCTCCCCTCTCACCCTCTGTTTCCTCATTCTTTCTCCTCTCTCTCTCTCTCTCTCTCTCCCCCTCATCCTCTCTCCCCACCTCTCTTCCATTCATTCTCTATCTCCCTCGCCTCTTCTAGAGTATATCTCTCCTTCTACCCCATTGTTTTTCTCCCCCCATTCTCTCTCCCTATTTTCTCATTCTCTCTTTCTCTCCCTCTTCCTCTCATTCTCTGTACTGTCTCTTCTGTCCTTCCCTCATTCCCTCTCTACACCTCTCTTCCACTCACTCATTCTCTCTCTCTTTCACAATATACCTCTCTATTCTCCACCATTCTCTCTCTTTCTCTTTCCCACTTCTCTCTCTTTCTTACATTCTCTCTCTTACCGTTTCCTCATTCTATCTTTTTTCTCACTCTTTTTTTCCCCTGCCTCCCTTTCTCTCTCTCTCTCTCTCTCTCTCTCCAACCCCCTCCCATTCACTCTCTCCATCTCTCTTCTGTTTTGCTATATACAATTTTCATTGAAGTAAGTCTCAAATATGGAGAGACCACTGCTCTAATTGCCAAAGTTTAGATAGGACATTTACTTGTTTTATCTAGGGTTTATCTATTGTTTTTAGTATAGCATTGTTCTTAAAAAAGAAAATATTGTCACTGATGCTTTAGTCTTTCATCCTTAAAATGATCTTGTTCAATAGATAGGTACAGCCACAATGCATTTATGCCCATCAATGCTGTAATAGCTTTTCAAGAATAGATACCAGCACTATAAATTATTCAGTGGAAACCAGCTTTCATAATAAAATGAGCTCTAGTTCTGTTGTATTTTTAACTAATTCCTAAACATCAGCCTCTTGAAAGTTTGTACAGAAAGTATAATTATTACTTTCTGAATGTCAAAAGATAGGTGCACCCTAAATGCAGCTATCATGAAACATATTAGGAGTATGTTGGAAGACTGGTCTCGAGGTCAGTCTGGCATGTACATATCCTCTGTGCTGTCCAGATGGAGATAGGAGCCTAGTTGCTGTGATGTAACTGTGTCACCCAGAGGGGTTTCCACGGCAGATTGAAAGGGCACAAGAGCATATTTATCATTAACCGTTTATTTTTTGAATTGGTGCTCACCAAGTTATACTCATTTTGCCCCCCTCCCCCCATTGAGGATCCATTTCTTTCTATAATACAGATATGACACATGTTTGCAAGAGAGAATGATTGACCATCTTTCTGTAGAATAAAAAGAAAGAGTCCTACACTATGGTTTGTGACACCCATGCGACCTCTGCACTCATAATACTTGTAGATGGCATTCATGTAGCTGGCTACTGATACTATGGCTGGAAGTTGCAGTAATGTACTCATTGAATCATACAGTATGTTTGCTTGCAGGGGATTCAGGAGTTAACAGCATGTCAGGGTTCAAGATCTCTGCAGCAGATTAGGAAATGCACTGCACCAGGACTTGCTAGTAGGTCTGTGAGGAACACTGTGTAGTCAGGAACTTGAAGGCTCGACACAGATCAAGTCTCAGGAAGATAATTAGCCTGGAGGGAGGTTCAGCAATAAGAGGCACTTGTGGAGCTGCAGTCAGGAAGTTTAGTATACACAGCAGCTTACTGATGTCAGGGAACTATGGGGGTCATTCCGAGTTGATCGCTCGCTACTGATTTTTGCAGCGCAGCGTTTATGGCAGAACAGGGTTAATCTGCGCATGCGTATGCATCGCAATGCGCAGGCACGTCGTACAAGTACAAAGAGCTTTCTGGTTTTGCACAGGTTCTAGCGACGCTTCCAGTCTCACTGGCGGGCGCACGGAGATTGACAGGAAGTGGGAGTTTCTGGGTGTCAACTGACCGTTTTCTGGGAGTGTTTGGAAAAATGCAGGTGTGGCCGGGTGTTTGCTGGGCGGGTATCTGACGTCAATACCGGGACCTTCGTCTCAGCAATCATCGCACAGAATAAGTAACTACAGGGCTGGTCTTGTTCTGCACAAAATGTGTTTGCTGCTGCTCGGCTGCACAGGCGTTCACACTCCTGCAAAGCGAAACTACACTCCCCCATGGGTGACAACTATGCGTTTGCACCGCTGTTAAAAGTAGCTAGCGAGCGATCAACTCGGAATAAGGGACAATGGTTGAAGCCTGCATAGAAATGCAGAAGTAAAGCAGAGTAGAGCTCTGATGACAGTGATTAGCAGGTTTCACAGGCAAGGGACTCCACAAAACAGGAATCCGTGGAAACAGGAGACCGTAGTCTATTACACTTTGGAGCCAGGTACAGCAGAATAGCCTTCTACCAGCAAGAGCTTAAAAAGCAGGTTAATACTCAAGGATGAGACTTGTTGCTATGGTCCTGAATGAATGACCAGAGCAGGCTTAGATAGGAGTTGCAGGTCTCTGATTGGTTGCTTATGTCAGTTGAGGTAAGGAGCACTCTAACTGGGGGAATGCAGTCAGTTGCCATGCTCCAACATGACGACGACAGTGCATCTGTTCTCAAACCAGGACAACCAGGAAATCCTGACATGCATGACAGGTGGCAGAGGTAAGTCACAAGACAAGTTATTTAGGACATGAGTGAAGAAAGTCAGGATCGTGACACATATAGATACACTATGCAATATATTGTTCATCAGCTGAAGACATGAGTGTATGTGGTGAACCAAGGAAGAATAGAAAGTATACATGATTGTATAGAAGGGGATAGGTAGGCAAGTAACTTTCAGCTTACCTTCCATTCATGCAGATAGACTGAGCCATATTTGATTTGTTCATTTTAGGCAATTCTTTCATAGGGGGAGATGTATCAAAGCTTGGAGAGGGATAAAGTGGAGAGGGCGAAAGTACCAACCATTCGGCTCCTAAATATAATTTCTCTTACGTCCTAGAGGATGCTGGGGACTCCGTAAGGACCATGGGGTATAGACGGGCTCCGCAGGAGACATGGGCACCTAAAAGAACTTTCTAGTATGGTGTGCACTGGCTCCTCCCTCTATGCCCCTCCTCCAGACCTCAGTTAGATCTTGTGCCCAGAGGAGATAGGGTGCATTACAGGGAGCTCTCCTGAGTTTTCTGTAAAAATAATTTTGTTAGGTTTTTTTATTTTCAGGGAGCTCTGCTGGCAACAGACTCCCTGCATCGTGAGACTGAGGGGAGAGAAGCAGACCCACTTCTTAAGAGTTAAGGGCTCTGCTTCTTAGGCTACTGGACACCATTAGCTCCAGAGGGAGTCGGAACACAGGTCTCACCCTGGGGTTCGTCCCGGAGCCGCGCCGCCATCCTCCTCACAGATGCCGGAAAAAAGAAGCCGGGTGAGTATGTCAGACATAAGAAGACATCAGGCGGCAGAAGACTTCAGATCTTCATGAGGTAAGCGCGTAGCAGGAAGCTGCGCGCCATTGCTCCCACACTTACACACACACACACACACACACATGGCACTGATGGGTGCAGGGCGCAGGGGGGGCGCCCTGGGCAGCAATAAACCTTGTTTTAGGCAAAAAAGTATGTAGTTAGGCTGCGGAGGCAGTAAACTACGGATCCCCGCCATTTTTTTCAAATTCACGAGCGGGACCGAAGCCCGCCGTGCGAGGGGGCGGAGCTTGATCCCTCAGCACTAACCAGCGCAATTTTCTCCACAGAGGCTGCAGAGAACGCTGGCTCCCCGGACTCTCCACTGCTGAGCATCAGAGGGCTGAAAAAAAGAGAGGGGGGCACATAATTAAGGCGCAGTGAGTGGGGAAATCTATATACATTTATATTTATAAAAGCGCTATCTGGGTTTTTTTTTTCCCCTGGGTCAGTTGGCGCTGGTGTGTGCTGGCATACGCTCTCTCTGTCTCTCCAAAGGGCCTTCTTTAGGGAATTGTCCCCTTATAGTTATATCCCGGTGTGTGTGGGGTGTCGGTACGTGTGTCTGCATGTCTGAAACGGAAGGCTTATCCAAAGAGGAGGTGGAACAGGTGAGTGGTGTGTCTCAGTCGGCGGTGCCGACTCAGGATTGGATGGATATGTGGCATATGTTAAATGCTAGTGTAGCTTCACTGCATAAAAGACTGGACAAAGCAGAGTCCAGTGCGTCGGCAGGTAATCAATCTACGGATTATACCGACTCACAGGACCCGTCGGGGTCTCAGAAACGTCCCTTCTCACAAATAAGGGACACAGATACCGACACGGACTCTGATTCCAGTGTCGACTATGATGAAGCAAGATTGCACCCCAGGGTGACAAAAAGTATTCAGTGCATGATTATTGCAATAAAAGATGTGTTACATCTCACTGATGAGCCCTCGGTGCCCGACACGAGGATACACATGTTTAAGGGAAAGAAACAAGTTATAAACTTTCCTCCTTCCCATGAAATTAATGAGTTATGTGAAAAAGCATGGGAAACTACAGATAAGAAACTGCAGATTCCCAAAAGGGTTCTTATGGCGTACCCTTTCCCTACACAGGACAGGGTAAGTTGGGAATCCTCTCCCACAGTGGACAAAGCCTTAACACGCCTTTCCAAGAAGGTGGCGCTACCGTCCCATGACACAGCGGCCCTCAAGGATCCTGCGGACCGCAGGCAAGAGACTACACTAAAGTCTATCTACACTCATACTGGTACTTTGCTTAGACCGGCAATTGCGTCGGCATGGGTATGTAGTGCAGTAGCAGCTTGGACGGATACACTGTCAGCTGACCTTGATACCCTAGATACAGTAGGGATACAATTTTGTTAACATTAGCTCATATTGAGGACGCAGTCTTATATATGAGGGACGCTCAAAGAGACATTGGTTTACTGGGTTCAAGAGCCAATGCTATGGCTATTTCGGCAAGAAGAGCCTTATGGATCCGCCAATGGACGGGGGATGCAAACTCAAAAAGGCATATGGAGGTTTTACCTTACAAAGGTGATGTATTGTTTGGGGACGGCCTCGTGGACCTGATCTCTACAGCTACCGCGGGTAAGTCGACCTTTTTACCTTTTGTTCCCCAACAGCAAAAGAAACCCCCACAATATCAGATGCAGTCCTTTCGGTCGCATAGATCCAGAAGAGGTCGGGGCTCCTCTTTCCTCGCCAGACGTAAGGGTAGAGGCAAGAGGACATCTGCTGCAGCTGGTTCCCAAGAGCAGAAGTCCTCCCCGGCTTCCGCTAAGTCTACCGCATGACGCTGGGGCTCCCCTGCGGGAGTCCGCACAGGTGGGGGTACGCCTTCGACTATTCAGCCAAGTCTGGGTTCAGTCAGACGTGGACCCTTGGGTGATAGAAATAGTCTCCCAGGGCTACAAGCTGGAATTCGAAGAGGTGCCCCCACGCCGATTTTTCAAGTCGGCCTTACCAGCTTCTACCCCAGAGCGGGAAGTAGTGCTAGCTGCAATTCAAATGCTGTGTCAACAGCGAGTGATTATCAGGGTTCCCCTGAGCCGGGATCGGTATGAAATACCTCCAATCAAAATCCTGACGTTCAAAATCCCGACACCAATTGACCGATGGTCAAAATCCCGACAAGGTCAAAATCCCGACATGGACAAAATACCGACATTTAATATACCGACATGTAAAATGCTGACAGGTCAAAATACCGACATGCGTTTTTGGTTGTTTTTTTGTGTGTATGTCGAAATAAGTCAACATGGACACCATATAAAGTGTACTGCGTCCCCTCGCATGGCTTGCTGTGCTCGCCATGCTTCGGGCATGGTGCCTCGCTGCGCTCGGCACACTATTATATTCCCCCTCCCGGTCCACTGGGATGGTAAAGTATGAACAAGTCGGTTTCAATTAAAAAAATCATGAAAAAATCATGTCGGTATTTTGACCTGTCGGCATTTTACATGTCGGTATTTTGACCTTGTCGGTATTTTAAATGTCGGTATTGTGTCCATGTCGGTCAATTGGTGTCGGGATTTTGAAAGTCGGGATTTTGATTGGAGGTAAACTGACTGCATCCCCGCGAGCCAACAGGGAAAAGGGTATTGTTCAACCCTATTTGTGGTTCCGAAGCCGGATGGTTCGGTAAGGCCCATTTTAAACCTAAAATCCCTGAACCTGTACCTGAAAAGATTCAAATTCAAGATGGAATCGCTCCAAGCGGTGATAGCCTGCCTGGAAGGGGGGGATTTTATGGTGTCACTGGACATAAAGGATGCTTACCTTCATGTCCCCATATATCCCTCTCATCAGGAGTACCTGAGATTCGCGGTACAGGATTGTCATTATCAGTTTCAGACGTTGCCGTTTGGGCTGTCCACGGCCCCGAGGATTTTCACCAAGATAATGGCGGAAATGATGGTGATCCTGCGCAAGCGAGGAGTCACAATTATCCCATACTTGGACGATCTCCTGATAAAAGCGAGATCAAGAGAGCAATTACTGGAGAACGTGTCACTCTCTCAGAGAGTGCTTCAACAACATGGGTGGATTCTCAATCTACCAAAGTCACAGTTGGTTCTGACAACTCGACTACCGTTCCTAGGCATGATACTGGACACGGAACAATAGAAAGTTTTCCTCCCATTGGAAAAAGTCCAGGACCTCCAGAACATGGTCCGAGAACTACTAAAGCCGAAAAGAGTGTCAGCTCATCAATGCACTCGGGTTCTGGGGAAAATGGTGGCAACTTACGAGGCCATTCCCTTCGGCAGGTTCCATGCAAGGACGTTTCAATGGGATCTTCTGGACAAATGGTCCGGGTCCCATCTACAATTACATCAAAAAATAACACTGTCCCCGAGGGCCAGGGTGTCTCTTCTATGGTGGCTACAAAGTGCTCACCTTCTAGAGGGTCGCAGGTTCGGCATTCAGGACTGGATCCTGGTAACCACGGACGCGAGCCTCCGAGGATAGGGAACAGTCACCCAAGGAAGAAATTTTCAGGGACTATGGTCAGACCAGGAGTCCTGTCTACACATCAACGTGTTGGAGCTAAGGGCCATATACAATGGCCTTCGACAAGTGGAGAATCTTCTTCGCAACCCACCGGTTCTGATTCAATCAGACAATGTCACAGCAGTAGCTCATGTGAACCGCCAAGGCAGGACAAGAAGCAGAGTCGCGATGGCGGAAGCCACCAGGATTCTTCGCTGGGCGGAAAATCACGTAAGCGCTCTGTCAGCTGTCTTCATTCCGGGAGTGGACAACTGGGAAGCAGACTTCCTCAGCAGACACGATCTCCATCCAGGAGAGTGGGGACTTCATCAATTAGTCTTTGCAGAGATAACGGGTCTCTGGGGAGTTCCTCAAATAGATATGATGGCGTCACGCCTTAACAAGAAGCTTTGGAGGTATTGTGCCAGGTCCCGGGACCCTCAGGCAATAGCAGTAGACGCTCTGGTAACGCCATGGATGTTTCAGTCGGTCTATGTGTTTCCTCCGCTTCCTCTCATCACAAAAGTGTTGAGGATCATAAGACGAAAAAGAGTACAGACAATACTCATTGTTCCAGACTGGCCTCGAAGGGCCTGGTACTCAGATCTTCAGGAGATGCTCACAGAAGATCCTTGGCCTCTTCCTCTAAGAGAGGACCTGTTACAGCAGGGGCCCTGTCTGTTCCAAGACTTACAGCGGTTACGTTTGACGGCATGGCGGTTGAACGCCGGATCCTAGCGGAGAAGGGTATTCCGGAGGAGGTCATACCTACTCTAATAAAGGCTAGGAAGGAGGTGACGTCAAAACATTATCACCGTATCTGGCGGAAATATGTCTCTTGGTGTGAAACCAAGAATGCTCCTACGGAAGATTTCCATCTGAGTCGTTTTCTCCACTTCCTACAGACAGGAGTGGATATGGGCCTAAAGTTAGGCTCTGTTAAAGTACAGATTTCGGCTTTGTCAATATTCTTTCAGAAGGAATTGGCTTTTCTTCCAGAAGTCCAGACTTTTGTAAAAGGAGTACTGCACATCCAGCCTCCTTTTGTGGCACCATGGGACCTGAACGTGGTGTTGCAGTTCCTTAAATCACACTGGTTTGAACCCCTTAAAACGGTGGAGTTAAAACTTCTCACCTGGAAGGTGGTCATGTTGTTAGCCTTGGCATCTGCGAGGCGTGTGTCAGAATTGGCGGCCTTGTCTTACAAGAGCCCTTACTTGATTTTTCATGTGGATAGAGCGGAATTGAGGACTCGTCCTCAATTTTTACCCAAGGTGGTGTCTTCATTTCATATGAACCAACCTATAGTGGTGCCTGTGGCTACGAGTGACTTGGAGGATTCCATGTCCCTGGATGTAGTCAGGGCCTTAAAAATTTATGTAGCCAGGACGGCTAGAATTAGGAAAACAGATGCATTGTTTGTCCTGTATGCTGCCAACAAGATTGGCGCGCCTGCTTCGAAGCAGACTATTGCTCGCTGGATCTGTAACACAATTCAGCAAGCTTATGTTATGGCTGGATTGCCGTTACCGTATTCAGTAAAGGCCCATTCCACTAGGAAGGTGGGCTCTTCTTGGGCGGCTGCCCGGGGCGTCTCGGCATTACAGCTTTGCCGAGCAGCAACTTGGTCGGGGTCAAACACTTTTGCTAAATTCTACAAGTTTGATACCCTGGCTGATGAGGACCTAGCATTTGCACAGTCGGTAGCATTTGCAGAGTCATCCGCACTCTCCCGCCCGATTGGGAGCTTTGGTATAAACCCCATGGTCCTTACAGAGTCCCCAGCATCCTCTAGGACGTAAGAGAAAATAAGATTTTAAACCTACCGGTAAATCTTTTTCTCCTAGTCCGTAGAGGATGCTGGGCGCCCGTCCCAGTGCGGAAAATCTGCAAGACTTGTATATAGTTATTGCTTCCATAAGGGTTATGTTACAGTTAGAATCGGTCTTGGACCGATACTGTTGTTTGTTCATACTGTTAACTGGTTAGGTGTATTCCAGGTTATATGGTATGATTGGTGTGGGCTGGTATGAATCTTGCCCTTAGATTAACAAAATCCTTAACTCGTATTGTCCATCTCCTCTGGGCATAGTTCTCTAACTGAGGTCTGGAGGAGCGGCATAGAGGGAGGAGCCAGTGCACACCATACTAGAAAGCTCTTTTAGGTGCCCATGTCTCCTGCGGAGCCCATCTATACCCCATGGTCCTTACGGAGTCCCCAGCATCCTCTACGGACTAGGAGAAAAAGATTTACCGGTAGGTTTAAAATCTTATTTTTTTCAAACACGGCCTGTCACATGGCAGTTAGAAGCTGTTTGGCTGGTACTTTGTCTCTCTCCACTTTTCTTTCTTCAAGGTTTCATACGAGAGGCAATCAATTTGCTGGCTGTCGGGATCCCGGTGGTCAGAATCCCGACGCCGGAATCCCGACAACTGACAATGCCGAGAGCTGGAATACCAGCTCACAGGGGCTATTCCCACTCGTAGATGTCCACGATACCCATAAAGTGGGAATAGCCTGCAGCGTGGCGAGTGCAGTGAGACCACAAGGGGCTTCGTAGCCCTCGCCCTGCTGCTGGCATACTGGCGGGCGTGATGCCACGTTCAGGATACGGACAGCCGGCATCCCACTTCCGGGATTACATATGTATTCTCTTTCATACATCTCCCCCTTAATTAAACACAATCTATCGATAGCTATGTAATATCATTATTTCTCTGACGTCCTAAGTGGATGCTGGGACTCCGTAAGGACCATGGGGAATAGCGGCTCCGCAGGAGACTGGGCACAACTAAAGAAAGCTTTAGGACTACCTGGTGTGCACTGGCTCCTCCCTCTATGACCCTCCTCCAGACCTCAGTTAGAATTTTGTGCCCGGCTGAGCTGGATGCACACTAGGGGCTCTCCTGAGCTCTTAGAAAAAGAAAGTTTATTTTAGGTTTTTTATTTTCAGTGAGATCTGCTGGCAACAGACTCACTGCATCGAGGGACTAAGGGGAGAGAAGCGAACCTACCTGCTTGCAGCTAGCTTGGGCTTCTAGGCTACTGGACACCATTAGCTCCAGAGGGATCGAACACAGGCCCAGCCTCGGTCGTCCGGTCCCGGAGCCGCGCCGCCGTCCCCCTTACAGAGCCAGAAGCAAGAAGAGGGTCCTGGAAATCGGCGGCAGAAGACTTCGGTCTTCATCAAGGTAGCGCACAGCACTGCAGCTGTGCGCCATTGCTTCCCATGCACACCTCACACTCCGGTCACTGATGGGTGCTGGGGGGGGGGGGGGGGGGCGCCCTGGGCTGCAATATTGATTCCTTGGCTGGCAAATAACACATAATATAGTCATAGAGACTATATATGTGTAAAATACCCCTGCCAGATATACATAGAAAAAAGCGGGAGAAGTCCGCCGAAAAAGGGGCGGGGCTATCTCCCTCAGCACACTGGCGCCATTTTCCCTCACAGCTCCGCTGGAAGGATCGCTCCCAGGCTCTCCCCTGCAGTTTCCAGACAACATAGGGTAAAAAAGAGAGGGGGGGCACTAAATTTAGGCGCAATATTGTGTATACAAGCAGCTATTGGGAAAAATCACTCAGTTATAGTGTTAATCCCTGTGTTATATAGCGCTGTTGGTGTGTACTGGCATACTCTCTCTCTCTGTCTCCCCAAAGGGCTTTGTGGGGTCCTGTCCTCAGTCAGAGCATTCCCTGTGTGTGTGCGGTGTGACGGTACGGCTGTGTCGACATGTTTGATGAGGAGGCTTATGTGGGGCCGACACCTGAGTGGATGGACTTGTGGAAGGAATTACGTGAAAGTGTCAACTCCTTACATAAAAGGTTTGACGACATAGCAGATGTGGGACAGCCGGCTTCTCAGCTTGTGCCTGCCCAGCTGTCTCAAAAGCCATCAGGGGCTCTAAATCGCCCGCTACCTCAGATGGCGGACACAGATGTCGACACGGATACTGAATCCAGTGTAGACGACGATGAGACTAATGTACATTCCAATAGGACCACACGTTACATGATTGCGGCAATGAAAAAAGTGTTGCACATTTCTGATATTACCCCAGGAACCACAAAAAAGGGTATTATGTTTGGGGAGAAAAAACTACCAGTGGTTTTTCCCTCATCTGATGAATTAAATGAAGTGTGTGAAGAAGCGTGGGCTTCCCCCGATAAGAAACTAGTACAGGTTGAGTATCCCATATCCAAATATTCCAAAATACGGAATATTCCGAAATACAGACTTTTTTGAGTGAGAGTGAGATAGTGAAACCTTTGTTTTTTGATGGCTCAATGTACACAAACTTTGTTTAATACACAAAGTTATTAATAATATTGTATTAAATGACCTTCAGGCTGTGTATATAAGGTGTATATGAAACATAAATGAATTGTGTGAACGTACACACACTTTGTTTAATGCACAAAGTTATAAAAAAATATTGGCTAAAATTACCTTCCGGCTGTGTGTATAAGGTGTATATGTAACATAAATGCATTCTGTGCTTAGATTTAAGTCCCATCACCATGATATCTCATTATGGTATCTAATTATTCCAAAATACGGAAAAATCCGATATCCAAAATACCTCTGGTCCCAAGCATTTTGGATAAGGGATACTCAACCTGTAATTTCTAAAAGGTTACTAATGGCGTACCCTTTCCCGCCAGAGGATAGGTCACGTTGGGAAACATCCCCTAGGGTGGATAAAGCGCTCACACGTCTGTCAAAGAAGGTGGCACTACCGTCTCCGGACACGGCCGCCCTAAAGGAGCCTGCTGATAGAAAGCAGGAGGCTATCCTGAAGTCTGTATATACACACTCGGGTATTATACTGAGACCAGCTATTGCTTCAGCATGGATGTGCAGTGCTGCAGCTGCGTGGTGAGATTCCCTGTCAGAAAATATTGATACCCTAGACAGGGACACTATATTGCTAACCATAGAGCATATTAAAGACGCAGTCTTATACATGAGAGATGCACAGAGGGATATTTGCCGGCTGGCATCTAAAATAAGTGCAATGTCCATTTCTGCCAGGAGAGGATTATGGACTCGGCAGTGGACCGGTGATGCAGATTCTAAAAGGCACATGGAAGTTTTGCCTTATAAGGGTGAGGAGTTGTTTGGGGATGGTCTCTCGGACCTCGTTTCCACAGCGACAGCTGGGAAGTCAGCATTTTTACCCCATGTTCCCTCACAGCCAAAGAAAGCACTGTATTATCAGGTACAGTCCTTTCGGCTCCAGAAAGGCAAGCGGGTTAAAGGCGCGTCCTTTCTGCCCAGAGGCAGAGGTAGAGGGAAAAAGCTGCAGCATACAGCCAGTTCCCAGGAACAAAAGTCCTCCCCCGCTTCCTCTAAGTCCACCGCATGACGCTGGGGCTCCACAGGCGGAGCCGGGTACGGTGCTCGCTCACGGGTGGATCCCTGGATTCTTCAAGTGGTATCTCAGGGGTACAAGCTGGAATTCGAGACGTCTCCCCCTCGCCGTTTCCTCAAATCTGCCTTGCCAACAACTCCCTCAGACAGGGAGGCAGTCCTAGAGGCAATTCACAAGCTGTATTCCCAGCAGGTGATAGTCAAGGTGCTCCTCCTTCAACAAGGACGGGGTTACTATTCCACAATGTTTGTGGTACCGAAACCGGACGGTTCGGTGAGACCCATTTTAAATTTGAAATCCTTGAACACTTATATAAAAAAATTCAAGTTCAAGATGGAATCGCTCAGGGCGGTTATTTCAAGCCTGGACGAGGGGGATTACATGGTATCACTGGACATCAAGGATGCTTACCTGCATGTCCCCATTTACCATCCTCACCAGGAGTACCTCAGATTTGTGGTACAGGATTGTCATTACCAATTCCAGACGTTGCCGTTTGGTCTGTCCACGGCACCGAGGGTATTTACCAAGGTAATGGCCGAAATGATGATACTCCTTCGAAAAAAGGGAGTTTTAATTATCCCGTACTTGGACGATCTCCTGATAAAGGCGAGGTCCAGGGAGCAGTTGTTGGTCGGGGTAGCGCTATCTCGGGAGGTGCTACAACAGCACGGTTGGATTCTAAATATTCCAAAGTCACAGCTGGTCCCTACGACACGTCTACTGTTCCTGGGGATGGTTCTGGACACAGAACAGAAAAAAGTGTTTCTCCCGGAGGAGAAAGTCAAGGAGCTGTCATCTCTAGTCAGAGGCCTCCTGAAACCAAAACAGGTGTCGGTGCATCACTGCACGCGAGTCCTGGGAAAAATGGTAGCTTCCTACGAAGCAATTCCATTCGGCAGGTTCCATGCAAGGACTTTTCAGTGGGACCTGTTGGACAAGTGGTCCGGATCGCATCTTCAGATGCATCGGCTGATAACCCTGTCTCCAAGGACCAGGGTGTCTCTGCTGTGGTGGCTGCAGAGTGCTCATCTGCAAGAGGGCCGCAGATTCGGCATACAGGACTGGGTCCTGGTGACCACGGATGCCAGCCTTCGAGGCTGGGGGGCAGTCACACAGGGAAGAAACTTCCAAGGACTATGGTCAAGTCAGGAGACTTCCCTACACATAAATATTCTGGAACTGAGGGCCATTTACAATGCCCTAAGTCAGGCAAGACCCCTGCTTCAAAACCAGCCGGTACTGATCCAGTCAGACAACATCACGGCAGTCGCCCATGTAAACCGACAGGGCGGCACAAGAAGCAGGATGGCGATGGCAGAAGCCACAAGGATTCTCTGATGGGCGGAAAATCACGTGTTAGCACTGTCAGCAGTGTTCATTCCGGGAGTGGACAACTGGGAAGCAGACTTCCTCAGCAGGCACGACCTCCACCCGGGAGAGTGGGGACTTCATCCAGAAGTCTTCCAGCTGATTGTAAACCGTTGGGAACGGCCACAGGTGGACATGATGGCGTCCCGCCTAAACAAAAAGCTAGAAAGATATTGCGCCATGTCGAGAGACCCTCAGGCAATAGCTGTGGACGCTCTAGTGACACCGTGGTTGTTCCAGTCGGTTTATGTGTTCCCTCCTCTTCCTCTCATACCCAAGGTACTGAGGATAATAAGAAAAAGAGGAGTAAGAACTATACTCATTGTTCCGGATTGGCCAAGAAGAGCTTGGTACCCGGAACTTCAAGAAATTATCTCAGAGGACCCATGGCCTCTGCCGCTCAGACAGGACCTGCTGCAGCAGGGGCCCTGTCTGTTCCAAGACTTACCGCGGCTGCGTTTGACGGCATGGCGGTTGAACGCCGGATCCTGAAGGAAAAGGGCATTCCGGAGGAAGTCATCCCTACGCTGATTAAAGCTAGGAAAGAAGTGACCGCAAACCATTATCACCGCATATGGCGAAAATATGTTGCGTGGTGTGAGGCCAGGAAGGCCCCAACGGAGGAATTTCAGCTGGGCCGTTTTCTGCACTTCCTACAGTCAGGGGTGACTATGGGCCTAAAATTGGGTTCCATTAAGGTCCAGATTTCGGCTCTATCGATTTTCTTCCAGAAAGAACTGGCTTCCCTACCTGAAGTTCAGACATTTGTTAAGGGAGTGCTGCATATTCAGCCCCCTTTTGTGCCTCCAGTGGCACCTTGGGATCTCAACGTGGTGTTGGATTTCCTAAAGTCACATTGGTTTGAGCCACTTAAAACCGTGGAATTAAAATATCTCACGTGGAAAGTGGTCATGCTGTTGGCCTTGGCTTGGGCCAGGCGTGTGTCAGAATTGGCGGCTTTGTCATGTAAAAGCCCTTATCTGATTTTCCATATGGATAGGGCAGAATTGAGGACTCGTCCCCAGTTTCTCCCTAAGGTGGTATCAGCCTTTCATTTGAACCAACCTATTGTGGTGCCTGCGGCTACTAAAGACTTGGAGGATTCCAAGTTGTTGGACGTAGTCAGGGCCCTGAAAATTTATGTTTCCAGGACAGCTGGTGTCAGGAAAACTGACTCGCTATTTATCCTGTATGCACCCAACAAGCTGGGTGCTCCTGCTTCAAAGCAGACTATTGCTCGCTGGATCTGTAGTACGATTCAGCTTGCACATTCTGCGGCTGGACTGCCGCATCCTAGATCAGTGAAAGCCCATTCCACGAGGAAGGTGGGCTCTTCTTGGGCGGCTGCCCGAGGGGTCTCGGCTTTACAACTTTGCCGAGCAGCTACTTGGTCGGGGTCAAACACATTTGCTAAATTCTACAAGTTTGATACCCTGGCTGAGGAGGACCTAGAGTTTGCTCATTCGGTGCTGCAGAGTCATCCGCACTCTCCCGCCCGTTTGGGAGCTTTGGTATAATCCCCATGGTCCTTACGGAGTCCCAGCATCCACTTAGGACGTCAGAGAAAATAAGATTTTACTCACCGGTAAATCTATTTCTCGTAGTCCGTAGTGGATGCTGGGCGCCCATCCCAAGTGCGGATTGTCTGCAATACTTGTATATAGTTATTGTTTAACTAAAGGGTTATTGTTGAGCCATCTGTTGAGAGGCTCAGTTATATTTCATACTGTTAACTGGGTATAGTATCACGAGTTATACGGTGTGATTGGTGTGGCTGGTATGAGTCTTACCCGGGATTCAAAATCCTTCCTTATTGTGTCAGCTCTTCCGGGCACAGTATCCTAACTGAGGTCTGGAGGAGGGTCATAGAGGGAGGAGCCAGTGCACACCAGGTAGTCCTAAAGCTTTCTTTAGTTGTGCCCAGTCTCCTGCGGAGCCGCTATTCCCCATGGTCCTTACGGAGTCCCAGCATCCACTACGGACTACGAGAAATAGATTTACCCTTGAGTAAAATCTTATTACAGGTTGAGTATCCCTTATCCAAAATGCTTGGGACCAGAGGTATTTTGGATATGGGATTTTTCCGTATTTTGGAATAATTGCATACCACAATGAGATATCATGGCAATGGGACCTAAATCTAAGCACAGAATGCATTTATGTTTCATATACACCTTATACACACAGCCTGAAGGTAATTTTAGCCAATATTTTTTATAACTTTGTGCATTAAACAAATTGTGTCTACATTCACACAATTCATTTATGTTTCATATACACCTTATATACACAGTCTGAAGGTCATTTAATACAATATTTTTAATAACTGTGTGTATTAAACAAAGTTTGTGTACATTGAGCCATCAAAAAACAAAAGTTTCACTATCTCACTCTCGCTCAAAAAAGTCTGTATTTCGGAATATTCCGTATTTCGGATATTTGGATATGGGATACTCAACCTGTATTGAAGACCTATTAACACCATGCCATACTCCTTTCTTGTCTTACAGAGATCAGGGTGATTTAGAGGTAGTTAACTCTTGGTTTGCAGTAACAGGGTAGGAACCCCTGGGTCTCCCTCTCACTATAGTGTAGTGCAGAGGTTCTCAAAATGCGGTCCTCAAGGCACCCCAGGTTTTAAATGTATCCATGCTTGGCCACAGGTGACTTAATTAGCAGCTTAGTCAATTTCATTCAATCTTCTGTGATAAGCCATGGACATACCTTATGCCTGGACTGTTGGGGTGCCTTGAGGCCCGCATTTGAGAACCTGTTGTGTAGTGTGTGGATTATAAGTCTACTGTAGGAAACCACTGATATATAATCACAAAACATTGCCTCCAGTGTCCCTATGTTTAGTAATGTCTTGTTGCAGTCTGTTGTGTTTAGTTCGTCTTTGTTATGATATTTTCGTGCCTGGAAGGAAATCACTTTCTGCTGCCAAGTTTCTGGTTCCCTTAGCTGTGACTAGATTTTCAAGCACGAGGACAAGAAGTTGGTTATTGTTTTGCTATATCTTTCCAACTAACCGGTCTCCAGTGTTTATAGTAAGGAACCTGGCAGCTGTAACCCTTCCATTACAACTGAAATGGTAAAGGCCAGCTTATTACTTTACTAACAACCTCACCATAAGTAATAATGAAAGAGTACATAGGAATGGAATTATAAGAGAAGAAGGAATAAAAAAGGAAAATCTCTTTCATTCTCTCGTAAAGCAAGACTTTTGAAAATGCTAAACGGTATTTGCACATAAGAAGCCATTTTATCTCCCATATCTCCAGACAGTAATTGCTTTGTTCTATATGAATGCTCAAAATAGCTATACACCTATCCTTTCTGCGCCATATGTCACCAGACATCGGGCACAATTCCCGTGCTGTGCACTTTTTCCTCAGTTTTGTGCTCTATGCTAGGTAGGATGAGTATAGTCATAGATAAACTATGATGATTCATTGTCCACGTCATTTGTATCAGATCTGTCTTTCTCTGATGTCCTAGTGGATGCTGGGGACTCCGTAAGGACCATGGGGAACAGCGGCTCCGCAGGAGACTGGGCACAAATAGAAAGCTTTAGGACTACCTGGTGTGCACTGGCTCCTCCCCCTATGACCCTCCTCCAAGCCTCAGTTAGATTTTTGTGCCCGACCGAGCTGGGTGCAATCTAGGGGGCTCTCCTGAGCTTCTTAGAAGAAAGTTAGTTTTAGGTTTTTTATTTTCAGTGAGACCTGCTGGCAACAGGCTCACTGCATCGAGGGACTAAGGGGAGAAGAAGCGAACCTGCCTGCTTGCAGCCAGCTTGGGCTTCTTAGGCTACTGGACACCATTAGCTCCAGAGGGATCGAACACAGGCCCAGCCTCGGAGTCCGGTCCCAGAGCCGCGCCGCCGGCCCCCTTACAGAGCCAGAAGCAAGAAGAGGTCCGGAAAATCGGCGGCAGAAGACATCAGTCTTCATCAAGGTAGCGCACAGCACTGCAGCTGTGCGCCATTGCTCCTCATGCACACCTCACACTGCGGTCACTGATGGGTGCAGGGCGCTGGGGGGGGGGGCGCCCTGAGCAGCAATATTAACACCTTGGCTGGCAAAAATACATCACATATAACCCCCAGGGCTATATGGATGTACATTAACCCCTGCCAGATTTTACAAAAAAGCGGGAGAAAAGTCCGCCGAAAAGGGGGCGGAGCTATCTCTCTCAGCACACTGGCGCCATTTTCCCTCACAGCTCCGCTGGAAGGACGTCTCCCTGACTCTCCCCTGCAGTCCTGCACTACAGAAAAGGGTAAAAAAGAGAGGGGGGGCACTATTTAGGCGCAGTATTACATATAACAGCAGCTATAAGGGAAAACACTCTATATAGTGATATCCCTGTGTATATATAGCGCTCTGGTGTGTGCTGGCATACTCTCCCTCTGTCTCCCCAAAGGGCTAGTGGGGTCCTGTCCTCTTTCAGAGCATTCCCGGTGTGTGTGCTGTGTGTCGGTACGGCTGTGTCGACATGTATGAAGAGGAAAATGATGTGGAGGCGGAGCAATTGCCTGTAGTGGAGATGTCACCCCCTAGGGAGTCGACACCTGAGTGGATGGGCTTATGGAAGGAATTACGTGAAAGTGTTAACTCTTTACATAAGAAGTTTGATGACATGGGACAGCCGGCTTCTCAGCTTGTGCCTGTCCAGGCGTCTCAAAGGCCATCAGGGGCTCTAAAACGCCCGCTACCTCAGATGGCAGATACAGACGTCGACACGGATACTGACTCCAGTGTCGACGACGAGGAGACAAATGTAACTTCCAGTAGGGCCACACGTTACATGATTGAGGCAATGAAAAATGTTTTACACATTTCTGATAATACCACAGGTACCACTAAAAAGGGTATTATGTTTGGTGAGAAAAAACTACCTGTAGTTTTTCCTGCATCTGAGGAATTAAATGAAGTGTGTGATGAAGCGTGGGTTTCCCCCGATAAAAAACTGATAATTCCTAAGAGGTTATTGGCAGTGTACCCTTTCCCGCCAGAGGATAGGGCACGTTGGGAAACACCCCCTAGGGTGGATAAAGCACTCACACGCTTGTCCAAACAGGTGGCACTTCCGTCTCCGGATACGGCCACCCTTAAGGAACCTGCTGACAGAAAGCAGGAGACTATACTAAAGTGTATATACACACACACTGGTGTTATACTGCGACCAGCGATCGCCTCAGCCTGGATGTGCAGTGCTGGGGGGGCTTGGTCAGACTCCCTGACAGAAAATATTGATACCCTGGATAGGGACAGTATATTACTGACTGTAGAGCATTTAAAAGATGCATTTTTATACATGCGTGATGCACAGAGGGATATTTGCCGGCTGGCATCAAGAATAAGTGCTATGTCCATTTCCGCCAGGAGAGGGTTATGGACTCGGCAGTGGTCAGGTGATGCCGATTCTAAAAGGCATATGGAAGTATTGCCTTATAAAGGGGAGGAGTTATTTGGGGTAGGTCTGTCGGACCTGGTTTCCACGGCAACTGCTGGGAAATCCACGTTTTTACCCCAGGTCGCCTCTCAGCAAAAGAAGACATCGTATTATCAGGCGCAGTCCTTTCGGCCCCATAAGGGCAAGCGGGCAAAAGGCTCCTCTTTTCTGCCCCGTGGCAAAGGGAGAGGAAAAAGGCTGCAGCAAACAGCCAGTTCCCAGGTACAGAAGTCCTCCCCCGCTTCCGCCAAGTCCTCAGCATGACGCTGGGGCTCTACAGGTGGACTCAGGTACGGTGGGGGCCCGTCTCAAGAATTTCAGCGCACAGTGGGCTCGCTCACAAGTAGATCCCTGGATCCTTCAGGTAGTATCTCAGGGGTACAAATTGGAATTCGAGACGTCTCCCCCTCGCCGTTTCCTAAAGTCTGCCTTACCGACAACTCCCTCCGACAGGGAGGCGGTATTAGAAGCTATTCACAAGCTGTATTCCCAGCAGGTGATAACCAAGGTACCCCTCCTGCAACAAGGAAAGGGGTATTATTCCACAATGTTTGTGGTACCGAAGCCGGACGGCTCGGTGAGACCCATTTTAAATCTAAAGTCATTGAACACTTACATAAAGAAGTTCAAATTCAAGATGGAGTCACTCAGAGCGGTTATCTCGAGCCTGGAGGAAGGGGATTATATGGTGTCACTGGACATCAAGGATGCTTACCTGCATGTCCCAATTTACCCTTCTCACCAAGGGTACCTCAGGTTTGTGGTACAGAACTGCCACTATCAGTTCCAAACGCTGCCGTTTGGATTGTCCACGGCACCGCGGGTCTTTACCAAGGTAATGGCCGAAATGATGATACTCCTTCGAAGGAAGGGAGTTTTAATTATCCCGTACTTGGACGATCTCCTGATAAGGGCGAGATCCAGGGAACAGTTGGTAGTCGGGGTAGCACTATCTCAAGAAGTGTTACGACAGCACGGTTGGATTCTCAATATTCCAAAATCGCAGCTGATCCCGACGACACGTTTTCTGTTCCTAGGGATGATTCTGGACACAGTCCAGAAAAAGGTATTTCTCCCGGAGGAGAAAGCCAGGGAGTTATCCGATCTAGTCAGAAACCTCCTAAAACCAGGTCAAGTATCGGTGCTTCAATGCACAAGGGTCCTGGGAAAAATGGTGGCTTCTTACGAAGCAATTCCATTCGGCAGATTCCACGCAAGAACTTTCCAGTGGGACCTGCTGGACAAATGGTCCGGATCGCATCTTCAGATGCATCAGCGGATAACCCTGTCACCAAGGACAAGGGTGTCTCTCCTGTGGTGGTTGCAGAGTGCTCATCTGTTAGAGGGCCGCAGATTCGGCATTCAGGACTGGGTCCTGGTGACGACGGATGCCAGCCTTCGAGGCTGGGGAGCAGTCACACAGGGAAGAAATTTCCAGGGATTGTGGTCAAACCTGGAGACCTCACTTCACATAAATATCCTGGAGCTAAGGGCCATTTACAATGCCCTAAGCCAAGCGAGACCTCTGCTTCAGGACCAGCCGGTGTTGATCCAGTCGGACAACATCACGGCGGTCGCCCACGTAAACAGACAGGGCGGCACAAGAAGCAGGAGGGCGATGGCAGAAGCTGCAAGGATTCTCCGATGGGCGGAAAATCATGTGATAGCACTGTCAGCAGTGTTTATTCCGGGAGTGGACAACTGGGAAGCAGACTTCCTCAGCAGACACGACCTCCACCCGGGAGAGTGGGGACTTCACCCGGAAGTCTTCCACATGATTATAAGCCGTTGGGAAAAACCAAAGGTGGACATGATGGCGTCCCGCCTCAACAAAAAACTAAAAAGTTATTGCGCCAGGTCAAGGGACCCTCAGGCGATAGCTGTGGACGCTCTGGTAACGCCGTGGGTGTACCACTCGGTTTATGTGTTCCCTCCTCTGCCTCTCATACCCAAGGTACTGAGAATTATAAGACGGAGAGGAGTAAGAACTATTCTCGTGGCTCCGGATTGGCCAAGAAGGACTTGGTACCCGGAACTTCAAGAGATGCTCACAGAGGACCCGTGGCCTCTACCTCTAAGAAGGGACCTGCTCCAGCAGGGACCCTGTCTGTTCCAAGACTTACCGTGGCTGCGTTTGATGGCATGGCGGTTGAACGCCGGATCCTGAAGGAAAAAGGCATTCCAGAGGAAGTCATCCCTACTTTGATAAAAGCCAGAAAGGATGTAACCGCAAAGCATTATCACCGCATTTGGCGAAAATATGTTGCGTGGTGTGAGGCCAGGAAGGCCCCAACGGAGGAATTTCAACTTGGTCGATTCCTGCATTTCCTGCAAACAGGAGTGTCTATGGGCCTCAAATTGGGATCCATTAAGGTTCAGATTTCGGCCCTGTCGATTTTCTTCCAGAAAGAACTGGCTTCAGTTCCTGAAGTTCAGACGTTTGTCAAGGGAGTGCTGCATATACAGCCTCCTTTTGTGCCTCCAGTGGCACCTTGGGATCTCAATGTAGTTTTGGGGTTCCTAAAATCACATTGGTTTGAACCACTTAAATCGGTGGATTTAAAATATCTCACGTGGAAAGTGGTCATGCTGTTGGCCCTGGCTTCGGCCAGGCGCGTGTCGGAATTGGCGCCTTTATCCTGTAAAAGCCCTTATCTGATTTTCCATTCGGACAGGGCGGAATTGAGGACTCGTCCTCAGTTTCTCCCTAAGGTGGTTTCAGCATTTCACCTGAACCAGCCTATTGTGGTGCCTGCGGCTACGAAAGACTTGGAGGACTCCAAGTTGCTGGACGTTGTCAGGGCCCTGAAAATATATGTTTCCAGGACGGCTGGAGTCAGAAAATCTGACTCGCTGTTTATCCTGTACGCACCCAACAAGCTGGGTGCTCCTGCTTCTAAGCAGACTATTGCTCGCTGGATTTGTAGTACAATTCAGCTTGCGCATTCTGTGGCAGGCAACAAAAGGGAGAGAAGAAGACTCTTTTGTGGGTGCACTCTTTATATGTTTCGAAGTCTCAAAAGAAACAAAAAATTGTAAATAAATTTTAAATATAACTTTTATTAACAACAATTGATAAAATAGTAGAGTTTACTGTCAAAAATTGAAGGTGGGGGTAGGGGGAAGGGTAGGGGGGGGGGTTTGGAAAAGAGGGGAACACAGAACGAATTTAATTACAGTGTAAATACTGAATATTGTTCTGAAATGCCTGGGTGCGATAATAACAGCTGGAGGCCCTGAAAGATGAGGCGTTTTTATTCTCTCGTGAGTGATGGTGAGAAGACAGATGGGATGGGTAAAGATGGAATGAGCAAGATGAATCTGCTGTCAGTGTTAGACGCTGAGCAAAACCGTCCAGGAATTTCTACTAAACTGAGTATTCCTCGAGAGTCTCCCACTCGAGTACTGACCCAGCCCTACACTGCTTAGCTTCCAAGATCGGAAGGATTCGGGCGTTACCAGTGTGGTATGATAGTAGAAGAAATATTTGATATCGAGGGCTCGAGAATCACTGATGAGAGTTCACGAAAATGGAGAAATGTAGAAAGGAAAGAGAGTGGGTAGAAGAGGAAAATAGGGGATCTGCTGCCACCGTTAGACCGGGATAATTACCCCTGAATCAGTGGTGAGAGTCCTGAAGATAGTAAAGTGAGGAAAAGGAGAAAAGAAACGATGCTGATATGTAAAAATTTGAGAATGGTTGATAGTCAATAGGCTGCTTGATTGCAGCATGCTGATAGTACCGATAATAGGGGTACTTGGTGTGATAAAGAGCAATTTGTACACAATTAGCAGACAATTAAATTAATTAGAACCATGCATCACCATCAATTTGATGCTATTAAATTATTGCACATTGTACCAAAGTGGTATCAGGTAGAAAGAAAAGGAAAAAATGAATAACAGTTAATTATTTATGTTCCGCTGTATACAGAGCTGCAGAAATACTATATAATATGATTGCAGGATGCTGATAGTACTTATGATAAAGGTACTCGGTGTGATAGGGAGCAATTTGTACACAATTAGCAGACAATTAAGTTGATTGGAACCATGCATCACCATCAATTTGATGCTATCAGATTGTTACACATTGTACCAAAATGGTATCAGGTGGAAAGAGAAGGAGATAATGATCAACAGTTAATTATTTATGTTCCGCTGTATACAGAGCTGCAGAAATACTATATAATATCAAGATACGCAGTATAGAGGATGATGATAGGTTGCTCAGCCGAAGGATTATGTCAATTTAATGACTAAACATGAAGATTTAACAGTATCCTATAAGGTATTATGCCGCTAAGTGCCGACTGCCTGTAAAGCGGGTACTTACAAAAAACAGCTTTAATGAATGCTATTATAAAATATGCATCAGAAGATGAATACCAATAAATATGCAAAAAATGCTGCGATTGAGCAGATATTACCCGGAATTGTAGGGGGCGATCGGTCACTAATATGGGCAGAATGCTGTATGAGTACGGAATGTCCGTGTCAAAGTCCAGGCATGTTGAAGATGCAGGATACACTGGTTCTCAGGGGCTGAGCAGTTCGTTATGGCCACTCCGCCGATCAATGTACCTGATGTATTGTGGAGACGTGGTCAGGTTAGCTGAGGAGAGGAGAGACGCAATGTTCATGGTCCCATCGCGGCAGTGTATGGCGGCGGCAGGTTGATGCAGCGGCTGCTGGAGAAAGAGCGGCTCGTGGTTCAGGCTGTCCGAAATCGGCTGTCACACCCAGGCAGTGGGGATATGGAACGGAAAACTAGTTTCACCCGTTCACCGGGCTTGATCACTTCCTGTTCCCGGAGGGGATAGTGCGGGCTTTATCTTGCAAGGGAGCTGGTCACTGTCCAATCAAAAGGGAGGCGTGTCCTGTGTTTGTAAATTGCTGCACAGGTGGAACGGCTGTTCTGTTTTGTATTGGTTCCCTGTTAAGCTTGCAATTAGTGGCCCATTGCACAAAAGGAAAAAACAGAGAATATGTATGAGAAATATACACGGTAATTGGGTGTAAAATGAGCATCTTATTTATTATATAAATGGACATATTAAAAAAATGAAATAGAGAAAATAGAAAAAAAAAAAAAAAAGAGATAAAAAATGAAAAATACAAGCTTTCATAAATTGTTCAGAATTTTATGATAAGAATGAATTGAATTTACAATAAATATAAAATATAAATAAGAAATGATAGTTGCATGAAAAATAGGTTTGGACAGCATATCTTGTCTTGAGTTATAATATAACGTTGGAAACATTGCAGGAGGATATTCATAAATTATTAAGTATATTAGTATTGTATTGGGGTTAATGAATTTATAATAAATATGTAATATAAATAAGAAATGATAATTGCATGAAAAATAGGTTTGGACAGCATATCTTGTCTTGAGTTATAACGTTGGAAACAATGCAGGAGGATATTCATAAATTATTAAGTAAATTAGTATTGTATTGGGATTAATGGTGCAAGTGACGTGAATGGAGGTGGTGGGAATGATTGTGAAAAAGGATGATGTGGAATGGGATGGGGGGTGAGGTGGAAAGGGATAAGGGAGATAGAGAGGGGGGGGGGGAAAGGAGGGGGAAAGGGACGGTGGGGGGGGGGAGGGGGGGGTGGATTTTGGTTTATGGTGTGGTGGGAATGTGTGTATGGTGTCACCGGTGATGATCCTGTGTGGGCGAAAATTATTGTGATATGGTGTGGTGAGATGGGGAAGGGGTGTGGGGACAAATGTATGGGATGGGAGTGGGTTAGCACTGGGAGTGCTGTGTGGAAACGTGTTAGTTGGTTGTGATAAATGTCAGAATTTGCTAGGTCTCTGTTGTGGGTCGGATGTGAGGTGCATGTGAATGAACTACGGATGTGGGAAGTGAAGGGGTGGTGCTGAGTGTGTGGTGGAGGTGGGCGTGAATGCTAATGAGAGAAGGGTGAGTGTGATGTGTATGAAATAAATAGGGGTGTACTGGGTGTGGGTGTACTGAGGGGTGTAAGGGAAGGAATAAATTAGATGCTATATATAAAGTTGGTTACAGAAATGCACTGTAATTGATGTATTCATTCAAACCCAATGGTTTGAGACAACCTAACCTGAAGGTCCATTCACTTTCCTTCTTAATAAGTTCTTTGCTTAAGTCACCACCGCGTACGCCTAGATGGACCCTATCTAGGCCAAAGGCGCGCATCTCACATGGTGAGTCATGATGTGCAGCATGGTAGTGTCTGGCTACTGATGTTAGTTTTTTGCCTTTCTGAAGATCTGACGATGAGTTGCGAATGGAACCCATATGTTCCAAAATCCTAGTTTTGAATTTTCTAGTCGTCATGCCTACATATCGTTGATTGCAAGGACAGGTTAGACAATAGACTACTCCTTGTGTGTCACAATTGAAGAAGTGTTGTATGGAAATATCCTTGCCATGTCTGTCCTTGACACAGTCAGTTATCTGTATCTGTGGGCAGGCCTTACATTGCCCACATGGAAAGGATCCCTTAGGGAGTTTGGATTTGGTCATTTCACGTGAGAAATGGCTCTGAACCAGCGTATCTTTAATGTTCTTGGATCTCCTCCAACTGATTTGTAAAGTGGGATCCAATAAAGGTGATACACAGCCAAAATCTGTAAAAGCCCACTCCAGAAGGAAGGTGGGTTCATCTTGGGCGGCTGCCCGAGGGGTCTCGGCTTTACAACTTTGCCGAGCTGCTACTTGGTCAGGGTCAAATACTTCTGTAAAATTTTACAAATTTGACACTCTGGCTGAGGAGGACCTTGAGTTTTCTCATTCGGTGCTGCAGAGTCATCCGCACTCTCCCGCCCGTTTGGGAGCTTTGGTATAATCCCCATGGTCCTTACGGAGTCCCCAGCATCCACTAGGACGTCAGAGAAAATAAGAATTTACTTACCGATAATTCTATTTCTCGTAGTCCGTAGTGGATGCTGGGCGCCCATCCCAAGTGCGGATTGTCTGCAATACTTGTACATAGTTATTGTTAACTAATCGGGTTCTTGTTGTGAGCCATCTATTCAGAGGCTCCTCTGTTATCATGCTGTTAACTGGGTTTCATATCACAAGTTGTACGGTGTGATTGGTGTGGCTGGTATGAGTCTTACCCGGGATTCAAAAATCCTTCCTTATTGTGTCAGCTCTTCCGGGCACAGTATCCTAACTGAGGCTTGGAGGAGGGTCATAGGGGGAGGAGCCAGTGCACACCAGGTAGTCCTAAAGCTTTCTATTTGTGCCCAGTCTCCTGCGGAGCCGCTGTTCCCCATGGTCCTTACGGAGTCCCCAGCATCCACTACGGACTATGAGAAATAGAATTATCGGTAAGTAAATTCTTATTTTCTCATACGTCCTAGAGGATGCTGGGGATGCTTCAAGAACCATGGGGTATAGACGGGGTCCGCAGGAGACATGGGCACTTTAAGACTTTAAAAGGGGTGTGAACTGGCTCCTTCCTCTATGCCCCTCCTCCAGACTCCAGTTAGATTCTGTGCCCAGGGAGACTGGTCACAAACAGGGGAGCTCTACTGAGTTTCTCTGAAAAAAAGACTTATGTTAGGTTTTTTATGTTCAGGGAGCTCTGCTGGCAACAGGCTCCCTGCTTCGAGGGACTGAGGGGAGAGAAGCAGACCTACTTCTGTGAGTTCAAAGGCTCTGCTTCTTAGGCTACTGGACACCATTAGCTCCAGAGGGTTCGATCACTTGGTACACCTAGCTGCTTGTTCCCGGAGCCGTGCAGTAACCCCCCCTTGCAGAGCCAGAAAAAAGAAGCCGGGTGAGTAAAAGAAGAAAGGTACTGCGCAGCGGTCGCGCTGCGCGCCATGCTCCCAAACACACAGCGGCACTGACAGGGTGCAGGGCGCAGGGGGGGAAGGGGGGCGCACTGGGCAGCATGGGGACCTGAAAGTAACTGGCAAAAGTTATATGAAAAGTGCCTAGGCACTCAATATAGACCCCCGCTAGTATAAAAATTTTAAAATGAGCGGGACTAAAGCGCGCCGGTGAGGGGGCGTGGCTTAGCCCCCACAGCTCTGACCAGCGCCATTTTCTCTTCACAGAAACTGCAGAGACGCTGGCCCTGACCTCCACACTGCTGTACAAGTAACAGGGTGCAAAACGGGAGGGGGGGCACAGTAGATTTGGTGCTATTGTCTTTATTATAATAGCGCTAACAGGTCTGAGGCATTGTATATAAAGTCTCAGTACCGGGATAGGCGCTGGGTTGTGAGCTGGCAAACTCCCTCTGGGTCTCTCTAACAGGCTTTGCTGTGGGTCTATCCCCTATAGCCCAGTGTGATTGTGGGTGTCGGTACGTGTGTGTCGACATGTCTGAGGCTGAGTGCTCTTCCTAGGAGGAAGCCAGAGTGGGGACAGAAAAAGCGGTGGGAGTGACCCTGTCGGCACCGCCGACTGCTGAGTGGGTAAATATGTTGAGTGTTTTGAATGCAAATGTGGCTCGGTTGACTAAGAGATTAGATAAATCTGAGTCTAAGAACCAGACATGGAGGAAATCCATGGAGGAGGCATTGTCACAAGTCACGGGGTCACAGAAACATGCATTTACCCAGATAGCAGATACAGATACCGACACGGACTCTGATTCCAGTGTCGACTATAGTGATGCCAGATTGATTCCTAAACTGGCTAAGAGCATTCAGTACATGATTGTGACAATAAAAGACGTATTACATATCACTGAGGACCCTGATGTTCCTGATACAAGGATCTGTATGTTTAAAGGAAAGAAACCTGAGGTAACGTTTCCTCCCTCTCATGAACTGAACGCTCTTTTTGAAAAGGCTTGGAAAAATCCTGACAAGAAGGTACAGGTTCCTAAAAGAATTCCAGTGGCATATCCGTTCCCCTCCGGGGACAGGGAAAAGTGGGAGTCAACCCCCACGGTGGACTCTGTCGCGTCTGTCCAAGAAGGTGGCGCTTCCGTCTCCTGACACGGCAGTCCTAAAGGATCCTGCGGATCGAAAGCAGGAACATACACTAAAATCCATTTATGTCATTACAGGTTCGCTAACTCAGGCCTGCCGTTGCTTTGGCATGGGTGAGTAGCACTATTGAAAAGTGGGCAGATAACTTGTCATCTGAGATAGATACCCTGGACAGGGATAACGTGCTTTTGACTTTGGGTCATATCAGAGACGCTGCAGCATATTTAAAGGAAGCTGCAAGGAATATTGGCCTTTTAGGATCAAGGGCCAATGCCATGGCAGTCTCGGCTAGGAGGGCATTGTGGATTCATCAATGGAATGCTGATGCTGACTCGAAGAAGGCTATGGAGTCTCTGCCGTTTAACGGTAGTGTCTTGTTTGGTGACGGCCTCACTGACCTGGTATCTACGGCTACCGCGGGTAAGTCGTCATTTTTACCTTATGTTCCTGCGCAACAAAAGAAAACGCCCCACTATCAGATGCAGTCCTTTCGGCCCAATAAATTCAAAAAAGGACGGGGATCCTCCTTCCTGGCTGCGAGAGGAAGAGGAAAGGGAAAAAGGTCACAGGTTGTAGCAAGTTCCCAAGAACAGAAGTCCTCTCCGGCTTCTACCAAATCCACCACATGACGCTGGGGCTCCTCTGATGGAGTCCGCACCAGTGGGGGCACGTCTCAAACTCTTCAGTCAGGTCATGGTTCGCTCGGATCTGGATCCTTGGATATTAGAAATAGTAGACCAAGGGTACAAATTAGAGTTTCAAGATGTGCCCCCTCACCGATTTTTTTCAAATCTGCCTTGCCAGCTTCTCTTCCGGAAAGAGAGGTTGTATGCGCTGCGATACTAAAGCTGTGTCAAAATCAAGTTATTGTCACGGTACCCCCCGTCACAACAGGGGAAGGGTTTTTATTCAAGTCTGTTCGTGGTACCGAAGCCGGATGGCTCAGTCAGACCGATTCTGAACCTAAAATCCCTCAATTTCTTTCTAACAAAATTCAAATTCAAGATGGAATCTCTCTGAGCAGTGATCTCCAGTCTGGAAGAGGGGGATTTTATGGTGTCGGTCGACATAAAGGATGCCTACTTACACGTCCCCATATATCCTTAACATCAGGCTTACCTGAGGTTTGCTGTTCAGGATTGTCATTACCAATTTCAGACGTTGCCGTTTGGTCTGTCCACGGCTCCGAGGATTTTTACCAAGGTAATGGCGGAGATGATGGTTCTCCTGCGCAAGCAGGGAGTCACAATTATCCCGTACTTGGACGATCTCCTCATAAAGGCGAGATCCAAGGAACAATTGCTGAAAAACGTTGCGCTATCTCTGACGATTCTGCAACAACAGGGTTGGCTCCTAAACTTGCCAAAATCCAGTTGGTTCCAACGACACGGCTGTCGTTCCTGGGTATGATTCTGGATACAGAATTAGAGAGTTTTTCTTCCAGTGGAAAATGCTCTAGAAATATAGAACATGGTAAAACAGATTCTGAAACCGGCAAGAGTGTCGATTCTTCAATGCACTCGGTTGCTGGGGAAGATGGTGGCGGCCTACGAGGCCATTCAGTATGGCAGGTTCCATGCCAGGGTGTTTCAGTGGGACCTGCTGGACGACAAGTGATCCTGGTCTCACCTGGACATGCACCGGAAAATATTCCTATCTTCCAGGACCAGGATCTCCGTTCTGTGGTGGCTGCAGAGTTCTCTCCTTCTGGAGGGACGCAGGTTCGGGATTCAGGATTGGATCCTGGTGACCACAGATGCAAATCTCTGAGGCTGGGGAGCAGTCACACAGGGGAGACATTTTCAGGGAAAATGGTCAAGCCAGGAAGCTTGTCTGCACATAAACATTCTGGAATTAAGGGCCATTTTACAACGGCATTCTGCAAGCGGAACATCTTCTTCGCGGTCTGCCCGTCTTGATTCAGTCAGACAACATAACAGGAGTGGCGTACATAAACCGCCAGGGCGGAACAAAGAGCAGAGTGGCAATGGCCGAGGCCACGAAGGTTATTCGCTGGGCGGAAAGACATGCAAGCGATCTGTCAAGCGGTCTTCATTCCAGGAATGGACAACTGGGAAGCAGACTTCCTCAGCAGACACGATCTCCATCCAGGAGAATGGGGTCTTCATCAAGAGGTCTTTGCAGAATTGACAAGTCGTTGGGGAATTCCTCAAATAGACATGATGGCGTTCCGCCCCAACAAGAAACTTCAGAGATATTGTTCCAGGTCAAGGGACCCCCAAGCGATAGCGGTGGACACCCTAGTGACACCGTGGGTGTTTCCGTCGGTATATGGGTTCCCTCCGCTTCCTCTCATTCCAAAGGTGATAAAGATGATAAGAAGAACAAGGGTTCAGGCGATACTCATTGTTCCAGATTGGCCAAGGAGGGCCTGGTATCCAGATCTTCAGGAATTGCTCATAGAGGATCCCTGGCCTCTTCCTCTACGGGAGGACCTGTTACAACAAGGACCGTGCGTGTATCAAGACTTACCGCGGCTACGTTTGATGGCATGGTGGTTGAACGCCAAATCCTAGCCCAGAAGGGTATTCCCAGTGAAGTCATTCCCACACTTCTTCAGGCTAGAAAAGAAGTAACGGCAAAGCATTACCACCGTATTTGGAGGAAATATGTGTCTTGGTGTGAATCCAAGAAGGCTCCTACGGAAGAATTTTAGCTGGGGCGTTCACTCCATTTTTTGCAAGCAGGTGTGGATGCGGGCCTTAAGTTGGGCTCTATTAAAGTACAAATTTCGGCCTTGTCAATCTTCTTTCAGAAAGAATTGGCCTCCCTTCCAGAAGTTCAGCCCTTCGTGAAAGGCGTGCTGCACATCCAACCTCCATTTATGCCCCCTGTGGCACCGTGGGATCTTAATGTGGTGTTGCAGTTCCTGCAATCTCATTGGTTTGAACCTTTACGTAAGGTTGAGTTAAAATTCATTACTTGGAAAGTAGTCATGTTGTTGGCCTTGGCATCCGCAAGGCGAGTATCTGAGTTGGCGGCTTTGTCTCACAAAAGCCCCTATTTGATTTTCCATGCTGATAGAGCGGAGTTGAGAACTCGTCAGCAATTTCTGCCAAAAGTGGTTTCATCATTTCACGTAAACCAGCCTATTGTGGTGCCAGTGGCTACTGATGCCTTGGCGGATTCGAAGTCTCTCGATGTGGTCAGAGCTTTGAAGATCTATGTCGCTAGAACGGCGCAGATTAGGAAAACAGAGGCTCTGTTTGTCCTGTGGGTTCCCAACAAGATTGGGGCTCCTGCATCCAAGCAGACTATTGCACTCTGGATCTGTAATGTCTACAGACTAAGAGAAAAGGATTTACCGGTAGGTATTAAAATCCTATTTTTTTTTTTACCCTGAATTGTGTACTTTTTCCTCCATTATGGTACGTTTTACTTCATTTGGGTCAATCCAATTACTTGCAAACGGTGTGAGTTGCCGTTGCTGGATCGTTTCAAAGCTGGCAATGGCATCCAGAACTCAAACCCCTGGCAGCCTGATTTCTGGCGGAATTCACTCAAAATTGCTTGCAGCCCTGTGGGACAGTGAGCACTTTTGTGTGAGTTCAGGGTGCCGTAAAGTGCGGCTGCGGCTGCTGCTGCGATGATTGTTTTGACCCCATAGTATATACATTGTCCTGTGTTTGACAAAATGAAGTCCCCTGTATATACAGTCTCCAGTGGAGGTATCCGTTAAATAAAGAACATTTTTGATAACCCAAAACCTCCCATCGAATGCATCCACCAGGCAGGAATACAACAAAGTGGTTAGCATTGGTCCTGGCTTTCCCAGAATGGCGGAGGTTTACCTTAAAGCATGCATGGCTTTGCTCAAACTGTATGGAATTTAGTGTTTTCTAATTGCAACTCATATACAGCAATTTGCATTTGAAACTTAGGGGGGACATGTACTAAGCAGTGATAAAAATGGAGAAATGAGCCAGTGGAGAAGTTGCCCTTGGTAACCAATCAGCTGCTCTGTATACTTTTCTAGTATGCAAATTATAAATGTTACATCAGTGCTGATTGGTTGTCATGGGCAACTACTCCATTGGCTCACTTCTCTACTTTTATCACTGCTTAGTACATGTCCCCTTTAGTCTGCTGGATAATAATAAAAATCTGGCGGTGTGGAATCACAGGCGATATGTAGCAGTTATAGGGGTATATGCAATTGCGGTCGAATTCCCGAAATTGTCGAATTTCGGGTCATTTTCGACCAAAAAAAAAATTTGCCTATGCAATTCAGTGCTTTCCGACCAAAAAACGGACTTTCAAAATTCGACTTTTTGAAATTCGAATTTTTGCAAATTCGACTTTTCTGCAATGATATAAGTGCTGCAATTCGACCAAAGCATATTCAATTCAAGTTTGGAAATTCGACAGCAGTGCTTTTAGACAGCAAATTCGTCATTTTCAATCCGCCACACTTTGGAGGGTGAAAACAAATAAAAAAAATTTAAACATGTTTTTTTTTGTGTTTTTTTTTTTTGGGAATAGCAGATCTATTTATATTAGAAGGGATTAGGTACTTTTTTTTTTTTTTTTTGGAGGCACAAATATTATTTATATATTTTTTAAATTTTTTTTTTTTTTTTTTTTTTTTATTGCTGTAACGGTAAAATCCTAAAAAAAAATGGCGTGGGGTCCCCCCTCCAAAGCATAACCAGCCTCGGGCTCTTCGAGCTGGTCCTGGTTCTAAAAATGCGGGGAAAAAATTGACAGGGGATCCCCCGTATTTTTAAAACCAGCACCGGGCTCTGCGCCTGGTGCTGGTGCCAAAAATACGGGGGACAAAAAGCGTAGGGGTCCCCCGTATTTTTAACACCAGCATCGGGCTCCACTAGCTGGACAGATAATGCCACAGCCGGGGGTCACTTTTATGCCGTGCCCTGCGGCCGTGGCATTAAATATCCAACTAGTCACCCCTGGCCGGGGTACCCTGGGGGAGTGGGGACCCCTTCAATCAAGGGGTCCCCCCCCCCAGCCACCCAAGGGCCAGGGGTGAAGCCCGAGGCTGTCCCCCCCCATCCAATGGGCTGCGGATGGGGGGGGCTGATAGCCTTTTGTGATCATGAAAAGAATATTGTTTTTTCCAGCAGTACTACAAGTCCCAGCAAGCCTCCCCCGCAAGCTGGTACTTGGAGAACCACAAGTACCAGCATGCGGGAGAAAAACGGGCCCGCTGGTACCTGTAGTACTACTGGAAAAAAAATACCCAAATAAAAACAGGACACACACACCGTGAAAGTAAAACTTTATTTCATACGTCGACACACACATACTTACCTATGTTCACACGCCGACATCGGTCCTCTTCTCCATGTAGAATCCAGGGGTACCTGAAAATAGAAGATCAATATACTCACCTCAACCAGGCTCCAGAGATAAATCCACGTACTTGGAGAAAAAAACAAACCGAACACCCGCTCCATGCCGGACTGAAAGGGGTCCCATGCTGACACATGGGACCCCTATCCCCGAATGCAGAGAGACCTGTCAGTGACAGCTGTCACAGAAAGGTCTCTATAGACAATCAGGAAGCGCAACTTCGTTGCGCTCATCTGATTGGCTCTGTGCGTCTGAGCAGACAGCGCATCGCACAGCCCAGTCCATTATATTCAATGGTGGGAACTTAGCGGCTAGCGGTGAGGTCACCCGCCGGTCAGCGGCTGACCCCCCCGCTAGCCGCTAAGTTCCCACCATTGAAAGTAATGGAGCGGTTTTGCGATGCGCTGTCACATCACAGACAGCGCACAGCCAATCAGATAAGCGCCACGGAAGTAGCGCTTCCTGATTGGCTGAAGGGACTTCAGTGACAGGAGTCACGTGATGTCCCGGCATTCGGGAGAAAGGGGTCTGATGTGAAAGCATTGGACCCCTTTCTAGTCCGGTATGGATCGTTGTTCGTTTTTTTGTTTTGCCAAGTACGTGGATTATCTCTGGACCTGGATGTACCTCTGGACGCTGGAAGGTGAGTATAATTTTTTCACAGGTACCTCGGATCGTCGGAGACCGTGGCAGTCGGCGTGTCAACATAGGTAAGTATGTGTGTGTCGGTAGTGTGTAATAAAGTTTTACTATCAAGGTGTGTGTGTCCTGTTTTTATTTGGGTATTTTTTTCCCAGTAGTACTACAGGTACCAGCGGACCCGTTTTTCTCCCGCATGCTGGTACTTGTGGTTCTCCAAGTACCAGCTTGCGGGGGAGGCTTGCTGGGACTTGTAGTACTGCTGGAAAAAACAATATCTTTTTATTATCACAAAAGGCTATCAGCCCCCCCATCCGCAGCCCATTGGATGGGGGGGGACAGCCTCGGGCTTCACCCCTGGCCCTTGGGTGGCTGGGGGGGGGGGACCCCTTGATTGAAGGGGTCCCCACTCCCCCAGGGTACCCCGGCCAGGGGTGACTAGTTGGATATTTAATGCCACGGCCGCAGGGCACGGCATAAAAGTGACCCCCGGCTGTGGCATTATCTGTCCAGCTAGTGGAGCCCGATGCTGGTGTTAAAAATACGGGGGACCCCTACTCTTTTTGTCCCCCGTATTTTTGGCACCAGCACCAGGCGCAGAGCCCGGTGCTGGTTTTAAAAATACGGGGGATCCCTGGCCAATTTTTCCCCTGCATTTTTAGAACCAGGACCAGCTCGATGAGCCCGAGGCTGGTTATGCTTTGGAGGGGGGACCCCACGCCATTTTTTTTTCGGGTTTTTCACGTTTTTTTACCGTTTTTTAAAATCGCGGCAAAATCCGCCAAATCGGCCGATTTTCGCCCGCGACTCTGGCGAATCCGTTTTTCATTGAATATGGTGAATTCCGGAAGCCACCTTCCGGGATTCACCTGTCGAATTGAGTCGAATTAAAAAACGGCGAAAATTGCCGCGAATTCGACCGCAATTGCATATACCCCATAAACTTGCTGGTAAAACCTTTCTGCGTTCAGAAAAGGGACAACCCGTTTAGTCTGTGGTTCAATGATCCCTATTTTAAAGTAGTTTTTAAACACATTCCTTGTGTGTCTATCAGCCATGTATTTATATAATCAACAGTCTTGTTGTCTTTGCACTGGACACTGCTATCTGGTGAGCAGCTTTCTGGCCTGTTTCAGAGCAATGGAAGTAAATGACTCTGTTGAATGATTTATTTAAAAGTCTACGTTTCTACAAGGCACAAAGGAATACTAGAAAGGAAAGTCAATATAATAGCAAAAGCTCCTTGAGGTCATGTAAAAGTCAATATTAATTTATCTGAAGGCTGGAGAAAACCTTTTAAGATATTTCAAGCTTAAGTGGCCATAGGCCAGTGATTAATTAGAGCAGGTACATAGCAAGTATCTGTATGTACAAACGGGTAAATTTACTGAGCGCTGTGTCTATGGCGGATTTGACTACTTGATTTCAAGGGGCAATAATATTAAATATAAAACATGCCAGATTTTGTATTTGTAGGAACGATAATCTTACAAGATACCACTGGTTTTGAATTTAATATTATTGCATCTGTAAATCCTATGACCAAAACCACCAAATAAAAGTGTCATTTTACTTGTTAGGCTGTGTACGTCCTGCATGTATCCTGCAATTTCAGATTTATTAATAAAAAACTGATATTTCTATTGATGGTAAATGTATATGATACAGTTCATACTGTCCCCTTTGACTTCAATGGGGACAGTATGAATGTAATTTCTAGGAAACACTGGTAAATACTGTACATCAAAGGGTGCTTAAACATGCAGAACTAAACACTGGTGTACACTTTGGTATAACATGAGTGGAGAACACATTAGACAAATGCCAGTGTATTCGAGGTGCTAATTAGTAGTTCAGCAGGTGCCACTCTTACCAAAGTGCCATAATGTCTATATGAATGTAGCTTTCTATAAAACTTTAACTCAATTCTAGCTTCCGAGTTGCTCGCTCGCTGCCGATTTTCGCAGCACAGCGATCAGGTGAAAAAATGGCATTTCTGCGCATGCGTATGCCCTGCAATGCGCACGCGCGACGTACGGGTACAAAGCTGTTTGTGGTTGTGGTCAGGTTCTAGTGAAGTTTTCCTTCGCACTGGTGGCCGCAAGAAGATTGACAGGAAGGGGGCGTTTCTGGGTGTCAATTGACCGTTTTCAGGGAGTGTTTGCAAAAACGCAGGCGTGTCTGAAAAAACGCAGGAGTGGCTGGGCGTTCGCTGGCCCGGTGTAATGACGTCAAAGCCGGACACAAATAGTCCGAAGTCATCGCAACGCTGAGTAGGTTCAGAGCTACTCTGAAACTGCACAAACTGTTTTTGCAGAGATCGGCTACACATGCGTTTGCACTTTTGCTAAGCTAAAATACACTCCCCAGTGGGCGTAGCGTTTGCACGGCTTACGGCTGCTAAAACTAGCTAGCGAGCGATCAACTCGGAATGACCCCCATTGTCCTTTTATGGATGTGTTGTTCTGCACACAGCATTGGGCTGACATATGACTGAGTACTATAAACTGATTGAATTAGGTTATAGCGCCAGTTGTCATTTCACGTTTTTGCTTTTATTACAGCTATAAAATAGGTTCCCTTTGAGAGCTGGTGTATAACTTCAGTCCTGAGAGTACATGCAGCCAGTGTCTAAAGCAGACAGTAAATATTTAAAATGGACTTTTCTAAGCACTGGTAATCCCCTAGCTCTCAGCGGGAACAGCATATTGCAAACTGGGTTAAGCTCAGTTTTCTGCATTTTTGTCCTTATATTAATACAGATTGATATGTGGCAGCTCCGCAGTGCTGCAGCATCTTTACAACAATGCTAGGTTACTCCCAACACATTAAGGGTTAACAAGAGAACGTTCCAAATAAAGCATGTTGTTTTTTTTAAAATGCCATGATCAGGGAAGTGTGCCGGCTGTATCTGGGATCTGTCAGTGTTGCTCTCCTCTTTCCTGTGTGAGCACAAACCAAGCTGCACGTTCACAGTCAAGGCATTGTCTATTGTGTGGATCAGGTTACCTCAAGGTTGGCTTTAATCTCTTCTCAAAATGATACATGGAATTTTACCCCCTTTCCACTAGCTCTAAAAACATGGGTAAATGCATGGCAGTGCGCATCTACCCGTGTTTTTCCCTTGTGGAAACGGCCTCCCCTGCAAATTCCCGGATCCAAGTGATCCAGGAATCCTACCCGGGTTCAACCCGGTAAGCTGTGTAGTGTGAAAGAGAAGCCATGTCGATGCGACACGGCTCCCGTTCACAATGTATGGAAGGGCGGCGCTGGGAGATCATGTGATCTCCCAGCACCGCCCCTGCCACGTCAGCAGCAGCGTCACCAACCCGGAAATATGCCAGGATGGTGACCTGAGTGTAGAAGGGGGCTGTAGCACGGGTCGCAGCCGTGTCAAGCTCCCGGCTGCGACCCGTGCTACAATTGGTAGACCACTGTGTACTACGCTACATGCAGTGTAACTAGTGGAGAAATGGACAAGTGGAGATGTTGCCCTATCATTATTTAGAATGTACTTGATAAATGCTTCCTCAAAGCTAATTGGGGCAGGTGTATTAAGCCTGGAGAAGTGATAAAGCAGTGATAAGCACAAGGTCATAACGCACCAGCCAATCAGCTCCTGTCATTTAAATCTGTATAATTGGCTGGTGCGTTATCACCTTGCACTTATCACTGCTTTATCACTTCTTTATCCCTTCTCCAGGCTTAATACATCTGCCCCATTGTTTGCTATGGGCAACGTTCTCACTTGTCCTCTTGGGATGCGGTTATGTGACCGGTGGTCGGGAGACCACTGGTCACTATACTGACGCCGGGATTCCGAGCCGTGAATAGCCCGATGGTCGGCATGCTGATCAACAGGGACTATTCCCACTCGCAGGCCATCCCGCCGTCTGTATGGCGACCGTCAGTCTTCCAACCGCTGGTCACATGAACCCAACCCGTCCTCTTCTCCATACTGTACATTGCTTAATACATTTACCCCTATGTCTATTAGGACAGCAATTCCTGTCTGCCACAGGTCCTACAGAGAGTCCAGGAAACCGTGGCCGTCGCCGCCTCCATCCCGCCGCCAAATGTCAGCAGACTGTCAATCACTGACAGTCTGCAGCCAGTCAGCTACTGATGTTGCTGGACCAGTACTGCACATGCGCAGTACGGGTTTTGTACATGCGCAAAGTACCTAACAGCGGTACTATGCGACGTGAAGATCCTGCATCAGGACCTGAATCAGCCTATTGTTAGTACAAGATGTTTAGTTTTATGTGATAAAAGACAGGAGACTGGAAGATTCAGAAACTTACTGTTGTCTTTTATTGTTATATATTTAATATATATTTTTCTACCCTTGTATGAATTACATGTTTCATTAAAGTGTTTACATTAAAAGCCAACAGTTTATAAGACTTTGGGACCGATTGGTAAATGGTTTTATTTATGGAAGAATAAAAGATCAGCGTGACAAACAAGTCTCAGCTCTCCAAAGGATGCAGCTGCAGACCCCTCTGCGATGCTCTGCGTGACCCGCTACCCTTTACTATGTAATTCTCAGGGCAGAGATATGATTAGAACTTGTGAATGTTCTTAACCAATAAAATATGCTGTTGCACAGTTCTGTTCATTTTGTGCAACTATAAGCCAATAAATGCCGGAACATCAGATTTTTCTGTATTTTTCATAAATGTTTGTACAGTCTATAAATTATTAACAAGACACAAACTACTGTAGTTGGTTGAATGACATCAATTGAACAGGTATAACTGCTTTTGTTTAACGTTCTGCGTTTTTATTATATTTATTTTGGTAATTTAGCTTCTTAATGTCTCAGTGTTCCTAAATCGACAGTTATTGGTGCTTGATTTTGTCATATAATGCTTTGATTTTATTTTTGAGGCAGCAAATGTCTAAACTGAATCTCCTTTCCTAGTTGGTAGATCAATTCAGATGTTTTGTATTGACGAAATGCGTATTCATTTCAGCGTTCAGACAAATCATTTGCAGGTTTTGTATACAAAATGTAAAGTGTCATTTATAACTTTTAACAGCAGTCTAATACTCCTTTTCCACCAAAGAAACCCCAAAACCCAGTCAAACCTGGGTAATTGAATACGGTTTTGAGCCTTGTCACAGCAGTTTGAAATCCCCTTCACATCATGGTCTAGACCTGGGTTATTAGTGGGTCTTCCCCCTGCCAGCGCTTGAAGATGTCATCATCGATCCGGTTCTCCCTACTTTTTTAGCGTGACACAGGTTGGATGTCCCAGGTCACATGTTCACACAGAAGACTACCCGAGTCGGTGCTGGGATCGACCCTGGTAGCTACCAGGGACGGATTCCTGGGTAACGCAGCCCAGATTATTTTTCTCTGAGTCTTTCCCACCAAACCTCAACCTGGGTTTCCCTGGCACTAACCTGGGTTATAGGTTTGGTGGAAAAGGGGTATCAATCTGCTGTTCTAAGGATATAAGGTTCTGGATGGTATAAATCTTTGTCATGGGCATAGACTAAGTGCTTGTGTTTGTATAGAAAATAAGCATATTGGGCCTGACTGAGTCACATGCAGTGTCGATGTCGGAAGCTGAATGGTTTTATTCTACTGCGCTTGGGTCTTAGTCGCACTGCGCATGCATCCAGAGTCCAGGCACACAGAGTTGCAGTTGCGATTGAGACGCATGGCCTCAGAAATGTCTTAAACCTGTATTGGTCATTCCTGGGCGGTGACTGGTAGATGACAGGGAGGTGGCTATGCATGTGCACTGAGATGGTCCGTCTTATGGGCGTGGTAGGTGTGTCGCTGAAGTGGTTGTGATCTCAGATTGGAGGCCATACTACTCTGACAGACAGTCTGCACCTAGCATGGGACTCATGCAAGTTTCCATGGTGCAGCCAATGGTTACACCTAAATACACACAAAGTGGGCATATCAGTCCGTGTGTATTCAGATATATGGCTGTGCGCCAGGGAACGGCTTGTAGTGGTAATTACATAAAGTCTTAGACATAAGACCGTCCAAAGACGCACACACAGACGCTGCAGCATCCGTCTCAGAACCAGGCCCAATGTGATATTAGGCTATAGATTTATAGACGGCACTTCACCTAAATCGCTTTCAGTCAGAACACACAGGCAGTGAGCAGAGCCTGATTGTAGTTGGGTGGCATAGACCTCTTGTATTGAAAGTATATTTGATATTTGCAATTTTGTTTTGACACAGCTGGGCCTAGACATGGAGGAGTTGGAGGAGATAGAAGAGGATGCGGGTCTTGGTAATGGCGGACTGGGACGCTTAGCAGGTATGCTTTCTCTAATTTCACTTGGAACAAATTGCATCTTTGAGACACAGGACCTGGATAATGCATCCAACACTATAGGGAGAGTTCCAATTAGCTGTGCGGTTCCGTCAGGACATTTTGCACTATTATGGTGCAGATTCTCCCGGCAGGATCACTATGCACGTCTTTGATAGCACACCTTAGTGGTGCAAGACAAAATTAGTAAGGTTTTCCTCCCGTAATCACCCGCAGTATACGCAGTCGCACATCGCCACGCTGAATCTCAAGGTTCATTGAATCTCCCTCTATTCTTATTCTAAAGTAATGCAATGAAAAAACGAGTTTTATGGTAAGAACTTCCCTTTGTTAAAACTCTTTCTGTGAGGTACACTAGGCTCCACAAGTCTGGACAATGGGGTGTAGAGTAGTATCTTGATCCGAGGCACCAACAGACTCAAAGCTTTGACTGTTCCCAGAATGCACAGCGCCGCCTCCTATATCACCCCGCCTCCCAGCACAAGAGCTCAGTTTTAGTTAACCAGCCCAATGCAGTAGCAGGAAAAGAGACGACAACGGTTAGTAGCCACATATACCACACTCTCATGACAAGAGAAGTGTCAGCGGCTAATGCCATATCAACCCAAAGAAGCTAAGTGCGTCAGGGTGGGCGCCTTGGGGAGCCCAGTGTACCTCGCAGAAAGAGTTTTGACAAAGGTAAGTTCTTACCATAAAACTTGTTTTCTGCTGCGGGGTACACTGGGCTCCACAAGTCTGGACAATGGGGATGTCCTAAAGCAGTTCCTTATGGGAGGGGACGCACTGTAGCGGGCACAAGAACCCGGCGTCCAAAGGAAGCATCCTGGGAAGCGGCAGTATCGAAGGCATAGAACCTTTGAACGTAGCCGCCTTGCACAATTGATCAAGGGTCGCACCACGGTGGGCCGCCCAAGATGGTCTAACAGACCGAGTACAATGGGCCGTAATGTGAGCAGGAGCTGACAGACCAGCCTTCACATAAGCATGTGCAATCACCATTCTAATCCATCTGGCCAGGGTCTGCTTCTGAGCAGGCCAGCCACGTTTGTGAAATCCAAACAAAACAAAGAGAGAATCAGATTTTTAAATAGAAGCAGTTCTCTTCACATAGATACGGAGAGCCCGTACCACATCCAAAGACCGCTCTTTGGGAGACAAATCAGGAGAGACAAAGGCTGGAACCACAATCTCCTGATTAAGGTGGAACGAAAAAACCACCTTAGGTAAATATCCGGGACGAGTCCTAAGAACCGCCCGGTCACGGTGAAAAATCAGATATGTGGAACTACAAGACAAGGCACCCAGATCCGACACTCTTCTAGCAGAGGCAATAGCCAGCAAGAACACCACCTTAAGGGAAAGCCACTTAAGGTCAGCTGAACCAAGAGGTTCAAATGGAGGCTCCTGCATCGCCTCCAAAACCACCGACAAGTCCCAAGGAGCCAAAGACGGGACATAGGGAGGTTGGATACGCAACACACCCTGAGTGAAAGTATGAACATCAGGTAAAGTCGCAATTTTTCTCTGAAACCACACCGACAAGGCAGAAATATGAACCTTGAGGGAGGCCAGACGCAGGCCTAAATCTAGGCCCTGCTGCAGAAAAGCCAAAAGTTTGGCTGTACTAAACTTGGAAGCGTCATAATTGTTAGATGCGCACCAAACAAAGTATGAATGCCAGATCCTATGGTAAATCTGAACAGAAGCCGGTTTCTGGGCCCGCAACATAGTTTTAATGACCTCTTCAGAAAAACCCTTAGCCTTCAAGACGGATGCTTCAAGAGCCACACCGTCAAAGATAGCCGGGCTAGGTCATGGTAGACACAAGGGCCCTGGACGAGGAGGTCTGGGCATTGTGGAAGTAGAAGTGGACGCTCTGACGATAGGCCTTGCAGGTCTGAGAACCAATGCCGTCTGGGCCACGCCGAAACTATGAGAAGCAGATTTCCTTTTTCTTGCTTGAACTTCCGAATTGCCCTGGGCAGGAGTGACACCGGAGGGAACACGTACGGCAGCCGAAACCTCCATGGCACCTCCAGCACATCCACGAATGCTGCTTGAGGATCCCTTGTCCTTGCTCCGAAGACCGGCGGAACCTTGAGATTGTGTCGAGACGCCATCAGATCCACATCTGGAAGACCCCACTTTTCCACGAGGAGTTGAAACACTTCTGGATGGAGGCCCCACTCGCCGACATGCACGTCCTGACGACTGAGAAAGTCTGCTTCCCAATTCAGGACTCCCGGAATGAATATTGCCGGTAGATGGCGTTCTGCCCACTGTAGAATCCATGAGGCTTCCTTCATTGCCAAACGGCTTCGAGTGCCGCCTTGATGATTTATGTAAGCCACTGTGGTGGCGTTGTCCGACTGTACTTGAACAGGACGGTTCTGAATTAAATGCTGGGCCAGGTTCAACGCATTGAAGACCGCCCGCAACTCCAGAATGTTGATCGAGAGGAGAGATTCCTCCTTGGTCCACTGACCCTGTAAGGAGTGCTGCTCCAGCACCGCGCCCCAACCTCTTAGACTGGCATCTGTCGTCAACAGGACCCAGTTGGATATCCAGAAGGGACGGCCCCTGCACAATTGTTGGTCCTGGAGCCACCAGAGCAGCAACAGACGGACCTCCGGAGTCAATGAGATCATGTGAGACCTGATCCGGTGAGGCAGGCCGTCCCACTTGGCTAGAATCAGCTTCTGGAGGGGGCGAGAATGGAATTGAGCATACTCCACCATGTTGAATGCTGACACCATGAAGCCCAGCACCTGCATAGCCGAATGTATCGACACTTGCGGACGAGAAAGGAAGCAACGAATCCTGTCCTGAAGCTTCAGGACTTTCTCCTAAGACAAGAACAACCTCTGGTTGTGAGTGTCTAACAGCGCTCCTAGGTGCACCATGCTCTGAGCAGGGACCAGGGAGGATTTCTTCCAGTTGATGAGCCACCCGTGGGCTTTTAGAAACCGGACCGTCATATCCAGATGACACAGGAGAAGATCTGGGGAATTTGCCAGGATTAACAAGTCGTCCAGATACGGCAGTATCCTGACCCCTTGACGGCGGAGTACCACCGTCATCACCGCCATAACTTTGGTGAAGACTCGCGGAGCCGTTGTTAAACCAAAAAGGTAACGCCCGAAACTGGTAATGGATATTGCCAATCGCAAACCTCAGGTATTGTTAATGTGACACTGCTATAGGAATATGCAGGTAAGCATCCTGTATGTCCAAGGAGACCATGTAGTCCCCAGGTTCCAAGACCAGAACTATAGAGCGAAGGGTTTCCATACGGAACTTGGAAATCTTCACAAATCTGTTCAATGCCTTGAGGTTGAGAATGGGCCGGGAGGACCCATTCGGTTTCGGGACTAGAAACAGCGGAGAATAGTAACCCCGGCCCCTCTGAGCAAGAGGCACCTGTACTACGACTCCTGTATCCAGGAGGGTCTGTACCACAGAGTGTAGAGTTTTTGCCTTTGTCCGGTCCAAAGGGACGTCTGTCTGGCAAAATCGATGAGGGGGTCGGTTTTTGAAGGCAATGGCGTAACCTCGAGTGACGACTTCCCGTACCCAGGCATCTGACGTGGTCTTCAACCATTACAGGGTATACCCTAGAAGCCGGCCTCCCACCCTGGGATCCCCCAGGGGTGGCCCGCCCCGTCATGCGGCAGGCTTATCGTCTTGGCAGCTGGCTGACGGGCAGCCCAGGCTCTTTTGGGCTTCGGCTTACCAGGTTTGGAAGTGCGGGCCTGCTTATGGTACGCCTGACCTTTTGCTTTACCTGAAGGAGCAAAGGGTCGAAAGGACGTACCTTTAACCTTCGACACAGAAGGAGCGGTTTTAGGTAGACAGGCAGTTTTTAGCAGTAGCCAAGTCAGCCACTATCTTATTTAAGTCCTCCCCAAACAGAATATCATCCCTTGAAAGGGAGTACCTCCAGGGTTTTTCTAGAGTCCAGATCCACAGACCAGGATCTCAGCCACAATATCCGGCGAGCCAGGACTGACGTAGTAGAGGCCTTGGCTGCCAGGATACCGGCATCAGAAGCCGCCTCTTTAATATATATCGAGAAGCTGTGACAATATATGACAAGCATTGTCTAGCATGGTCAGAGGAGATTTCAGCTTCTAACTCCAAGGCCCATGCTTCAATAGCCTCAGCAGCCCATGAAGCTGCAATAGTAGGCCTTTGTGCAGCACCCGTGAGGGTGTAAATCGCTTTTAGACAACCCTCCACACGTTTATCCGTAGGCTCTTTCAGAGACGTGACGGTAGTGACAGGTAGAGCTGAGGAAACCACCATCCTAGCCACATGTGAGTCCACTGGAGGAGGTGTTTCCCAATTCTTAGACAGCTCTGGCATGAGGGGATAGCGAGCCAGCATCCTCTTTTGAGGCACAAACTTTGTACCCGGGTTTTCCCAGGGTTCCTGACGTATATCCACTAGGTGACCAGAGTGAGGTAAAACCTGTTTAACCACCTTCTGATGCTTGAACCTATCTGGTTTCTTAGGAAGCCCGGATGGCTCGGGATCATCCGTAATCTGCAGAATTAACTTAATAGCCTCCAAAAGGTCAGGAACATCCACATGTGAACTACCCTCCCCATCAGCTGTATCTGAGTCAGAACCTGTGGGGTCAGTGTAAGTGACGTCCTCATCAGACGAGGTGTCAGTGACAGCAGTGGATTGTGAGGAGACGAGCGCTCGCTTAGAGGACCTCTTGGACTTAGGCGAGCGTTGGTCAGACTTTTTAGTAGTCAAGGACTGGTTCAACTTCTTTAATTGAGCAGATAAATCGTCCGCCCACGGCGGGTTAGCTGCAGGGCCCACATACAGTTGTACCGGCATTGGGGGTCCCATAGGGGGTGTTAGTTTATGAACTGGCGTATGCAGAAGCGTGGAAAAAGCGGCCCACGGTGGGTCAGTATGTGCCTCCGTTGCCACAGTCCCACTGGGGGGCAAGGAGCCCCCAGAACCAGAGCCCACAGCTGCTTTATTCTCCTCATATGTGCCTGTGGCTTCAGCAACACCAGCAGTGTGTTCCGCCCCAGAACCGTTACCCTCAGAAGCAGACATGATATAACTTGCAGTATGAGGTAACACAGTACAATTATCAGCAGCACAATATCCCAAACCCTTGTGCAGTGTAGTCAGCACTAGCAGAGATAAAGGAGAGATATGGTGACCAAATCACAGAGAAAAATACATAATACAGTATATCTTTGTTAAAATCCTATATTAGATAACACCTGACGCACCAAGCCCCCTCAGGTTATAGAATATAGGTATAGCAAGTTGAGTGAAAGACACGAGATGGACAACACTCAGCTATCAAATGCACACACAGAAGGTCACAGTTTGTACAATGCAAAGGTTATTTTACTGACAATAATACTGCACTGGACTAGCTTACACAGCTATATAACAGTAGCTATAACAGTACACAGTAAGAACTGGATGTATATCACAGGGTAATTGTACTATAAACCCCTGACTAAATGCACTCTTTCTTAACTATCACTGACTAAAAAGGCAGGTAGAATACTTAAGTATCATGTAAAGGCACAGCGCTGACAACCAAGCGGCTTTACATAGGAGGATTTGCCCAAGCAGTCCCAGGAACAGTGAGCTGAGGGATAATGGCGCCGCAGACACTGACTGGGAGTGAGGAAAAGACAGATATGCAGCTCCAGGGCGGGAGCATTTGCGGGAAATGGCGCCCTGGGGCTGGGGGAGGGGCTTCAGGTCTAAGCCTTATCCCCCTTGCTGGCAAAACCACCGGGTAATGTGGGCGATATAAGAAGTGGTTTAGAGAGAAACCCGACCTGCGCCCATGCCCTGGTGATCTAGTGGGATCGCCTGTACTGCCACAGTGTCCACTGCCAGCTCGCGCGGGACACACTTACCACCTCCCGAAGCGCGGCCACGCGATCCTGGAGAGCCCCAGCCGTGTGTGTCTAACATGAAGAAAACCGGAGCCTCCGCTGTAGGTACCCGGCAACCAGGGCTCGGGAGTGTACAGCGCCGCTGGGGAGAGCTGGAGCTGCAGCAGTGAATGTCACAAAACATTTACCACCGCTGCTGCCCTTGAAGTCTTCACTTTTTACCTCATAAAAAGCTTTTCTCAGGGCTGCTTGGAGCAGCCCCTCTGTTAAGTGCCTGCTTACTGCAGCACCAACTGACAAACTGAGCTCCTGTGCTGGGAGGCAGGGTGGTATAGGAGGCGGCGCTGTGCATTTTGGGAACAGTCAAAGCTTTGAGTCTGTTGGTGCCTCGGATCAAGATCCTACTCTACACCCCATTGTCCAGACTTGTGGAGCCCAGTGTACCCCGCAGCAGAAAAGGTGAAATATATGTACATAGGTCAGCAAATTGTTACATTTATAGTGCAATTTGTGCATCATTTTAAAGTGAATGATATAAAACATTTTACCACATGAGACAGGTTACAGAGGTTTCTGGGTAATTTAGTCTACATTAAATGGTTCTAGCTCTCTTGCTTTCTGTAAGACAAAAAATACATATAGTGTAGGCTGAGACAAAACAGGGGGGCAAATATTAATGAAGCACCATTTCTAAGCACAGAATAATGTGTTAGTAACTTTCTCTAAGCAGTGGTAACAGTAAGAGCTGGACTTTGCCAGTCAGTACACTAAGGTGGTCATTCCGAGTTGTTTGCTAGCTGCATTCGTTTGCTGTGCACCGATGAGGCAAAAAAAGGCACTTCTGCGCATGCGTATGCAGCGCAGTACGCACGCGCGACGTACTATTACAACGAACGATGTAAAAACAGGGTCTAGCGATGCTTTTCAGTTGCACAGGCAGCCGCAGAGTGATTGACAGGAAGAGGGCGTTTCTGGGTGTCAACTGACCGTTTTCAGGGAGTGTTCGGAAAAAACGTAGGCGTGCCAGAAAAACGCAGGCGTGGCTGGGCGAACGCAGGGCGTGTTTGTGACGTCAAAACAGAAACTGAATGATCTGTAGTGATCGCAAGCGCTGAGTAGGTTTGAAGCTACTCAGAAACTGCACAATATTTTTTTGTAGCCGCTCTGCGATCCCTTCGTTAGCACTTCTACTAAGCTAAAATACACTCCCAGTGGGAGGCGGCATAGCGTTTGCACGGGTGCTAAAAACTGCTAACGAGCGATCAACTCGGAATGACCACCTAAATCAGCACTGCTGGCTTAGTGCTGACTTGAAGGTGTCCAGTGATAATGAACTATTTCTTCATCATTGACTGATGACTGGTTTGTCCTTGAACTATTTCTAGTCTTCCATCTTATAGTATGGACACCTGTCAGCACTGTGAAGCTACAGTATTATCAGTCTACACTGTGCATTCTATTACATTTATTGATTGTTACGTTGTCAGCATTTTGATTTGCTGCAACATATTTATTTTCCTGTGACCCCGTTGTGATGGACTCGTCTTTCGTTCTAGCTTGTTTCCTTGATTCCATGGCTACTCTGGGCCTAGCAGCGTATGGCTACGGGATCCGGTATGAATTTGGCATATTCAACCAAAGGCTTATAAATGGCTGGCAGGTAAATCTGGCAGTAGATGAAGACATTGCTTTATGTTTACTAATAGTAATAATTAAAAGAGGAATACTCAGCTACGTATGAGATTGGATAATAATTCTAATTGAATCTCATGTCCCGGTGTAGCACACTGAGTATACCGACCTTCACTCTGATATTATGCTGTATACTGTTGCCCTGCAATGATTTAATACATGATTTCTAATGCCATTCTATATTAGGATTGTATTTGTTTGTTTGTTTTTAATGATCAAAATATGGTTAATATGGACTGTTGATGCTTATGTGTAATGTGAATGTTGCTTTTATGTTTTTCTTGTCACATTTGACTGCTCTTTACATCAGTGGGCCAGTGTGATCAGTTCACACATGAAGGTAGATTTACTAATCAGTGTGTATTCAAACCTTTGCTCATTGGCAGCTTTGAGCAATGAATTTAAAAAGGCAATTGTCATACATGCTAAATCCTTCTTGTGCAGCATTTATTACTGTTGCCGGTTTAAATCCATCGCTCAAAGCCACCACAGATCAGAGGCTTTGAAAACATGCTGGTTAGTTAACATACCCAATAATTAGTGATGAGCGCCTGAAATTTTTTGGGTTTTGTGTTTTGGTTTTGGGTTCGGTTCCGCGGCCGTGTTTTGGGTTCGACCGCGTTTTGGCAAAACCTCACCGAATTTTTTTTGTCGGATTCGGGTGTGTTTTGGATTCGGGTGTTTTTTTCAAAAAACCCTAAAAAACAGCTTAAATCATAGAATTTGGGGGTCATTTTGATCCCATATTATTATTAACCTCAAAAACCATAATTTCCACTCATTTTCAGTCTATTCTGAATACCTCACACCTCACAATATTATTTTTAGTCCTAAAATTTGCACCGAGGTCGCTGGATGACTAAGCTAAGCGACCCTAGTGGCCGACACAAACACCTGGCCCATCTAGGAGTGGCACTGCAGTGTCACGCAGGATGTCCCTTCCAAAAAACCCTCCCCAAACAGCACATGACGCAAAGAAAAAAAGAGGCGCAATGAGGTAGCTGTGTGAGTAAGATTAGCGACCCTAGTGGCCGACACAAACACCGGGCCCATTTAGGAGTGGCACTGCAGTGTCACGCAGGATGTCCCTTCCAAAAAACCCTCCCCAAACAGCACATGACGCAATGAAAAAAAGAGGCGCAATGAGGTAGCTGTGTAAGATTAGCGACCCTAGTGGCCGACACAAACACCGGGCCCATCTAGGAGTGGCACTGCAGTGTCACGCAGGATGGCCCTTCCAAAAAACACTCCCCAAACAGCACATGACGCAAAGAAAAAAAGAGGCGCAATGAGGTAGCTGACTGTGTGAGTAAGATAAGCGACCCTAGTGGCCGACACAAACACCGGGCCCATTTAGGAGTGGCACTGCAGTGTCACGCAGGATGTCCCTTCCAAAAAACCCTCCCCAAACAGCACATGACGCAAAGAAAAAAAGAGGCGCAATGAGGTAGCTGTGTGAGTAAGATTAGCGACCGTAGTGGCCGACACAAACACCGGGCCCATTTAGGAGTGGCGCTGCAGTGTCACGCAGGATGTCCCTTCCAAAAAACCCTCCCCAAACAGCACATGACGCAAAGAAAAAAAGAGGCGCAATGAGGTAGCTGTGTGAGTAAGATTAGCGACCCTAGTGGCCGACACAAACACCGGGCCCATCTAGGAGTGGCACTGCAGTGTCACGCAGGATGGCCCTTCCAAAAAACACTCCCCAAACAGCACATGACGCAAAGAAAAAAAGAGGCGCAATGAGGTAGCTGACTGTGTGAGTAAGATAAGCGACCCTAGTGGCCGACACAAACACCGGGCCCATTTAGGAGTGGCACTGCAGTGTCACGCAGGATGTCCCTTCCAAAAAACCCTCCCCAAACAGCACATGACGCAAAGAAAAAAAGAGGCGCAATGAGGTAGCTGTGTGAGTAAGATTAGCGACCGTAGTGGCCGACACAAACACCGGGCCCATTTAGGAGTGGCACTGCAGTGTCACGCAGGATGTCCCTTCCAAAAAACCCTCCCCAAACAGCACATGACGCAAAGAAAAAAAGAGGCGCAATGAGGTAGCTGTGTGAGTAAGATTAGCGACCCTAGTGGCCGACACAAACACCGGGCCCATCTAGGAGTGGCACTGCAGTGTCACGTAGGATGTCCCTTCCAAAAAACCCTCCCCAAACAGCACATGACGCAAAGAAAAAAAGAGGCGCAATGAGGTAGCTGTGTGAGTAAGATTAGCGACCGTAGTGGCCGACACAAACACCGGGCCCATTTAGGAGTGGCACTGCAGTGTCACGCAGGATGTCCCTTCCAAAAAACCCTCCCCAAACAGCACATGACGCAAAGAAAAAAAGAGGCGCAATGAGGTAGCTGTGTGAGTAAGATTAGCGACCCTAGTGGCCGACACAAACACCGGGCCCATCTAGGAGTGGCACTGCAGTGTCACGCAGGATGTTCCTTCCAAAAAACCCTCCCCAAACAGCACATGACGCAAAGAAAAAAAGAGGCGCAATGAGGTAGCTGTGTGAGTAAGATTAGCGACCCTAGTGGCCGACACAAACACCGGGCCCATCTAGGAGTGGCACTGCAGTGTCACGCAGGATGGCCCTTCCAAAAAACCCTCCCCAAACAGCACATGACGCAAAGAAAAAAAGAGGCGCAATGAGGTAGCTGACTGTGTGAGTAAGATAAGCGACCCTAGTGGCCGACACAAACACCGGGCCCATTTAGGAGTGGCACTGCAGTGTCACGCAGGATGTCCCTTCCAAAAAACCCTCCCCAAACAGCACATGACGCAAAGAAAAATTAAAGAAAAAAGAGGTGCAAGATGGAATTGTCCTTGGGCCCTCCCACCCACCCTTATGTTGTATAAACAAAACAGGACATGCACACTTTAACCAACCCATCATTTCAGTGACAGGGTCTGCCACACGACTGTGACTGATATGACGGGTTGGTTTGGACCCCCCCCAAAAAAGAAGCAATTAATCTCTCCTTGCACAAACTGGCTCTACAGAGGCAAGATGTCCACCTCATCATCATCCTCCGATATATCACCGTGTACATCCCCCTCCTCACAGATTATCAATTCGTCCCCACTGGAATCCACCATCTCAGCTCCCTGTGTACTTTGTGGAGGCAATTGCTGCTGGTCAATGTCTCCGCGGAGGAATTGATTATAATTCATTTTAATGAACATCATCTTCTCCACATTTTCTGGATGTAACCTCGTACGCCGATTGCTGACAAGGTGAGCGGCGGCACTAAACACTCTTTCGGAGTACACACTTGTGGGAGGGCAACTTAGGTAGAATAAAGCCAGTTTGTGCAAGAGCCTCCAAATTGCCTCTTTTTCCTGCCAGTATAAGTATGGACTGTGTGACGTGCCTACTTGGATGCGGTCACTCATATAATCCTCCACCATTCTTTCAATGGTGAGAGAATCATATGCAGTGACAGTAGACGACATGTCCGTAATCGTTGTCAGGTCCTTCAGTCCGGACCAGATGTCAGCATCAGCAGTCGCTCCAGACTGCCCTGCATCACCGCCAGCGGGTGGGCTCGGAAATTCTGAGCCTTTTCCTCGCACCCCCAGTTGCGGGAGAATGTGAAGGAGGAGATGTTGACAGGTCGCGTTCCGCTTGACTTGACAATTTTCTCACCAGCAGGTCTTTCAACCCCAGCAGACTTGTGTCTGCTGGAAAGAGAGATCCAAGGTAGGCTTTAAATCTAGGATCGAGCATGGTGGCCAAAATGTAGTGCTCTGATTTCAACAGATTGACCACCCGTGAATCCTTGTTAAGCGAATTAAGGGCTCCATCCACAAGTCCCACATGCCTAGCGGAATCGCTCCGTGTTAGCTCCTCCTTCAATGTCTCCAGCTTCTTCTGCAAAAGCCTGATGAGGGGAATGACCTGACTCAGGCTGGCAGTGTCTGAACTGACTTCACGTGTGGCAAGTTCAAAGGGCAGCAGAACCTTGCACAACGTTGAAATCATTCTCCACTGCGCTTGAGACAGGTGCATTCCACCTCCTATATCGTGCTCAATTGTATAGGCTTGAATGGCCTTTTGCTGCTCCTCCAACCTCTGAAGCATATAGAGGGTTGAATTCCACCTCGTTACCACTTCTTGCTTCAGATGATGGCAGGGCAGGTTCAGTAGTTTTTGGTGGTGCTCCAGTCTTCTGTACGTGGTGCCTGTACGCCGAAAGTGTCCCGCAATTCTTCTGGCCACCGACAGCATCTCTTGCACGCCCCTGTCGTTTTTTAAATAATTCTGCACCACCAAATTCAAGGTATGTGCAAAACATGGGACGTGCTGGAATTTGCCCATATTTAATGCACACACAATATTGCTGGCGTTGTCCGATGCCACAAATCCACAGGAGAGTCCAATTGGGGTAAGCCATTCCGCGATGATCTTCCTCAGTTGCCGTAAGAGGTTTTCAGCTGTGTGCGTATTCTGGAAAGCGGTGATACAAAGCGTAGCCTGCCTAGGAAAGAGTTGGCGTTTGCGAGATGCTGCTACTGGTGCCGCCGCTGCTGTTCTTGCGGCGGGAGTCCATACATCTACCCAGTGGGCTGTCACAGTCATATAGTCCTGACCCTGCCCTGCTCCACTTGTCCACATGTCCGTGGTTAAGTGGACATTGGGTACAGCTGCATTTTTTAGGACACTGGTGACTCTTTTTCTGAGGTCTGTGTACATTTTCGGTATCGCCTGCCTAGAGAAATGGAACCTAGATGGTATTTGGTACCGGGGACACAGTACCTCCAACAAGTCTCTAGTTGGCTCTGCAGTAATGATGGATACCGGAACCACGTTTCTCACCACCCAGGATGCCAAGGCCTCAGTTATCCGCTTTGCAGTAGGATGACTGCTGTGATATTTCATCTTCCTCGCAAAGGACTGTTGGACAGTCAATTGCTTACTGGAAGTAGTACAAGTGGTCTTCCGACTTCCCCTCTGGGATGACGATCGACACCCAGCAGCAACAACAACAGCAGCGCCAGCAGCAGTAGGCGTTACACTCAAGGATGCATCGGAGGAATCCCAGGCAGGAGAGGACTCGTCAGACATGACAGTGACATGGCCTGCAGGACTATTGGCTTTCCTGTCTAAGGAGGAAATTGACACTGAGGGAGTTGGTGGTGTGGTTTGCAGGAGCTTGGTTACAAGAGGAAGGGATTTAGTTGGCAGTAGACTGCTTCCGCTGTCACCCAAAGTTTTTGAACTTGTCAATGACTTCTGATAAATGCGCTCCAGGTGACGTTTAAGGGAGGATGTTCCTAGGTGGTTAACGTCCTTACCCCTACTTATTACAGCTTGACAAAGGCAACACACGGCTTGACACCAGTTGTCCGCATTTCTGTTGAAATAATTCCACACCGAAGAGCTGATTTTTTTGGTATTTTCACCAGGCATGTCAACGGCCATATTCCTCCCACGGACAACAGGTGTCTCCCCGGGTGCCTGACTTAAACAAACCACCTCACCATCAGAATCCTCCTTGTCAATTTCCTCCCCAGCGCCAGCAACACCCATATCCTCCTCATCCTGGTGTACTTCAACACTGACATCTTCAATCTGACTATCAGGAACTGGACTGCGGGTGCTCCTTCCAGCACTTGCAGGGGGCGTGCAAATGGTGGAAGGCGCATGCTCTTCACGTCCAGTGTTGGGAAGGTCAGGCATCGCAACCGACACAATTGGACTCTCCTTGTGGATTTGGGATTTCGAAGAACGCACAGTTCTTTGCGGTGCTACTGCTTTTGCCAGCTTGAGTCTTTTCATTTTTCTAGCGAGAGGCTGAGTGCCTCCATCCTCATGTGAAGCTGAACCACTAGCCATGAACATAGGCCAGGGCCTCAGCCGTTCCTTGCCACTCCGTGTGGTAAATGGCATATTGGCAAGTTTACGCTTCTCCTCCGACAATTTTATTTTAGGTTTTGGAGTCCTTTTTTTACTGATATTTGGTGTTTTGGATTTGACATGCTCTGTACTATGACATTGGGCATCGGCCTTGGCAGACGACGTTGCTGGCATTTCATCGTCTCGGCCATGACTAGTGGCAGCAGCTTCAGCACGAGGTGGAAGTGGATCTTGATCTTTCCCTAATTTTGGAACCTCAACATTTTTGTTCTCCATATTTTAATAGGCACAACTAAAAGGCACCTCAGGTAAACAATGGAGATGGATGGATACTAGTATACAATTATGGACGGACTGCCGAGTGCCGACACAGAGGTAGCTACAGCCGTGAACTACCGTACTGTACTGTGTCTGCTGCTAATATAGACTGGTTGATAAAGAGATGTAGTAGTATGTATGTATAAAGAAGAAAGAAAAAAAAACCACGGGTAGGTGGTATACAATTATGGACGGACTGCCGAGTGCCGACACAGAGGTAGCTACAGCCGTGAACTACCGTACTGTACTGTGTCTGCTGCTAATATAGACTGGTTGATAAAGAGATGTAGTAGTATGTATGTATAAAGAAGAAAGAAAAAAAAACCACGGGTAGGTGGTATACAATTATGGACGGACTGCCGAGTGCCGACACAGAGGTAGCTACAGCCGTGGACTACCGTACTGTACTGTGTCTGCTGCTAATATAGACTGGTTGATAAAGAGATGTAGTAGTATGTATGTATAAAGAAGAAAGAAAAAAAACCTCGGGTAGGTGGTATACAATTATGGACGGACTGCCGAGTGCCGACACAGAGGTAGCTACAGCCGTGAACTACCGTACTGTACTGTGTCTGCTGCTAATATAGACTGGTTGATAAAGAGATGTAGTAGTATGTATGTATAAAGAAGAAAGAAAAAAAAACCACGGGTAGGTGGTATACAATTATGGACGGACTGCCGAGTGCCGACACAGAGGTAGCTACAGCCGTGAACTACCGTACTGTACTGTGTCTGCTGCTAATATAGACTGGTTGATAAAGAGATGTAGTAGTATGTATGTATAAAGAAGAAAGAAAAAAAAACCACGGGTAGGTGGTATACAATTATGGACGGACTGCCGAGTGCCGACACAGAGGTAGCTACAGCCGTGGACTACCGTACTGTACTGTGTCTGCTGCTAATATAGACTGGTTGATAAAGAGATGTAGTAGTATGTATGTATGTATAAAGAAGAAAGAAAAAAAAACCTCGGGTAGGTGGTATACAATTATGGACGGACTGCCGAGTGCCGACACAGAGGTAGCTACAGCCGTGAACTACCGTACTGTACTGTGTCTGCTGCTAATATAGACTGGTTGATAAAGAGATGTAGTAGTATGTATGTATAAAGAAGAAAGAAAAAAAAACCACGGGTAGGTGGTATACAATTATGGACGGACTGCCGAGTGCCGACACAGAGGTAGCTACAGCCGTGGACTACCGTACTGTACTGTGTCTGCTGCTAATATAGACTGGTTGATAAAGAGATGTAGTAGTATGTATGTATAAAGAAGAAAGAAAAAAAAACCACGGGTAGGTGGTATACAATTATGGACGGACTGCCGAGTGCCGACACAGAGGTAGCTACAGCCGTGAACTACCGTACTGTACTGTGTCTGCTGCTAATATAGACTGGTTGATAAAGAGATGTAGTAGTATGTATGTATAAAGAAGAAAGAAAAAAAAACCACGGGTAGGTGGTATACAATTATGGACGGACTGCCGAGTGCCGACACAGAGGTAGCTACAGCCGTGGACTACCGTACTGTACTGTGTCTGCTGCTAATATAGACTGGTTGATAAAGAGATGTAGTAGTATGTATGTATAAAGAAGAAAGAAAAAAAAACCACGGGTAGGTGGTATACAATTATGGATGGACTGCCGAGTGCCGACACAGAGGTAGCTACAGCCGTGAACTACCGTACTGTGTCTGCTGCGACTGGATGATAAATAATGATATAAAAAATATATATATATCACTACTGCAGCCGGACAGGTATATATTATATAATGACGGACCTGCTGGACACTGTCTGTCAGCAGAATGAGTTTTTTATAGAATAAAAAAAACACACCACGCAAGTGAAGTCACACGACGAGTGTTTAACTTTTTCAGGCAATCACAATATAGTATACTACTAACTATACTGGTGGTCAGTGTGGTCAGGTCACTGGTCAGTCACACTGGCAGTGGCACTCCTGCAGCAAAAGTGTGCACTGTTTAATTTTAATATAATATGTACTCCTGGCTCCTGCTATAACCTATAACTGGCACTGCAGTGCTCCCCAGTCTCCCCCACAATTATAAGCTGTGTGAGCTGAGCACAGTCAGATATATATACATAGATGATGCAGCACACTGGGCTGAGCAGTGCACACAGATATGGTATGTGACTGAGTCACTGTGTGTATCGTTTTTTTCAGGCAGAGAACGGATATATTAAATAAAACTGCACTGTCTGGTGGTCACTGTGGTCAGTCACTAGTAAACTCTGCACTCTCTACACTTCTACAGTACTCCTAAGCTCCAGTAAATCAGGTCAATCTCTCTCTCTCTCTCTCTCTCTCTTCTAATCTAAATGGAGAGGACGCCAGCCACGTCCTCTCCCTATCAATCTCAATGCACGTGTGAAAATGGCGGCGACGCGCGGCTCCTTATATAGAATCCGAGTCTCGCGAGAATCCGACAGCGTCATGATGACGTTCGGGCGCGCTCGGGTTAACCGAGCAAGGCGGGAGGATCCGAGTCTGCTCGGACCCGTGAAAAAAACCATGAAGTTCGGGCGGGTTCGGATTCAGAGAAACCGAACCCGCTCATCTCTACCAATAATGCCTCCTATATCTTGTGTCTATTCATTATGAATCGGTCAGTATGTATTATAAAGCTGGTCATCATGTACCTATATATACAGTATGTGTGGCCCTAGAATGAGGTGAGAAGAGAACTACTAATACATTGTGCCTGCAACACCAAGGGCAAGTAAATGCCGACTTCTGCTCTGCATACTTAAGCCAGTATTTCCCATCAGGGAACCCTGACAGTGCATGTTTCCATAACCTATGCTAGCTGCATGTATTACTGACTGACTAATTTTAATAGATCCACAGTCGGTACTAATTATGCACTTTTAGGGTTCTCTGACGACTGGACTTGGGACTGTCAGGTTTATCTTTCTTCTCTCTTCACTGTTCACTCAGCATTTTCAGTTTATTTCAGTATACTCTCCATCTTCACACTCTTTTTGTCAGAAAAGGTTCTAAAGCTTTAATTCTGCAAGTGTTTGAATTCACGTGGCACCATCACTCTTATCCTCAGCCTCCATCACTTCTCTGACAGCTGTATCCTCCCCTCCCACATTTCCAAACACATCCCCCTTTTCTCTGACGTCCTAGTGGATGCTGGGACTCCGTCAGGACCATGGGGAATAGCGGCTCCGCAGGAGACAGGGCACAAAATTTAAAAGTTTGACCACTAGGTGGTGTGTACTGGCTCCTCCCCCTATGACCCTCCTCCAAGCCTCAGTTAGGTTTTTGTGCCCGTCCGAGCAGGGTGCAATCTAGGTGGCTCTCCTAAAGAGCTGCTTAGAAAAAGTTTGTTAGGTTTTTTATTTTCAGTGAGTCCTGCTGGCAACAGGCTCACTGCAACGAGGGACTTAGGGGAGAAGAAGTGAACTCACCTGCGTGCAGGATGGATTTGCTTCTTAGGCTACTGGACACTAGCTCCAGAGGGACGATCACAGGTACAGCCTGGATGGGTCACCGGAGCCGCGCCGCCGACCCCCTTGCAGATGCCGAATAGAGAAGAGGTCCAGAAACCGGCGGCAGAAGACGTCTCAGTCTTCATGAGGTAGCGCACAGCACTGCAGCTGTGCGCCATTGCTCTCCGCACACTTCACACCAGCGGTCACTGAGGGTGCAGGGCGCTGGGGGGGGCGCCCTGGGCAGCAATGTAATATACCTATTCTGGCTAAAATATATCACATATAGCCCCTGGGGCTATATGGATGTATTTAACCCCTGCCAGGTTCCAAAAAAAAAACCGGGAGAAGAAGCCCGCCGAAAAGGGGGCGGGGCCTATTCTCCTCAGCACAGCGCCATTTTCCTGCCCAGCTCCGCTGCGAGGAAGGCTCCCAGGACTCTCCCCTGCACTGCACTACAGAAACAGGGTAAAAACAGAGAGGGGGGGCACTTATTGGCGATATTTATAATATTTGAGCTGCTATAAAGGGAACACACTTATTAAGGTTGTCCCTATATATATTTATAGCGCTTGGGTGTGTGCTGGCAAACTCTCCCTCTGTCTCCCCAAAGGGCTAGTGGGGTCCTGTCTTCTATCAGAGCATTCCCTGTGTGTCTGCTGTGTGTCGGTACGTGTGTGTCGACATGTATGAGGACGATGTTGGCGTGGAGGCGGAGCAATTGCCTGTAATGGTGATGTCACCCCCTAGGGAGTCGACACCAGAATGGATGGCTTTGTTTATGGAATTACGGGATAGTGTCAGCACGCTACAAAAGTCGGTTGACGAAATGAGACAGCCGGCAAACCAGTTAGTACCTGTCCAGGCGTCTCAGACACCGTCAGGGGCTGTAAAACGCCCTTTACCTCAGTCGGTCGACACAGACGCTGGGACCTTACAAGCAGACTCAGGGGCGGTGGGGGGTCGCCTCAAACATTTCAGCGCACAGTGGGCTCACTCGCAGGTGGACCCCTGGATCCTGCAGGTAGTATCTCAGGGTTACAGGTTGGAATTCGAGAAGTCCCCTCCTCGCCGTTTCCTAAAGTCTGCTTTGCCAACGTCTCCCTCCGACAGGGCGACGGTATTGGAGGCCATTCACAAGCTGTATTCTCAGCAGGTGATAGTCAAGGTACCCCTCCTACAACAGGGACAGGGGTATTACTCCACGCTATTTGTGGTACCGAAGCCGGACGGCTCGGTAAGACCGATTCTAAATCTAAAATCTCTGAACCTGTACATACAAAAATTCAAGTTCAAGCTGGAGTCACTCAGAGCAGTGATAGTGAATCTGGAAGAAGGGGATTTTATGGTGTCCTTGGACATCAAGGATGCTTACCTTCATGTTCCAATTTGTCCTTCACACCAAGGGTACCTCAGGTTCGTGGTCCAAAACTGTCATTAAGAAGGCGTCTTAATTATCCCTTACTTGGACGATCTCCTGATAAGAGCAAGATCCAGAGAACAGGAGAAAAACGATTGGCTGCGCTCGTGATGTATTAAGATGTGACCTAATTGATGGAGAGCTGACAAATACAATAATGATAAAAAATGTTTTTATTTAAAATGTTAGTATACCAATAAGGTTATAAACACAATACCTTTAAAAGATTTGTATATACAAGTATACTCTGAGTTGACCCATAAATATCATGCAGCAAAATAACAATATTAGCACAATAAGTGATTGATTAGGAATGGCATTGAAAAAGAGAGTTATAATAACATATATGTAGCGATCATGTGGCTATTTACTGAATTATATCATGGACAGGAGTGTTTGGACTATATACTAACTGAGAGTACAGAGGCAGCATGTACTCCAAGAAGTGGAATAGTCCCGGCAACAGATGATTTGATTGAGGAGAATGATTTAATTACCACTCCTGGGCTATTAATACCGGGCGTCCCCGGTGTGATCCAATAAAGCCCTTTCTGTGAATAAATGCTTTAAGCAAATTGCTCTGATGAAGGTTGTTCCCATGTGATGGGAAATATCTCTATGTTAGACGGCTATTTTGCTATGATCTCCCGTGGGCTGGTGAAAATCCTTTAATATACCCACTTACGTGCAGTGAGGAGTAAGCCGTCCAGTGCCGTTAAATGCTGTTAGCAGAATTGCAGTGTTTCTCGTGCATCAGCGCTATCCAGAGTTTCCAGATGTAATAAGGTAAGTTTTATCTCACTGAGACTGGGATGTCCGTAGGCGGCAGCCGCCGCTGGCAGCAGAATGGAACCGCTCAGTGAGAAACGCTGGCCGAAGTCGTCCGTGATGGAGCCGTTCGGTAAGAAGCGCTGGCCGGATCCGTCCGTGATGAATATGTGCAATGCCAAAAGTGGATGGGTCAGCAGTCAGAGAAATGATGGGAGGAGCCTAACGCGTTTCGTCACGGTCACGTGACTTTCTCTTCCTTTGAGAAAGTCACGTGACCGTGACGAAACGCGTTAGGCTCCTCCCATCATTTCTCTGACTGCTGACCCATCCACTTTTGGCATTGCACATATTCATCACGGACGGATCCGGCCAGCGCTTCTTACCGAACGGCTCCATCACGGACGGCTTCGGCCAGCGTTTCTCACTGAGCGGTTCCATTCTGCTGCCAGCGGCGGCTGCCGCCTACGGACATCCCAGTCTCAGTGAGATAAAACTTACCTTATTACATCTGGAAACTCTGGATAGCGCTGATGCACGAGAAACACTGCAATTCTGCTAACAGCATTTAACGGCACTGGACGGCTTACTCCTCACTGCACGTAAGTGGGTATATTAAAGGATTTTCACCAGCCCACGGGAGATCATAGCAAAATAGCCGTCTAACATAGAGATATTTCCCATCACATGGGAACAACCTTCATCAGAGCAATTTGCTTAAAGCATTTATTCACAGAAAGGGCTTTATTGGATCACACCGGGGACGCCCGGTATTAATAGCCCAGGAGTGGTAATTAAATCATTCTCCTCAATCAAATCATCTGTTGCCGGGACTATTCCACTTCTTGGAGTACATGCTGCCTCTGTACTCTCAGTTAGTATATAGTCCAAACACTCCTGTCCATGATATAATTCAGTAAATAGCCACATGATCGCTACATATATGTTATTATAACTCTCTTTTTCAATGCCATTCCTAATCAATCACTTATTGTGCTAATATTGTTATTTTGCTGCATGATATTTATGGGTCAACTCAGAGTATACTTGTATATACAAATCTTTTAAAGGTATTGTGTTTATAACCTTATTGGTATACTAACATTTTAAATAAAATTTTTTTTATCATTATTGTATTTGTCAGCTCTCCATCAATTAGGTCACATCTTAATACATCACGAGCGCAGCCAATCGTTTTTCTCCTGTTTCTAGCAATTTATAAAGCACATACACAGTGCTTTTTTGGCAGCGCTCATGATGTTGTTTTAAATATTATCAGATTAGGCGCTTTTTGCAGATCTTGTTTAGCTCAAGATCCAGAGAACAGCTGGAGGTCGGAGTAGCACTAACCCAAGTAGTGCTCCAACAACACGGGTGGATTCTGAATTTTCCAAAATCCCAACTGATCCCGACGACACGTCTGTTGTTCCTAGGGATGGTTCTGGACACTGTTCAGAAAAAGGTATTTCTTCCGGAGGAGAAAGCCAGGGAGTTATCCGATCTAGTCAGGAACCTCCTAAAACCAGGAAAAGTATCTGTGCATCAATGCACAAGAGTCCTGGGAAAAATGGTAGCTTCTTACGAAGCGATTCCATTCGGCAGATTCCATGCACAAACTTTTCAGTGGGATCTGCTGGACAAATGGTCCGGATCGCATCTGCAGATGCATCAGCGGATAAAATTGTCCACAAGGACAAGAGTGTCTCTGCTATGGTGGTTGCAGAATGCTCATCTGTTAGAGGGCCGCAGATTCGGCATACAGAACTGGGTCCTAGTGACCACGGATGCCAGCCTGAGAGGCTGGGGAGCGGTCACACAGGGAAGAAACTTCCAGGGCGTGTGGTCAAGCCTGGAGACGTCTCTTCACATAAATATACTGGAGCTAAGAGTAATCTACAATGCTCTAAGCCTGGCAAAACCTCTGCTTCAGGGTCAGCCGGTGTTGATTCAGTCGGACAACATCACGGCAGTCGCCCACGTAAACAGACAGGGCGGCACAAGAAGCAGGAGGGCAATGGCAGAAGCTGCAAGGATTCTCCGCTGGGCGGAAAATCATGTGTTAGCACTGTCAGCTGTGTTCATCCCGGGAGTGGACAACTGGGAAGCAGACTTCCTCAGCAGACACGATCTGCACCCGGGAGAGTGGGGACTTCATCCAGAAGTTTTCCACATGATTGTGGTCCATTGGGAAAGACCAATGGTGGACATGATGGAGTCCCGCCTCAACAAAAAACTGGACAGGTATTGCGCCAGGTCAAGAGACCCTCAGGCAATAGCTGTAGACGCTCTGGTAACACCATGGGTGTACCAGTCAGTGTATGTGTTTCCTCCTCTGCCTCTCATACCAAAAGTACTGAGAATTATACGGCAAAGGGGAGTAAGAACGATACTCGTGGCTCCGGATTGGCCAAGAAGAACTTGGTACCCGGAACTTCAGGAGATGCTCACGGAAGATCCGTGGCCTCTACCTCTAAGACGGGACCTGCTTCAGCAGGGACCGTGTCTATTCCAAGACTTACCGCGGCTGCGTTTGACGGCATGGCGGTTGAACGCCGAATCCTAAGGGAAAAAGGCATTCCGGAAGAGGTCATCCCTACCCTGGTAAAAGCCAGGAAGGAGGTGACTGCACAACATTATCACCGCATTTGGAGAAAATATGTTGCGTGGTGTGAGGCCAGGAAGGCCCGACGGAGGAATTTCAACTGGGTCGATTCCTACATTTCCTGCAAACAGGATTGTCTATGGGCCTCAAATTAGGGTCCATTAAGGTTCAAATTTCGGCCCTGTCGATTTTCTTCCAGAAAGAATTGGCTTCAGTTCCTGAAGTCCAGACTTTTGTAAAAGGAGTACTACATATACAGCCCCCGGTTGTGCCCCCAGTGGCACCATGGGATCTTAATGTAGTTTTGGATTTTCTCAAATCCCATTGGTTTGAGCCACTCAAATCGGTGGATTTGAAATATCTTACATGGAAAGTAACCATGCTACTGGCCCTGGCTTCAGCCAGGAGAGTGTCAGAATTGGCGGCTTTATCGTATAAAAGCCCATATCTGATTTTCCATTCGGACAGGGCAGAACTGCGGACGCGTCCTCACTTTCTGCCTAAGGTGGTTTTAGCGTTTCACCTGAACCAGCCTATTGTGGTGCCTGCGGCTACTATCGATTTGGAAGATTCCAAGTTGCTGGACGTTGTCAGAGCATTGAAAATATATATTTCAAGGACGGCTGGAGTCAGAAAATCTGACTCGCTGTTTATACTGTATGCACCCAACAAGCTGGGTGCTCCTGCTTCTAAGCAGACGATTGCTCGTTGGATTTGTAGCACAATTCAACTTGCACATTCTGTGGCAGGCCTGCCACAGCCTAAATCTGTCAAGGCCCATTCCACAAGGAAGGTGGGCTCATCTTGGGCGGCTGCCCGAGGGGTCTCGGCATTACAACTCTGCCGAGCAGCTACGTGGTCAGGGGAGAACACGTTTGTAACATTCTACAAATTTGATACCCTGGCTAAGGAGGACCTGGAGTTCTCTCATTCGGTGCTGCAGAGTCATCCGCACTCTCCCGCCCGTTTGGGAGCTTTGGTATAATCCCCATGGTCCTGACGGAGTCCCAGCATCCACTAGGACGTCAGAGAAAATAAGATTTTACTTACCGATAAATCTATTTTTCGTAGTCCGTAGTGGATGCTGGGCGCCCATCCCAAGTGCGGATTGTCTGCAATACTTGTACATAGTTATTGTTACAAAAAAATTGGGTTGTTATTGTTGTGAGCCGTCTGTTCAGAGGCTCCTACGTTTTGTCATACTGTTAACTGGGTTCAGATCACAAGTTGTACGGTGTGATTGGTGTGGCTGGTATGAGTCTTACCCGGGATTCAAAATCCTTCCTTATTGTGTACGCTCGTCCGGGCACAGTATCCTAACTGAGGCTTGGAGGAGGGTCATAGGGGGAGGAGCCAGTACACACCACCTAGTGGTCAAACTTTAAAATTTTGTGCCCTGTCTCCTGCGGAGCCGCTATTCCCCATGGTCCTGACGGAGTCCCAGCATCCACTACGGACTACGAGAAATAGATTTATCGGTAAGTAAAATCTTATTTTCTTACCCATAGTGACCAACTATACGCATCTCACCTGACCCAGATTCATCTTCTAAAGTATAACATAACCTTCATTTTTGCGTTTCAGTCTAATGGGTATATTCAATTAAAGTCGGATCCATTCCGACATTTATTTGTCGGAATGGATCCGACAACCCCTATTCAATCCCCATCTTAATTCGACTTTTTCAAGTCGAATTTAAAATGGGGCGCGAGGGGGGCGAGCCGCGGGGGGACAGCCGGCGGGCATACATGCAGTGTGCTGGAGCCGGGTGGAAGCTGCCATGAGGTCGGGCGGGTGAGTGACATCCAGCTGTCTCCTGTATGCCCGCCGGCTCCCCCCCCCCTCCCTCCAGCTCTCCCCCCTCGCCTCCTCCGGGTCCGCATCTCAGTCCGACATCATTTTGATGTCGGACTGAGATGGTCGAAAAGGGGGCCAAAACCTGTCGGATTTGGCCCCGTTTTCGACATTGACACGTGGATCGGCAGCTATTCCGCCGATCCATGTGCTTTTTGACAAGTCGAATTTATCGACTTGTCGAAAAATTTTGAATATGTCGAATCTGGATTCGACCAAAAAAAGTCAAAAACTGACGTCTTTTCGACAGACGCAGTTTTCGACCTCAATTGAATATATCCCATACTCTATCATTCAGTTAACCCCTCTAACTCTCCTAAATAAAACAAACGTATTAACCGTGACACCTCTCCAGTGACTATTTTTTTAAAATAATTCACCACTAAAACATCCTGCATCACTGGGTAGGTGGCGACGCAGGATGTCTCAGCGCAGAGTTAAGGGGCATGTTAATACATTGACCGCTATGCACATGACACCTTCTCTGTCCTCTCAAGTGCAATTTCTCTATTGAACTCTACAGTGATTCCCTATCAGGCACAGTATACAGTTCACAATCCCAATCTTCGTTTACAAAGCCCTCAGCATTCTTGTACCTTCTTACATCTCTGTAATCCACAAGTACTACTCCCAAGCCCTGCTTTACATATGACCACTTCTTCATTCTCCTCTGATCATCTTTACTCACTCAGGCTCCAGAAAATCCATTGTGTTGCATGTTTAATCCTTATGGTGCCAGATGCCCTTTTCATCTCAATGATACAGGCATATATCCCAACCACATAATTGTGTACTCCACTCACCAGATCTGTTAGACCTTCTCACACCACAATCTGATGTACAATCCATAATCCATACTTTAGATGTTCCCTCATTGTTTTCCTTTAGATTGTAAGCTCTCTAAACCTAGTTCTTATTCCTACTGTTTGTGTTAATGTTAAAATGATGTCACTGTTGGAAAGCCTTGTGTGTATTACTGTACTTACTCTGCTCACTGCTCTGGAGGTAGATGCTAAATCCTAGTGGGCTAAGGGGGGTGTAGTATGGCTGACCGGCGGTCAGCATATCAACGCCGGAATCCAGGCAGCATACCGATGCCGGGATCCCGGCGGGGAGGGGCGAGTGCAGCAAGCCCCTTGCGGGCTCGCTGCGCTCGCCACGCTGCGGGCTCTGTGGCGACCTGCGGTCAACACGGGTTCTATTCCCACTCTATGGGTGTCCTGGACACCCACGAATGGAAATAGTCCTTGTTGGTCGGCATGCCGACCATCGGGATAGTGAGGGGTCGGGATGCTGGAGGAGGTCATGTGACTGTCGGTCTCCCGACCGCCGGTCACATGAATATCACCCGGCTAAGGGACCTGTGACGTCAGTGGGCGGAGCAAGGATGGCAGGATACTACTTTCAGTATCCACGCCACCAACTATCACCTTTAGCAATCAGGTGGCGAGCCACCGTGCCCGAAGCGTGGCAAGTGTCCATTTATGGACCCTTTGACGAACTTGCTCCTCCCCTTCTCTTGCGTGTCACGTGGGTCTAATGTCCCTTAGCCCACTAGGAAATAGACACAACCCTGCTCTGGAAGGTGGTGACACACAAAAAAAAAAGATAAATAATAGATTATTATTTATTATCATTACCAGTTATTTCTCTTACGTCCTAGAGGATGCTGGGGACTCCGTAAGGACCATGGGGTATAGAAGGGCTCTGCAGGAGACATGGGCACTATAAAGAACTTTTAGTATGGGTGTGCACTGGCTCCTCCCTCTATGCCCCTCCTCCAGACCTCAGTTAGATTTTGTGCCCCCAGAGGAGATAGGATGCATTACAGAGGAGCTCTCCAGAGTTTCTCTGAAAAAAAATTTTGTTAGGTTTTTTATTTTCAGGGAGCACTGCTGGCAACAGGCTCCCTGCATCGTGGGACTGAGGAGAGAGAAGCAGACCTACTTAAATGATAGGCTCTGCTTCTTAGGCTACTGGACACCATTAGCTCCAGAGGGAGTCGGAACGCAGGTCTCACCCCGCCGTTCGTCCCAGAGCCGCCCCGCCGTCCTCCTCGCAGAGCCGGAAGATAGAAGCCGGGTGAGTATAAGAAGAAAAGAAGACTTCAAGGCGGCAGAAGACTTCAGATCTTCACTGAGGTAAGCGCGCAGCGGTAACGCTGCGCGCCATTGCTCCCACACGCAACACACACAGAACAGGCACTAATGGGTGCAGGGCACAGGGGGGGCGCCCTGGGCAGCAATAAACCTCCGGACTGGCATTTCAGGGCACATAAGGCTGCTGGGCAGTAAATGTAGAGATCCCCCGCCATTTTTTGAAAATTACAGCGGGACCGAAGCCCACCGCTGGAGGGGGCGGAGCTTGATCCCTCAGCACTAACAGCGCCATTTTCTCCACAGAAGCTGCAGAGAAGCTGGCTCCCCGGACTCTCCCCTGCAGAACTCGGTGACAGAGAGCTGGAAAAGAGGGGGGGGGGCACAATTATTGGCGCAGTGAGTGTATAACATTGAGATATATATATAAAAGCGCTGTCTGGGTTTATTCCAGTGTCAATTGGCGCTGGGTGTGTGCTGGCATACTCTCTCTCTGTCTCTCCAAAGGGCCTTGGGGGTAATTCCAAGTTGATCGCAGCAGGATTATTTTTAGCAGTTGGGCAAAACCATGTGCACTGCAGGGGAGGCAGATATAACATGTGCAGAGAGAGATAGATTTGGGTGTGGTGAGTTCAATCTGCAATCTAAATTGCAGTGTAAAAATAAAGCAGCCAGTATTTACCCTGCACAGAAACAAAATAACCCACCCAAATCTAACTCTCTCTGCACATGTTATATCTGCCTCCCCTGCAGTGCACATGGGCCCTCATTCCGAGTTGTTCGCTCGGTAAATTTCATCGTATCGCAGCAATTTTTCGCTTAGTGCGCATGCGCAATGTCCGCACTGCGACTGCGCCAAGTAAATTGCTATGAAGTTAGGATTTTTACTCACAGCTTTTTCTTCGCTCAGGCGATCGTAGTGTGATTGACAGGAAATGGGTGTTTCTGGGCGGAAACAGGCCGTTTTATGGGCGTGTGGGAAAAAACGCTACCGTTTCCGGAAAAAACGCAGGAGTGGCTGGAGAAACGGGGGAGTGTCTGGGCGAACGCTGGGTGTGTTTGTGACGTCAAACCAGGAACGACAAGCACTGAACTGATCGCAGATGCCGAGTAAGTCTGAAGCTACTCTGAAACTGCTAAGAAGTTTGTAATCGCAAAATTGCGAATACGTCGTTCGCAATTTTAAGGTGCTAAGATTCACTCCCAGTAGGCGGCGGCTTAGCGTGAGCAACTCTGCTAAAATCGCCTTGCGAGCGAACAACTCGGAATGACCTCCATGGTTTTGCCCAACTGCTAAAAAATTTCCTGCTGCGATCAACTTGGAATTACCCCCCTTGTTGGGGAATTGTCCCCCTATAGATATATCCCTGTGTGTGTGGGGGTGTCGGTACGTGTGTGTCGGCATGTCTGAAGCGGAAGGCTCGTCCAAGGAGGAGGTGGAGCAGATGAGTGGTGTCTCCCCGTCGGCAACGCCGACGCATGATTGGATGGACCTGTGGCATATGTTAAATGCAAGTGTGGCCTAATTACATAAGAGACTGGACAAAGTAGAGTCCAGGGAGAAATCAGGGAGTCAATCCTCGGATTGGACTGGGTCACAGGGCCCTTCTGGGTCTCAAAAACGTCCCCTGTCCCCAATAGTAGACACGGATACCGACACGGATTCTGATTCCAGTGTCGACTACGATGATGCTAAATTGTACCCAAGGGTGGCAAAAAGTATTCACTGTATGATTATTGCAATAAAAGATGTTTTGCATATCACAGATGACCCCTCTGTCCCTGACACGAGGGTGCGCATGTATAAGGAAAAGAAACCTGAGGTAACCTTTCCCCCATCTCATGAGCTTAACGAGTTATTTGAAAAAGCTTGGGAAACTCCAGATAAAAAATTGCAGATTCCCAAAAGGGTTCTTATGGCGTATTCTTTCCCTGCACAGGACAGGGTACGTTGAGAATCCTCTCCCAGGGTGGACAAGGCTTTAACACGCCTGTCAAAGAAGGTGGCGCTACCGTCTCCGGACACGGCAGCCCTCAAGGATCCTGCTGATCGCAGGCAGGAGACTACTTTAAAGTCTATTTATGCGCATACAGGTGCTTTGCTCAGACCGGCGATAGCATCGGCATGGGTATGTAGCGCGGTTGCAGCATGGACAGATACCTTGTCAGCTGGCCTTGTTACCCTAGACAGGGATACCATTTTATTAACCTTAGCCCACATTAAAGACGCAGTCTTATATATGAGGGACGCTCAAAGAGACGTTGGGCTGCTGGGTTCCAGAGCCAATGCCATGGCGATTTCTGCGAGACGAGCTCTATGGACCCGCCAATGGACGGGTGATGCAGACTCAAAGAAGCATATGGAGGTTTTACCTTACAAGGGTGAAGTGTTGTTTGGGGAGGGGCTCGCGGACCTGGTTGCCACAGCTACCGCGGGTAAATCTACCTTTTTACCTTTTGTCCCCCAACAGCAAAAGAAAACTCCACAGTATCAGATGCAGTCCTTTCGGTCGCATAAGTCCAGAAGAGGTCAGGGCTCCTCCTTCCTTGCCAGAGGTAAGGGTAGAGGAAAGAGAACACCTGCTTCGGCTAGTTCCCAGGAGCAGAAGTCCTCCCCGGCTTCTACAAAATCCACCGCATGACGCTAGGGCTCCCCTAAGGGAGTCCGCACCAGTGGGGTCACGCCTTCGACTTTTCAGCCAGATCTGGATGCTTTTAGACGTGGATCCTTGGGCGATGGAAATTGTCTCCCAAGGCTACAGGCTGGAATTCGAAGAGGTGCCCCCTCGCCGATTTTTCAAGTCGGCCTTACCAGCTTCACCCCCAGAGAGGGAAGTGGTGTTAGCTGCAATTCAAAAGCTGTGTCAACAGCAAGTGGTGGTCAAGGTTCCCCTGGTCCAACAGGGAAAAGGGTATTATTCCACCCTGTTTGTGGTTCCGAAGCCGGATGGTTCGGTCAGACCCATTTTAAATCTAAAATCCCTAAACCTGTACTTGAAAAAGTTCAAATTCAAGATGGAATCGCTCCGTGCTGTTATATCCAGCCTGGAAGGGGGGGATTTGATGGTGTCATTAGACATAAAGGATGCATACCTTCATGTCCCTATTTACCCCCCCCTCATCAGGAGTACCTGAGATTCGCTGTACAGGACTGTCATTACCAGTTTCAGACGTTGCCGTTTGGGCTTTCCACGGCCCCGAGGATTTTCACCAAGGTATTGACGGAGATGATGGTGCTCCTGCGCAAGCAGGGGGTCACAATTATCCCATACTTGGACGATCTCCTGATAAAGGCGAGATCGAGAGACCAATTGCTGAAGAGCGTATCGCTCTCCCTGAAAGTGCTGCAACAGCACGGTTGGATTCTCAATCTGCCAAAGTCACAATTGGTTCCAACGACTCGGCTGTCATTCCTAGGCATGATTCTGGACACGGAACAAAAGAGGGTTTTACTTCCATTGGAAAAAGCCCAGGATCTCCAGAACATGGTCAGAGACCTGCTAAAACCAAAAAGAGTGTCTGTTCTTCAATGCACTCAGGTGCTGGGAAAAATGGTGGCAGCCTACGAGGCCATCCCCTTCGGCAGGTTTCATGCGAGGACTTTTCAGTGGGACCTTCTGAACAAGTGGTCCGGGTCCCATCTACAAATGCATCAGAAAATATCCCTGTCCCCCAGGGCCAGGGTGTCTCTCCTGTGGTGGCTGCAGAGTGCTCACCTTCTAGAGGGTCGCAGGTTCGGCATTCAGGACTGGGTTCTGGTGACCACGGACGCGAGCCTCCGAGGGTGGGGAGCAGTCACACAAGGAAGAAATTTTCAGGGATTATGGTCAAGCCAGGAGGCTTGTCTACACATCAACATACTGGAATTAAGGGCCATATACAACGGCCTACGACAAGCGGAGAATCTTCTTCGCGACCTACCGGTTCTGATTCAATCAGACAACGTCACAGCCGTGGCTCATGTAAACCGCCAAGGCGGGACAAGGAGCAGAGTGGCAATGACGGAAGCCACCAGGATTCTTCGTTGGGCGGAAAATCACGTAAGCGCTCTGTCAGCTGCCTTCATTCCGGGAGTGGACAACTGGGAAGCAAACTTCCTCAGCAGACACGATCTCCATCCGGGAGAGTGGGGACTTCATCAGGAAGTTTTTGCAGACATAACAAGTCGTTGGGGAATTCCTCAAATAGACATGATGGCGTCACGCCTCAACAAGAAGCTTCGGAGGTATTGTGCCAGGTCACGGGACCCTCAGGCAGTAGCAGTAGACACCCTAGTGACACCGTGGGTGTTTCAGTCGGTCTATGTGTTTCCTCCTCTTCCTCTCATCTCAAAAATATTGAGAATCATAAGACAAAGAAGAGTGCAGACAATACTCATTGTTCCAGATTGGCCTCGAAGGGCCTGGTACTCAGATCTTCAAGAAATGCTCACAGAAGATCCGTGGCCTCTTCCTCTCAGGGAGGACCTGTTACAGCAGGGGCCATGTGTGTTCCAAGACTTACCGCGGTTACGTTTGACGGCATGGCGGTTGAACATCGAATCCTAGCTGGAAGGGTATTCCGGAGGAAGTCATCCCTATTCTGATGAAGGCTAGGAAGGAGGTGACAGCAAAGCACTATCACCATATTTGGAGGAAGTATGTATCTTGGTGTGAAGCCAAGAAGGCTCCTACGGAAGAATTCCATCTGGGTCGGTTTCTCCACTTTCTACAGATAGGAGTGGATATGGGCCTGAAGTTAGGCTTCATTAAGGTACAGATTTCGGCCCTATCTATATTCTTCCAGAGGGAATTGGCTTCTCTCCCAGAAGTCCAGACGTTTGTGAAGGGGGTGCTGCACATTCAGCCCCCCTTTGTGCCCCCAGTGGCACCGTGGGACCTTAACGTGGTGTTAAGTTTCCTGAAATCTCACTGGTTTGAACCTCTTCAAACAGTGGATTTAAAATTTCTCACGTGGAAGGTGGTCATGTTATTGGCCTTGGCATCTGCAAGGCGGGTGTCAGAATTGGCGGCCTTGTCCCATAAGAGCCCCTATTTGATTTTCCATGCGGATAGAGCTGAATTGAGGACACGTCCTCAATTTTTGCCTAAGGTGGTTTCTTCATTTCATATGAACCAACCTATTGTGGTGCCTGTGGCTACGAGGGACTGGGAGGACTCCAAGTCCCTGGATTTAGTCAGGGCCTTAAAGATTTATGTAGCCAGGACGGCTAGGGTTAGGAAAACAGAGACTCTGTTTGTCCTGTATGCGGCCAACAAGATTGGCGCTCCTGCTTCTAAGCAGACTATTGCTCGCTGGATCTGTAACACGATTCAGCAGGCTCATTCTACGGCTGGATTGCCGTTACCAAATTCAGTGAAGGCCCATTCCACTAGGAAGGTGGGCTCGTCTTGGGCGGCTGCCCGAGGCGTCTCGGCATTACAGCTTTGCCGAGCAGCTACTTGGTCGGGTTCAAACACTTTTGCAAAATTCTACAAGTTTGATACCCTGGCTGATGAGGACCTTGCGTTTGCTCAGTCGGTGCTGCAGAGTCATCCGCACTCTCCCGCCCGGTCTGGAGCTTTGGTATAATCCCCATGGTCCTTACGGAGTCCCCAGCATCCTCTAGGACGTAAGAGAAAATAAGATTTTAAACCTACCGGTAAATCTTTTTCTCCTAGTCCGTAGAAGATGCTGGGCGCCCGTCCCAGTGCGGACTAAATCTGCAAGACTTGTATATAGTTGTTGCTTACATAAGGGTTATGTTACAGTTGTGATCGGTCTTTGACTGATACTGTTTTTTGTTCATACTGTTAACTGGTTGCGTATATTCCAGGTTATATGGTATGATTGGTGTGGGCTGGTATGAATCTTGCCCTTAGAATAACAAAATCCTTTCCTCATATTGTCCATCTCCTCTGGGCACAGTTCTCTAACTGAGGTCTGGAGGAGGGGCATAGAGGGAGGAGCCAGTGCACACCCATACTAAAAGTTCTTTATAGTGCCCATGTCTCCTGCGGAGCCCGTCTATACCCCATGGTCCTTACGGAGTCCCCAGCATCCTCTACGGACTAGGAGAAAAAGATTTACCGGTAGGTTTAAAATCTTATTTTATATACCGCACACACATTCCGCAGCGCTGTACAGAGAATATTTGCCCATTCACATCAGTCCCTGCCCCAGTGCAGCTTACAATCTATATTCCCTATTACATGTACACGTAGACACATTCACGCTAGGGTTAATTTTTTGTTGGGAGCCAATTAACCTACCAGCATATTTTTGGATTGTGGGAGGAAACCGGAGTACCCGGAGGAAACCCACGCAAGTACAGGGAGAATGGCCCTCATTCCGAGTTGTTCGCTCGGTATTTTTCATCGCATCGCAATGAAAATCCGCTTAGTACGCATGCGCAATGTTCGCACTGCGACTGCGCCAAGTAACTTTGCTATGTAGAAAGTAATTTTACTCACGGCTTTTTCATCGCTCCGGCGATCGTAATGTGATTGACAGGAAATGGGTGTTACTGGGCGGAAACACGGCGTTTCAGGGGCGTGTGGCTGAAAACGCTACCGTTTCCGGAAAAAACGCAGGAGTGGCCGGAGAAACGGAGGAGTGTCTGGGCGAACGCTGGGTGTGTTTGTGACGTCAACCAGGAACGACAAGCACTGAACTGATCGCACAGGCAGAGTAAGTCTGAAGCTACTCTGAAACTGCTAAGTAGTTAGTAATCGCAATATTGCGAATACATCGGTCGCAATTTTAAGAAGCTAAGATTCACTCCCAGTAGGCGGCGGCTTAGCGTGTGTAACTCTGCTAAATTCGCCTTGCGACCGATCAACTCGGAATGAGGGCCAATATACAATCTCCGCACAGTTAGGAATCGAACCCATGACCTCAGTGCTGTGAGGCAATAATGCTAACCATTACATCATCCGCACTGCCCTATAATTACTTACTACACTCATTAATCAAGCATTTTGCAGTCAATTAAGATTTGGATTGTAATATAGCGAGCTGTCATAACGGGAAACAATCTGGCTGTGATAATACAGTTACCACCACTCAGCTCATGATCGTACAATTCTAGACCATTAAATAAACAGCATATATTGGCCATCATATAATAATATCTACATAAAATGACAGTATAAGGAGTAAATATATTGCAGGTAAGTTATGTTTGTGGGGAAAGAATGTTTTTCTTTGGCTGTAAGGATGCTATAGCCAGTCTCTCTCAGTCTCTGAGAACAGGTAATGTAGGGCCTAATGCAGACCTGATCGCTATTGTGAGAAATCACACAGCAGCCGTTTTTTTTTGAATGACTGCGCATGCATACGGATCCTAATGCGCAGGCGCGACGACATACTGTGAAAAAATCCTGCGTCTTTTTTTATCGCTAGGCGAACGCAGGCAGATTGACAGGAAGTGGGCGTTTGGGGGTGGTAACTGGCCGTTTTCTGGGCGTGCCTGGAAAACCGCAGGCGTTCCCCTAGTGTTTTCAGGGGGGGGGGGGGTGACATCAGCTGCGGTCCCGATCAGCCTGTTTCTTTCGCACTGTAGGAGTAAGTCCTGGGCTACGCACAGACTGGAAAAATCTTTCGATGGTGAGTGAGTTGCGAACGGATTTGCAGATGACTGGCGTATGCAAAGCTTTTCGCACGGCGTACGCAGACTTGCACGGGGCAGGTTTTCACTCTGTCTGGGCCGACTATCTGATCACAAACCTTTGCAAATTCGCTGAGATGCGATTAGGTCTAAATTAGGCCCATAAAACATAGTTTTATATTGTGCCACGTTTTGTGTGTGTGTAAATTGTGTGAATAGAACAGGTTGTATTTCTCTGACGTCCTAAGTGGATGCTGGGACTCCGTAAGGACCATGGGGATTAGCGGCTCCGCAGGAGACTGGGCACAACTAAAGAAAGCTTTAGGACTACCTGGTGTGCACTGGCTCCTCCCACTAAGACCCTCCTCCAGACCTCAGTTAGATTCTTGTGCCCGGCTGAGCTGGATGCACACTAGGGGCTCTCCTGAGCTCCTAGAAAGAAAGTATATTTTAGGTTTTTTATTTTACAGTGAGATCTGCTGGCAACAGACTCACTGCAGCGAGGGACTAAGGGGAGAAGAAGCGAACCTACCTAACTGGTGGTAGCTTGGGCTTCTTAGGCTACTGGACACCATTAGCTCCAGAGGGATCGACCGCATGGAACCGGCCATTGATGTTCGGTCCCGGAGCCGCGCCGCCGGCCCCCTTACAGAGCCAGAAGCAAGAAGTGTTCCGGAAAATCGGCGGCAGAAGACTTCAGTCTTCACCAAGGTAGCGCACAGCACTGCAGCTGTGCGCCATTGCTCCTCATGCACACCTCACACTCCGGTCACTGATGGGTGCAGGGCGCTGGGGGGGGGCGCCCTGAGCAGCAATATAAACACCTTGGCTGGCAAAATCATCACAATATATAGCCCCAGAGGCTATATATGTGATAAATACCCCTGCCAGAATCCATAAAAAAGCGGGAGAAAAGTCCGCGAAAAAGGGGCGGAGCTATCTCCCTCAGCACACTGGCGCCATTTTCTCTTCACAGTGCAGCTGGAAGACAGCTCCCCAGGCTTTCCCCTGTAGTTTTCAGGCTCAAAGGGTTAAAAAGAGAGGGGGGGCACTAAATTTAGGCGCAATATTGTTTATACAAGCAGCTATTGGGGGAAAAATCACTCAGTTATAGTGTTAATCCCTGCATTATATAGCGCTCTGGTGTGTGCTGGCATACTCTCTCTCTGTCTCCCCAAAGGACTTTGTGGGGTCCTGTCCTCAGTCAGAGCATTCCCTGTGTGTGTGCGGTGTGTCGGTACGGCTGTGTCGACATGTGGGATGAGGTAGGTTACGTGGAGGTGGAGCAGAGGCCGATAAATGGGATGTCGCCCCCTGTGGGGCCGACACCAGAGTGGATGGATAGGTGGAAGGTATTAACCGACAATGTCAACTCCTTACATAGAAGGCTGGATGACGTAAAACAGCTGTGGGACAGCCGGCTTCTCAGCCCGCACCTGCCCAGGCGTCTCAAAGGCCATCAGGGGCTCAAAAAAGCGCCCGTTACCTCAGATGGCAGACACAGATGTCGACACGGAGTCTGACTCCAGTGTCGACGAGGTTGAGACATATACACAATCCACTAGGAACATCCGTTACATGATCTCGGCAATGAAAAATGTGTTACGCATTTCTGACATGAACCCAAATACCACATAAAAGGGGTTTTATGTTTGGGGAGAAAAAGCAGCCAGTGTTTTGTTCCCCCATCAGATGAATGAATGAAGTGTGTAAAGTAGCGTGGGTTCCCCCGATAAGAAACTGGTAATTTCTAAAAAGTTACTGATGGCGTACCCTTTCCCGCCAGAGGATAGGTCACGTTGGGAGATATCCCTTAGGGTGGATAAGGCGCTCACACGTTTGTCAAAAAAGGTGGCACTGTTGTCTTAGGATACGGCCACCTTGAAGGAGCCTGCTGATAAAAAGCAGGAGGCTATCCTGAAGTCTGTATATACACACTCAGGTTATATACTGAGACCTGCAATTGCCTCAGCATAAATAGTGCTGCTGCAGCGTGGTCTGATACCCAGTCAGATAATATTAATACTCTAAGACAGGGATAATAGTTTGCTAACATAGAGCATATTAAAGACGTCGTCTTAGATATAAAGGATGCACAGAGGGATATTTGCCGGCTGGCATCCAGAATTAATGCAATGTCCATTCTGCCAGGAGGGTATTAGAAACCCGGCAGTGGACAGGTGATGCTGCCTATAAAAGGCACATGGAGATTTTGCCTTATAAGGGTGAGGAATTGTTTGGGGATGGTCTCTGGGACCTCGTATCCACAGCAACAGCTGGAAGGAAAAAATGTTACCTCAGGTTTCCTCACAGCCTAAGAAAGCACTGTATTTTCAGGTACAGTCCTTTCGGCTTCAGAAAAGCAAGCGGGTCAAAGGCGCTTCCTTTCTGCACAGAGACAAGGGAAGAAGGAAAAAGCTGCACCAGCAGCCAGTTCCCAGGATCAAAAATCTTCCCCCGTTTCCTCTGAGTCCACCGCATGACGTTGGGGCTCCACAGGTGGAGACAGGTGCGGTAGGGGCGCGTCTCTGGAACTTCAGGGACCAGTGGGCTTGCCCACAGGTGGATCCCTAGGTTCTGCAAAGAGTATCACAGGGATACAGGCTGGAGTTCGAGGCGACTCCCCCTCGCCGTTACCTCACATAGAAAGGTAGTACTGGCGACAATTCACAAGCTGTACTTCCAGCAGGTGAAATCAAGGTACCCCTCCTTCAACAAGGCCGGGGTTACTATTCCAAAATGTTGTGGTACCGAAACCAGACGGTTCGGTGAGACCCATTCTAAAATTGAAAGCCTTGAACACTTATATACGAAGGTTCAAGTTCAAAATGGAATCGCTCAGGGCGATTATTGCAAGCCTGGAGAATTTCATGGTATCACTGGACATCAAGGATGCTTACCTGCATGTCCCTATTTATCCTCTTCACCAGGAGTACCTCAAAATTGTGGTACAGGATTGTCATTACCAATTCCAGACGTTGCCGTTGGTCTGTCCCCGGCACCGAGGTATTTACCAAGGTAATGGCCGAAATAATTATCCCGTACTTGGACGATCTCCTTATAAAGGCGAGGTCCAGGGAGCAGTTGTTCGGCGGAGTAGCACTATCTCGGGAAGTGCTACAACAGCTCGGCTGGATTCTGAATATTCCAAAGTCGCAGCTGGTTCCTACGACGCGTCTACTGTTCCTGGGTATGGTTCTGGACACAGAACAGGATAAAAAGGGTTTCTCCCGGAGGAGAAGTCCAAGGAGTTGTCGTCTCTAGACAGAGACCTCCTAATACGTATACAGGTGTCGGTGCATCAATGCACGCGAGCCCTGGGAAGGATGGTAGCTTCTTACGAAGAAATTCCATTCGCCAGGTCCCATGCAAGGATTTTCCAGTGGGATCTGTTGGACAAGTGGTCCGGGTCGCATCTTCAGATGCATCGGCGGATAACCCTGTCTCCAAGGGCCAGGGTGTCGCTGTTGTGGTGGCTGCAGAGTGCTCATCTTCTAGGGGGCCGCAGATTCGGCATACAGGACTGGGTCCTGGTGACCACGGATGCCAGCCTTCGAGGCTGGGGGGCAGTCACACAGGGAAGAAACTTCCAAGGCTATGGAAAAGTCAGGAGACTTCCCTACACATAAATATTCTGGAACTAAGGGCCATTTACAATGCCCTAAGTCAGGCTAGACCCTGCTTCAACACCGGCCGGTGCTGATCCAGTCAGACAACATCACGGTGGTCGCTCATGTAAACCGACAGGGCGGCACAAGAAGCAGGATGGCGATGGCAGAAGCCACAAGGATTCTCCGATGGGCGGAAAATCATGTGTTAGCACTGTCAGCAGTGTTCATTCCCGGAGTGGACAACTGAGAAGCAGACTTTCTCAGAAGACACGACCTCCACCCGGGAGAGTGGGGACTTAATCCAGAAGTTTTCCAAATGATTGTACACCGTTGGGAAAGGCCACAGGTGGACATGATGGCGTCCCGCCTCAACAAAAAGCTACAAAGATATTGCGCCAGGTCAAGGGACCCTCAGGCGATAGCTGTGGACGCTCTGGTAACACCGTGGGTGTGCCAGTCGGTGTATGTGTTCCCTTCTCTGCCTCTCTTACCCAGGGTAATGAGAATAATAAGAAGGAGAGGAGTAAGAACTATACTCATTGTTCCGGGTTGGCCAAGAAGAGCTTGGTAACCAGAACTCCAAGAAATGATCTCAAAGGACCCATGGCCTCTGCCGCTCAGACAGGACCTGCTGCAGCAGGGGGCCTGTCTGTTCCAAGACGTACCGCGGCTGCGTTTGACGGCATGGCGGTTGAACGCCAGATCCTGAAGGTAAAGGGCATTCCGGAGGAAGTTATCCCTACGCTATTTTAAGCTAGGACAGAAGTGAACGCAAACCATTATCACCGCATATGGCGGAAATATGTTGCGTGCTGTGAGGCCAGGAAGGCCCCAAAGGAGAAATTTCAGCTAGGTCGATTTCTGCACTTCCTACAGTCAGAGGTGACTATGGGCCTAAAATTGGGTTCCATGAAGGTCCAGATTTCGGCTCTATCGATTTTCTTCCAAAATAGAACTGGCTTCACTGCCTGAAGTTCAGACTTTTGTTAAGGGAGTGCTGCATAGTCAGCCCCGTTTGTGCCTCAAGTGGCACCGTGGGATCTCAACGTGGTGTTGGATTTCCTGAAGTCGCATTGGGTTGAGCCACTTAAATCCGTGGAGCTACAATACCTCACGTGGAAAGAGGTCATGCTGTGGGCCTTGGCGTCGGCCAGGCGTGTATCAGAATTGGCGGCTTTGTCATACAAAAGCCCTTATCTGTATTTTATATGGATAAGGCGGAATTGAGGACTCGTTCCCAATTCCTTCCTAAGGTGGTATCAGTTTTTCATGTGAACCAACCTATTGTGGTGCCTGCGGCTACTTGGGACTTGGAGGATTCCAATTTTCTGGACGTAGTCCGGGCCCTGAAAAGTATATGTTTCCAGGACGGCTGGAGTCAGGAAAACTGACTCGCTATTTATCCTGTATGCACCCAACAAGCTGGGTGCTCCTGCTTCTAAGCAGACTATTGCTCGCTGGATCTGTAGCACGATTCAACATGCACATGCTGCGGCTGGACTGCCGCACCCTAAATCTGTAAGGGCCCATTCCACGAGGAAAGTGGGTTCTTCTTGGGCGGCTGCCCGAGGGGTCTCGGCTTTACAACTTTGCCGAGCTGTTACTTGGTCGGGTTCAAACATTTTTGCAACAGTCTACAAGTTTGATACCCTGGCTGAGGAGGACCTAGAGTTTGCTCATTCGGTGCTGCAGAGTCATCCGCACTCTCCCGCCCGTTTGGGAGCTTTGGTATAATCCCCATGGTCCTTACGGAGTCCCAGCATCCACTTAGGACGTCAGAGAAAATAAGATTTTACTCACCGGTAAATCTATTTCTCGTAGTCCGTAGTGGATGCTGGGCGCCCATCCCAAGTGCGGATTGTCTGCAATACTTGTTTATAGTTATTGCCTAACTAAAGGGTTATTGTTGAGCCATCTGTTGAGAGGCTCAGTTATATTTCATACTGTTAACTGGGTATAGTATCACGAGTTATACGGTGTGATTGGTGTGGCTGGTATGAGTCTTACCCGGGATTCAAAATCCTTCCTATTTGTGTCAGCTCTTCCGGGCACAGTATCCTAACTGAGGTCTGGAGGAGGGTCTTAGTGGGAGGAGCCAGTGCACACCAGGTAGTCCTAAAGCTTTCTTTAGTTGTGCCCAGTCTCCTGCGGAGCCGCTAATCCCCATGGTCCTTACGGAGTCCCAGCATCCACTACGGACTACGAGAAATAGATTTACCGGTGAGTAAAATCTTGTTTTTAATACTAGATTAATTGATTTCTGGTTTAGGGGTTTCTTAACTCTGTTTGTAAATGTTACACATTCTCCTTCTTTAATTACTGGTGTTGGGGACACATTTGTAATTCTTTCTCTTTTGTTGTCACAGGTTGAGGAGGCTGATGACTGGCTGCGATATGGTAATCCCTGGGAGAAGGCCCGACCGGAGTACATGCTTCCAGTGCATTTCTATGGAAAGGTGCAACACTCAGCTGAAGGTGCTAAGTGGGTGGATACTCAGGTTTGTATCAATGCATTTTCCCTTACACCATAAATGGCAGGGCTGGGGTGTGTGAGCGATGCCTCTGCACAGAGCGCAAGTCTCTGTGGGCAGCACTGCTGCTCCCCCCGGTCACTGCATATGACTAGCAAGATTCCTGGAACGGTACTATGCAGCCAGAATCTATGCTGCAGTGCTGCCTGGAGCGTCCTTAGGATGCTTCAGATGTGCACACTACAGCCCTTATGGTTCCCCAGAGCATCCAGGGGATACTCCGAGCATTGCTGTAATTCCCGGCAATGGTGACCCCACCCCTTCTGCGTGACGTCATGCGCTCAGAAGGCATGGTCGTCATAGGGCGCTAGAACACCCACTTATGGCGCTAATAAGTGGTAGCAAACAGTGCACTAAGGGCATCTTATGTCTATGTGTTTCAGTTGATTTAAGAGGTTTCCCTTTTCTACTCTTAGTATTACCACGCTTCAAGTGGACCTGGCACCTACACACATGATAATGTACCCATCAGTTCACTAGGATCTAGTAACATCACGGTGGTACTGGTTTAGCCTATAAAATTGGTTCTGCTTCAGTGTGCCGATGACATGCCCACTTACTGTATGTTGCTCATTCAGGACAGAACACACTCCTCTTGTGGATCTTCTACCATCTGCCTCCCTCAGGATAACTCCGTTTTAATATGATTTGTTTAGCTATTCCTTCTGGTGCTTTGATTTCTAATGACTTGTGATTACAGTTCCTTTTGTATGACAAATTGAATACATTAGACAGATCTTTGTCTAATATTGCAGCAACATCATTTAAATGAACGTATATGTTGTTTTGTACATTTGTCCTGTGGATTAATCACAGACATAACATGCATAGGTTGAGGTGCAGCGTGACATACTGGCAGGCGTAGTCAGAGCTGAGCGGGTGATGACATCGATACTCTCTGTTTATCCTTCTGCAGATAGTTCTGGCGATGCCCTACGACACTCCAGTTCCCGGCTATAAGAACAACACTGTAAACACCATGCGGCTCTGGTCAGCAAAGGCACCCAATGAGTTCAACCTACAAGAGTGTAAGATAACAGGAGATTTTATTTCTCTTTATGTTCTGTGGCATTCTGCTCGATATAAAGCGTTTTATTTTGACATAAATATTTTTTAAGCTTATTTACATTATTTACTTTTGACATTTATTGATATTGGGCCTAATCAGAGATCTACATAAACCCGATACTTACACACTTCTCCAATGTTTTTAGATTTGCGCATACGGAGATGCCGTAGTGCGCTTGTGCAGATCTGGCGCTGCAGTGTCACTTACAGTGCCCATAACTCCACCGCATGATTGGTTTGCTGCTGGCATTTGAGGGCAGTGACCAGCAGTTTTCCAGAAAATGGGGACAAGTCGGCCCCTGCTTTCTTGGCGTGCTGAAGCCACTGGCTACATCCTCGGATGCAGCTTCACTGGCTCGGGCGGCGTGATTTCACTGGACATCCTGTGTAACCCGAAGATTGCTCAGATGTCAGGTGGTCACACAGTTGATCCGATGCTGCATTCTCGGACGCAGCAGCGGATCACAGATTCATACAGTGGGCGTATTTTAACTCAAGGCGCCTCCTGCGGCTTTTGCATATCTGCATACCAAGACGCAAGGGCGGGGCAATTCAGGTCTACCTCTGAATCAGCCCCATTGTACTCAAGGCTTAGATCTGCTTGAAGCTCATTTTTCTATTTAATCACAGCTCTCAAAGCTTTATCTTCTCCCCTCAACATTCCATTGTTTTCCTTCAAGAATTACAATGTTTGTTTTATTAGCCACGTACCCATTCGCGTTTTACATGCATTGTTTAGCACTAGAGCATCTTGTAGGTTTTTACTTGAATTTTAGAGATAATTGGTATCTTCCTGATGCACAACTAACACAAACAATATAAGAAGTTACACTGCCAAAGTGCAAGTAATGAAATAAATGGCCACTGGTTATGATAACACTAGAAACAATGGTATCTATTGTCTTATAGGTGGGTTAAAAACATTGAAAAACACTTGTAAAATGAGTAAACAAAATGGTAGTGTATATAAGGTATTTCCACTGGACTAGTAGACAGTGAGGATCCAGCCATTGCAGTGCCCTGGTCATTCTTCTGGCAGAGATGTGTGACATAAACAGCTCTTCTCCAGCGAGTGTATCTCTGCACCCGACCAGATGGCTATATACTGTACATAGAGTAATAGGGGTGATGAGGAAGACTGGTGATAATCCTGCATTTTGGAAAGAAGATAGGATAATATGTATATCAGAGGATGGTGGCTGGGCGGCTGTTTTATGTAATGGAATGGAAGCAACCTACCTACAATTGATTTGATTATTTACCTTTGAAGGATTAGGGCGTGTAGGGCATGTAAACATGTAACATAAAGTATAGGGTACAATAAATTCAGGGCAACTTCTGATTTTATGGTATCAGCTTGCCAAATCAGTCTAAACCAGCATACTGGTTAAATGACTATTAAATCTATAGTATTAGTACACTGGTGTAGCACAATTCAGTCTCTTGGGTGCAGGTCTCCCAGTAAGTTCAGATTCTTGATTAGAGTGATAATAATTCCACTCTGAATGAAATACAGTAGTCTCACAATGTTCTTAAGGGGGGTACATACGTCAGGATATGGGCGCTTAGCACACATTGCAACGGGTGTCTGTACACATGCTGCGATGTGTGCTAGCCCGATCCTGACTAGACCGCAAGCGGCAAGACTCAATGAGAGCCTTGCGATCTAGCTAGCTCTTGACTGCATGCAGTCAAGATCTGAGCCAGCAATAGCGACGCCTGGGGTCGCTATCGCTTTGGGGCATAAACACGGAGCAATGTGTGCTTTATTTCTAAGCAATCTAGTCAGATTGCTTAGAAATTAAGCAAAAATTGCTATGTGTGTACCCCCCTTAAGTCTCTCTTCTTCTTACAAATGTTATTCATTATTAGATGCAAATGATTTGTATGCGTTTCATGGGACAAGAGCCCGTTTCATCACAAAATATGCTCCATACTGTGTTCAGTAAAAAGGAGCTATGCGCTAGAAGTACAACATCTGTGCTGAAGCAGGGTCTGGTCTGTGAGTGAATCTAACCCACTGATTCTGGTATTGGTACAATGGCCCTCATTACGAGTTGTTCGCTCGCTAGCTGCTTTTAGCAGCCGTGCAAACGCTAAGCCGCCGCCCTCTGGGAGTGTATCTTAGCTTAGCAGAAGTGCGAACGAAAGGATCGCAGCGCTGCTGCAAAAAAAGATTGTGCCGTTTCTGAGTAGCTCGAGACTTACTCCTAGCTAGCAATCACTTCAGACTGTTTAGTTTCTGTTTTGACGTCACGAACACGCCCTGCGTTCGGCCAGCCACGCCTGCCTTTTTCCAGGCACGCCCGCATTTGTATCTGACACGCCTGCGTTTTTACACACACTCCCCGAAAACGGTCTGTTACCACCCAGAAACACCCACTTCCTGTCAATCACTCTGCGGTCAGCAGTGCGACTGAAAAGCGTCGCTAGACCTTGTGTGAAACTGCAATGGCTTTTGTGAAAGTACGTTGCGCATGCGCAGAAGTGCCGTTTTTTTGCCTGATCGCTGCGCTGCGAACGAAAGCAGCTAGCGATCAACTCGGAATGAGGGCCAATGTGTAGAAAACTCCTTCAGCATTTTTTAAGCTGAGGGCTGGTTCCCGAGATAAGTCCAAAAATACCATCAGTCATAATCACACCACGGAATCTTACTATTTAATGTGACTCGATACTGGCTTGTTCTGCTAGTTTACAGTGCAAGTGACATTTTTACTGGAACAGGTCCTGGAAAGTAGGGTCATTCTTCATTTCTCTGCTTTCACTGTAAAATTCCAAGTAGCCTGTAAGAATAGATCACTTACTGGGCAAGAATAAGATACACAGTCCCTGTTGCTGACGTGAGTGCCAGAGTCTGAGATTAAGGGGGGTATTCAATTAAGTGCTGGTTTTTCGACTGGTCAAAAAAAAAACAGCACTAATTCGACACAGGGTAATCAATTGCGGGCATTTCGCCCATATTTGAATCCATTTTCGCCCATGCCATTTCACTTTTTTTTATGTCGAATCCGCATAGGCAAAAATTGTGCCCAAAAAACAGGTGAAAACGACTGCAAATTCACCAAAACACATGTATAGGCATCAAATTCACCGATACACGTGGTTTTTGCCAGTGCCGGATTTTTTTGACCAGTCGAAAAAACGGCACGGCATTGAATAAGTCAAATGTAAATTCGGCCTAAAAACGGGTGAAAAGTGGCGTTTTTTCGACTGGTCGAAAAATCGCCACTAATTAAGTACCCGCCTAAATGTACCTAGCACACCTCTTATGGTAGCGCCACACTAGCTGGATAATAGTTTTTCAGTTAAATTTAGTGTCACCAGTGTGACCAGAACAGCAATTGTACATAGGGCCTGAATCAGAGATGGACGCAATGTAAATTTTGTAAACAGTGAGCGTTTTTTTTTTTTTGCCTGTACACATACATATGCATTGCATTACACCCTACACATACATATGCATTGCATTACACATGTGACGCAATGGTATTGCAATGGCGTTTGCAGTGATGATTTATTTACAAAGGGATTGGCAGTAAGGGACCGTTTGTTGAGGCTATAGGGAGGTGGCGACTCTAACGCAGGAGTGTGTCGGCTAGTGTGTCACAGCTTGCGACTATGATCCCGTACGTATTTAGAATGTCTCTGGCATCTTACTGACAGCAGCCATGATGCACGACCATACGATTACTCGGAAGGTCTGTGTTTGTCCGATGTGCATCTGAGGATTGCGCCTTGGTACACAAGCGGCGGGTCAGAGATGCCGCCAGTGGGTATCTCAGTACAAATTCCAAAATATTCTACATACACATTTTTGCACAGCCACTGTGTACAAATCTGCATATCTCTGAATCTGACCCACAGAGTATAAAGGGGGGTACTCACGGAGCGATAATCTAAGCAATCTGACTAGATTGCTTAGATTTTAAGCATGATCGCTCCGTGTGTACCCCCTACAGCGATAGCGATGCGCAGCCCCGCGCATCGCTATCGCTGGTGCTAGATTGGCCTGCCATTCAGGCCAATCTAGCAGGTCACTCATTTCACCTGCTGGGTGAAACGAGCGGCCCACCCGTCTTCCCCCGCACGCTCAGCACACATCGCGCTGTGCTGAGCGGTGGGAGAGATGTGTGCTGAGCGGTTTGCTCAGCACACATCTCTCCCACATCGGCCCGTGAATACGGGCCTTAAGAGGCAAGTAAAAACAGACTTTAAATGCTGCATTTCTTTCTAGGGTTGTCGCAGTTTACGTAGTAGAAATTAAGGGGGTGAGTTTATCGCAGCAGCAAATTTGTTAGCAGTTGGGCAAAACCATGGGGGTAATTCAGACCTGATCGCACGCTAGCTGCTTTTTGCAGTCCTGCGTTCGCATAGTCACCGCCCATAGGGGAGTGTTTGTTAGCTGTGCAAGTGTGCGATTGCATGTGCACCCAAGTGGTACAAAAAGATCTCACGTCAGCCTGTCCAGGACCGGAATTGACGTCAGACACTCGCCCTGCAAATGCTTGGTAATGCCTGCGTTTTTCCAGATGGTTAGTTGCCACCCACAAACGCCTTCTTCCTGTCAATCACCTTGCGATCGCCCGTGTGAATGGATTCTTCACACAAACCCATCGCAGAGCAACAAACCGCTTTGTGCCCACGCATTGCGCCTGCGCATTGCGGTGCATACACATGCGCAGTTCAGACCTGATTGCAGCGATGCAAAAAGCACTAGCGAGCGATCAGGTCTGAATTATTATTATTATTATTATGTGCACTGCAGGTGTGGCAGATATAACGTGCAGAGAGAGTTAGATTTAGGTAGGTTATATTGTTTCTCTGCATGGTAAATACTGGCTGCTTTACTTTACACTGCAATTTAGATTTCAGTTTGAACACACCACACTCAAATCTAACTCTCTCTGCACATGTTATATCTGCCCCCCCCCACCCCCTCCCCTCCTACAGTGCACATGGGCCCTCATTCCGAGTTGTTCGCTCGCTAGCTGCTTTCAGCAGCATTGCACACGCTAGTCCTCCGCCCTCTGGGAGTGTATCTTAGCTTAGCAGAATTGCGAACGAAAGGTTAGCAGATCTGCTATTAAATATTTTCTTGCAGTTTCTGAGTAGCTCCAGACCTACTCCTAGATTGCGATCAGCTCAGTCCGTTTAGTTCCTGGTTTGACGTCACAAACACGCCCGGCGTTCGGCCAGCCACTCCCCCGTTTCTCCAGACACTCCCGCGTTTTTCCCTGACACGCCTGCGTTTTTTAGCACACTCCCGGAAAATGCTCAGTTACCAACAGGAAATGCCCCTTTTCTGTCAATCATTCACCGATCAGCAGTGCGACTGAAAAGCGCCGCAGGATCCACAGCAAATCTACTAAGTTTTCAGTTAAATAACTAAGTGCATGCGCCCTGCGTGCCTTGCGCATGCGCATTTAGCAACAAATCGCAGCATAGCGAAAATCGGCAACGAGCGAACAACTCTGAATGACCACCATGGTTTTGCCCAACTGCTAACAAATTTGCTGCTGCGATCATCTCTGAATTAGGCCCAAAGGCATTTATTTGCTGAATCTTTGTTACAGGCTTAATAAACATGGATTTTTATTTTCTTTTATATTTTCTTTAATGGCATGAAGAGAACAGATGTAATAAGTGTATGGGAGCCCTATTCTAAATGCAAACTGCCCATTCTATCTATTATAGAGGGCATAGAAAGCAAAGACATTCATATCATTCCAGGTCTGGAGTCTGCATCTACCGTGCAGTGGCTATGTCCATCAGCAGTCCTCTATTTTGGTCATATTCCTTCTCCGAGTGCTGCCTATCTACTGCGGCTGCCTTGATATAGCCACGCAGATAGAGGCGTCAGTCAACAGGTTTCCCCACTACAGAATATTACAAAGGTTATGACAGCGTCGAGCTCTTGTGATTATCACTGCAGTTCCTGTCACACTTACACAATGGCTATATAAGGTGAATGTGCCTGCTCCAGGCTATTGCTATGTAAGGCGATCTCTGGCAAGGTTATCAGGTTGTATTATAATGATTTGCAAATTAACCTGATTTTTCTAGTTAGACAAGAGCTCTATACTACTATTATTATTATTATCCTTTATTTATATGGCGCCGCAAGGGATCCGCAGCGCCCATTGCACAGTACATAGAAAACAGCACTTACAGTACAAGACAGTCTAGGACAGGTATAGAAAACCCAGGGTTAGGTGCCATCAAAGGGAGTATGGAGTATAAGATAGTGTAAGTAAGTAAGAAAAGGAAAGGAACATGAGGAAAGAAGTCCCTGCTCTTGTAAGCTTACAATCTAAAAGATACTACCAATCATTTTGGTGTGTTTTAATGAGTTCTTCAGGTCTTAGTTATGTATAAGTTAGATAAACGGAGGGGAAAGGAAAGAGGCCACGGTCTCATCTGTGCAACCTCCTTCCCCTTGTACAGGTTCCAGCTCACACACTGTCGCTGTAGGTGAAATGTTATATAGTATAGATAAACTGTAGTTAAAACGATGTTGAATACATGTGGGATAAGTGCTGCTTAACGCAGCGGAAGCATTCGCAGTCTGATGCCCAGTGTAGTGTGCGCAAGTGCAGAAGCTGCACTGCGCATGCGCACACAGTGATATGCGGCGACATCTCACTTGTGCGATCGCCTCTGCCTGATTAACAGGCAGAGGCTGGCGCGGGGCGGTAGGGGGCGTGTCGGCGGAGTTGGGAAGGCGCGGTGTTCGGACCGTTTTCGGGGCGTGACGTCACACAGTTGCGGCGTCCCCAAACATGGCGGGTAGCCGCCTACCTTTGCAGCTAGGCTGCATAGGCTGGGAGCTAGTCGGCAGGTGCGGAAGCATCGCTGCTGTGCGAAGCTTTCGCACGCCTGCGGGGGTAGGGTATTGCCTAGAATGCGTGGCAGACTAGCCCTGCGCTGGGCATCCCTTCCCCCCCGCATGTCAGAGAAAATGATCGTAGATGTGCGCTTTTTCACAAATCTACAATCAGTTCTTCATCACCCCATATGTCATAAAGGTTGCTCAGGCCACAGCCTCCTGGTGCTTTCTGGGTGAAAAGGCACTAAAACAGGTTACAGGATTCAATCCCTAGTATGCCTGTTAATGTGTGTGCATAAGCTGTCTGTGTTCTGAGAAATAGTCATTGTAAGTTACAGATTTCTATGGCAAAAGTGCTCTGGGAGGCCTGAGGCTGTCTCTTATTCTAACCTTAAGAAGTGAACATTATTCCCCAGTTATAAAGGATTACAAGTAATATAAAGATAGTTAACTAAGGGCCTGATTGGGAAATGTAATTAGCTGGTTTACATACTGTACATCTCCGATGCTGGGACTGCTGTTCAGAATTCCTGAGAACCGTGGCGTGTTTCCACTGTTTTCTAGAAGTGGTGAGACCAGGGCCTGCATCTTTACTGGCCTCTGCAGCGAGAGCAGCTCGGCCATTCTGCATAAGGGTGTAGTATGGTATGTCGGCGGCCGGGCTCCCGGCGACCAGCATACCAGCGTGGCGAGTGCAAATTATCCCCTTGCGCGCTCGCTGCGTTCGCCACGCTGCGGGCACGCTATTTTATTCTCCCTCCAGGGGGAGTCGTGGACCCCCGCGAGGGAGAAAAAGTGTAGGTATGCCTGCTGTTGGGTTTACGGTGCCGGTATACTGTGCGCCGGGATCCTGACAGTCGGCATACTGAAGACCACCCCTGCATAACCTGATTGTTACACAGATGGCTGATGTTCACGCAGGTGATCACATGCTGCGTATTCTGATGCAGCAGCGGATCACAGAAGTCAAACAGTGAGGTATGATCCAGCACAGGAATTGACAACTGGTGTCATTCGGAGGTATGAATGGCATATTAGGTACTTCATGCCTTGCAAAATGCTACTTTTTGCTGCGGGGTACACCGGGTTCCACAGGGAATAACATCGGGGTGTAGAGTACGATCTTGATCCGAGGCACCAACAGGCTAAAAGCTTTGACTGTTTCCAGAATGCATAGCGCCGCCTCCTCTATAACCCTGCCTCCGTCCACAGGAGCTCAGTTTTGTAGTTGGTGCCATGCAGTGCAGGCATACAACAGGTGGGCTGCTCCATCAGCCCTCAGAAGAGCTGAATAAGTGAATATTGAAGACTTCAAGGGTTGCAGCAGAGACACTGTTAGTGTTAGATGTCAGTCAGACATCTCCTGCTGCAGCTCCATCACCTCCCCCAGCGGCGCTGTATACTCCCGTGTCCTGGGTGCCAGGTACTTACAGCGGAGGCTCCGGTTTTCATCTGTCAGGCACACACACCACCGAAGCTCTCCAGGATCGTGTGGCCGCACTACAGGGAGGAGGTATGTGGGTCCCCCAGGCGGGACCCGCTGAAAACCGCGATCCAGCGCAGCCAGTGGGAGGCAGGCCGCGCGCGGTGACGTGGACACTGTGGCAGTACAGGGACCCCACTAGACCACCAGGGCAAGGGCACAGGTCGGTTCTACTAAAATCCGTTTGCTACATGGCCCACAGTACCCGGTGGTGAAGTCGAGCAAGGGGATAAGGCTTTGACCTGTAGCCCCTCCTCCAGCCCCAGGGCGCCATTTAGAGTAAATGTTTCCGCCCTGGAGCTGCATCTCTCTCTCTCCCTCACTCCTTGTCAGCGTTTGGGTGCCATTCTAGCAAGCTGAGCTGATCCTGGGACTGTTTGGGCAAATCCTCCTCTGTAAAGCCGCTTGCATGTCAGCACTGTGCATTTTACAGGACACTTAAGTATTCTACATGTCTGCTGACAGTGTTAGTTAAGAAATAGTGCATTTAGTCAGGGTTATATAGTACAAGTACCCTGTGATATAGATCCAGTCTTTACTGTGCATTGATATATCTATTGATTGTATAGCTATACTTAGTACTGCTTTGTATTGCTAGTCCAGTGCAGTTTTATTGCATGTCATAATTTCTGCACTGTACAATGTGACTATGTGTGTGTGCATATAGCTGCTGCGTGACTTCCATTTCGTGTCTCTCACGCAGATTGCTATCCCTATATTCTGTAACCTGAGGGGGCTAAGTGTGTCAGGGTTATTATTTAATATAGGGTTTCACAGGATATGCTTATTGTGTATTTTTCTCTGTGATTTTTTTAGTCACCGTATACCTCTTGAATCCTCTGTTGGTGCGGATACACTACACAGGAGGTTCTTGTCAGGTATTTAGCTGCTGTAATTGTACTGGGTTGCCTTGAATTGAGCTTTCAGATATGTCAGCTACAAGGGGGAACGGAGCTGGGGTTGATCCCACATTGGGTGGTGGTGATGCTGCAGACACATTGGAGGAAAACATAGCAGCTGAGGGTTCAGGTTCTGGGGGTTCCTTAACCCCCCAGTGGAACCGTAGCAACGGGGGTTCAAAATGACCCACCTTGGGCTACTTTCTCCACGTTAAGTACACTTGTAACTAATCTTAGGCCCCCATGGGACCTTATGTGCCAGTACAACCGCTTATGGTCCCTGCGGTTAATCCGCCATGGGCAGATCACCTGTCCAATCAGTTACAGCAATTGAATCAATCACTGACCAAACACAAATCTAACCCTCGCCCGCCTAAAACCAAGGGGTCCTCTAAGCGGGCCATTACTCCCTCACAATCCACCCACGTCCCAGACACCTTGTCTGATGAGGATGGCGTATATACTGACCCCACAGACACTGATCCAGACACTTCTTCTGATGGGGAATCGGTCTCACAGGTGGATGTTCCTAACTTTTTGGAGTCTATCAGGCTAATTCTTCAAATTACTGATGACCCAGAGCCTGACGCTGCTCCTAAGGAACCGGACAGGTTTAAACGTCAGAAAGTAGTTAAACAAGTTTTACCTCACTCTGACCATTTAGTTGACATTCGTCAGGAATCCTGGGAAAATCCAGGAAAGAAATTCACACCTCACAAGAAGATGCTGGCTCGCTATCCCCTCGCTGCGGAGCTAAGTAAGAATTGGGAAACACCCCCGCCAGTGGATTCGCAGGTGGCGCGGCTGGTGGTTTCCTCAGCTCTGCCTGTAACTACTGTCACGTCTCTGAAAGAACCGACGGATAAGCGTGTGGAGGGTTGCTTAAAGGCGATTTACACCCTGGCAGGTGCTGTGCATCGGCCCACTATTGCAGTGACATGGGCTGCAGAGGCTATTGAAGCGTGGGCTCAGGAGGTGGAAGCGGAGCTGCCTTCCAACTTTTCTGATAATGCTAGACAATGTCTCTTGTATATTGTCACAGCCTCTCACTACATTAAGAAGGCGGCTTCTGATGCCAGTATTCTGGCAGCCAAGGCTTCCACTACGTCCATTCTGGCTCGCCGTATTCTTTGGCTACGATCCTGGTCTGTGGATCTGGATTCTAAGAATACCCTGGAGGTGCTCCCTTTTAAGGGAGATATTCTTTTTGGAGAGGACCTCAATAAGATAGTGGCCGACTTAGCTTCGGCTAAAACAGCGTGTCTACCTAGTACTGCTCCTTCGGTACCGAAGGCTAAGAGTACTTCCTTTCGCTCCTTTCGTCCTTCAGGGAAAGCAAAGGGTCAGGCGTACCCGAAACAGGCTCGCACTTCCAAACCCACTAAGCCCAAACCTAAACGGGCCTGGGCTGCCCATCAGCCTGCTTCCAAAACTGACAAGCCTGCTGCATGACAGGGCGGTCATCCCTCTGGGGGATCCCAGAGTGGGGGGCCGACTTCTGGGGTTTACCCAGGAATGGCTGAAAATCACTTCCGATGCCTGGGTACGGGAAGTCGTCACTTGAGGTTACGCCGTATCCTTCAAAAATCTTCCCCCTCATTGATTTTGCCTGAAAGACGTCCCTTCGGATCAGGTGAAGGCAAAAACTCTTCATTCGGTGGTACAGTCCCTCCTGGACACAAAAGAGACTGTCTTCAAGTTTTGTATGGAAACTCTTCGCTCTATTGTTCTGGCATTGGACCCCGGGGATTATATGGTCTCCCTGGACTTACAGGATGCTTACCTGCATATTCCTATTGCAATGTCGCATAAGCAGTACCTAGGGGGGGACGCACTGTAGCGGGCACAAAAACTCGGCGTCCTAAGGAAGCATCCAGGGAGGCGGATGTATCAAAGTGGGAGGAGAGCAGATGTTGAACCTGACTAGGGGTCCCTGTGCATTGCTGTACCCAGGGGCCTACACTGCTGTTAAGACAGCCCTGCAGCCGTCGGCTGTCTGCCATGCGCCGGCACACTGGTGTCGGCGCATGCACACTTCAGACCTGATCGCTGCTGTGCAAACACGCACAGCAGCGATCGGGTCTGAATTAGCGCCAATGTTGTGCAAAGAGAGTTCTTAACAGATGTGATCACACCTCAGAAAAGGGTTTTAGTATCTTTTTAATAATGTATCAGTTCTCTATACATACTTTGTACATTGGGTCCGATTTACATTTATATGCAAACCCGATAGTTTACATACAAATCCGATGATAGACATGCTGCGTTGTGTTGGGGGGCGGCAACTGGTACCACGGTGTGGTGTCGTACCCATTTTTAAGCGTGTCTGATGCAGACTTCCTGGACCCGGATATCCGGATCCTACAGCCAGTCTGAGTAAGCTTCAGTTTACGCAGACTGACCATGGTCTGCTGACATCGTGTGTCGCAACATCTGCGTCCTCGGATCACTCGGATCTCACAGATGCATGCAAGAGGCGTTTATCTACTACAGACGCCTCCTGCTGCATTCACAGTTTATTGTACTGAATTGCACTGCCGCTTCCCTGAGGCTTTGCAGTACTTTACAAGTCGGAATCAGGCCCATTGTCCTCACCTTTCCTTTGCAATTAATGCGCGCTGGACAATTATCTTAATCCCAACGTCTGATGTGAGCTTTTTGCTGTTTTTTTACAACAAGCCACTCTGGCCTCTATGGCTCATTACCTTGTGCGTCTTCCCCTTTATTTGACAACTGAAGTATCTTAAAATTTTTCCACATTTCAAACTATGCAAGGCACGATAATGCAAAAAGACATAGTTAACATAGTTTCTGAGGTTGAAAATAGACAGTTTGTCCATCGAGTTCAAGCTATATGTGGTCTCCTATGCTATATTATTTTTTATGACTAACTTTGTATGTTGCTAATGTCGGCCATTGTGTTTATTCCTTTTTCCTCTTTTTTAATAACTATAATGCGTGACTACGCACCATAACCCTGTATATCCTTGTCCGTTAGGAATTTATCCGCCATTACTACTCTCTCAGGCAGGGAATTCCAAACACGTATTGTCCTTACTGTGAAAAAACCTTTTCACCTCTGTGTGAAATCTCCTCTCCTCTAACCTAAGCAGGTGTCCACGCGTCCTCTGTGTTGATCTTACCAAAAACAGATCCCCTGCAAGCTCTGTGTATTGTCCCCTATATTTGTAAATGTTGATCATGTCCCGTCTTAGTCTCCTCTTTTCCAGTGTCAACTTGCCTAGCCTAGCAAGCCTTTTCTTGTAATCCAGCATCTCCGTCCCCCTAATCAGTTTGGTAGTCCTCCCCTGAACCTTTTCTAGTTCCAGGATATCCTTTTTATAGTATGGTGCCCAAAATTGACACATTATTCAAGATGTGGCCTCACTAGTGATTTATATAATGGGAGTATAACTCTCTCATCCCTTGCATCAATTCCCCACTTTATACATGCTAATAACTTGTTTGCCTTTTTTGACGCGATCCTACTTTGGGTACTGCTGCTTAGTTTTCTATCTATGTGAACACCTAAGTCTTTTTCCAGTACAGAGTCCCCTAATTTTACCTCATTTGGTAGGTATGTGTGATTTTTGTTCTTGCTACCAAAATGCATTACCTGACACTTGTCTGTATTGAAGCTCATTCTCCATTTTGCTGCCCATGCTTCCAGTTTAATTAAGTCGTTCTGGAGAGACTCAGCATCTCCCTCCGTATTTATAACCTTACACAATTTTGGTATCGTCTGCAAAAATTGACACCGTGCTCTTTAGATCTACTGCTAGATCATTCATGAAAATGTTGAACAAAACTGTATTTGTTATTATGTATAATCCTTTATAATATCCCTGCTAAAGATGATCAGTGCACAGGATATTGCCCATTCATGGATCAAATACTCCCCAATCATAATAATAAATAAAAGTGTGGCAAGTAATGTGAAAATACTGTATACCCCATTTATAAATGAGATCTGTGGTTTCCATTTAATAATTCCTGACTCTCCTTCTGTTACAGTTAATGTTGGTGATTACATAGAGGCTGTATTGGATAGAAATCTGGCTGAAAATATCTCCCGTGTTCTGTACCCCAATGATAATGTAAGTCTTGGCTCTATCATAGAAATTCCATACAGGGAATGTTCTTCAGGCTGTAACATCTGAGTGTAATCTGACTGACCTGGAATTTTAGAGATAATTATGCGTCTCTTCCCTCTTCTCATGCCCTCCCTGCAGTTCTTTGAAGGTAAGGAGTTGCGGCTGAAGCAGGAGTACTTTGTCGTAGCTGCCACCCTGCAAGACATCATCAGGCGATTCAAGTCTTCCAAGTTTGGATGCCGGGACCCCGTTAGAACTTGCTTCGACACATTCCCAGATAAGGTAAATTACCGTAGTGCCATATGTACATTACAGAGTATTGGGACCATTCACTTTACCTAAAGTCTGAATAAATAATATTTTCCTAGTTTCAGTAGATGGATTTCATATTAAAAATACTTTCATTATGTCCTAATGTTGACAACATTCATACAGTTATTAAATGACATCTAAGCCTCAATATCATGAAGGTAAAGTACAGTTTTCTGTGATTACCTGCAGCTTTGTTGAACAGTAAAGTGGGACTGAGTCGCAGCTTTCTAATGTATGGGCCTCTGATGTCCACAGGTGGCTGGTTATGGAGAAGCTTAGAAGTATTTATGTGGGTGTGGTATACCTTGTTGATACTCATAATGTAGACATCCATCGCGTCAACATGAGGATGTTGACATGGCCTGGATGTTGACATTGTGAATGTCGGCATATTTGAAAAATGGCAGTTGTCGTGTCAGTATTCACTACACTGACATAATGTTCAACACGTGGGCATTTTGCATGTTGATGTTATGAACATGTTGATATTATGAACAAAATTGTTGACTTTTAGAACATTCAGCGTTCTGTGTTGACAAGAAGACTACATAACATTTCATATAGATCCCACAACTACAACCGCTCTGCTTTATCTTTGTATCCACAGGTTGCCATACAGCTCAATGACACTCATCCTGCACTTGCCATTCCTGAGCTTATGAGGATTCTAGTAGACGTGGAAATGATGGAATGGGACAAGGTACGTCACCAAACAGCATAATAGAGACCAGTATATGCACTAAGGGCCAGATTCTGAGTCAAATGCAGTTGGTAATGTAGCTGGATTGCTACGGGTAGGCTAATGCGAGTATACGCACGTCTTCGTGTGCAAGTTTAGCCTGGTCTATCTGCACTCACAGCTGGCATCACTAGTATTGCCCCATATCTACCCCATACAGGGTACAGGAGATCTGTCTGACACCGGTGTCCTGATGACACACGCACAACTCCGGATAGCGCGTAACTCTGGCTACATGCCCATCACACTCCTGCTTGATGGTTCTCTTGCATGCGTTTGCATTGTGGCCGCCCAGTTAACACCCAGAAACACATTTCATGAGTAGAGAGAAATGGGTGAGTCAGGTAAGTTTCCTGGATGCGGCCATGTACGGATCTGCGCACGGGTCAGAATCAGGCCCTAAATGTAGTCCCTTTTATGGAGAAAGTTTGGGCACCCCTGATAAAACTGCATGTTTCAGTGGAAAGTAGTAAACACAACCTCTTCAGTATACAAACATACAGATGTAGCCACGCTCATCCATCCTGCAGCTTGGCTTATTTGCGACAATCTAGCCTCAGCAAACGTGTCCACGACTAAGGCCCACGTGCACATGCACAGGTCTCCAGGAACATGGCACCTGCTCTGTGTTCTCAGGGACATCTCTATTGTGCATGCGCGAATCACCAGAAAATGGCCACGACCGCCATTTTCCAGTGATTTCTGCAGACAGCACTGAGCCGATGGCGTAAGTATAATTAAATGGGGGTAGACTGTGCGGTGTGTGGGCCCCCTTGGACCCAGGGGAAGGGCCAGCAACAGACTCGCTGATTATCTGGTCTGGAGTGGACATTATAAAGTAAACCTGATCCTCGAGGCCCCTCTCATCCTCATGGGCCGATATGGGTGTCCCCTTTGCTCCCCCAATCCTATCCTCGGGCCTCCCCACACCTTGCATCCATTATAAATATGGCAGTGCATATGGGTGAGTGACTTATGCCTGAGGTGAACCTGGTACGTACTGGTGACCATCGCCTCTGCATATAGACATAAATACAATAGTTTTGAATGCTACTTTTTTGAGTGGTACCCTTATTTGTGCCCAACACAACATCCGAAATGTTTCTGAACATTATATGCACAACTACCACATATTTCTTAAATTGAACAGATTCTAACCTGACATGTGTAAAAGATTGGACACGCACTCTAAGAGTACTTGGTAACAGCTCATTTAACATAAGTCACAGCTTCCTAACGTTTATATGTAGACAAATGAGTCTTTCTCTTCATGGTTTACTTCCTGGTTTAGTTGAGCACATGCATCTTCTGTAGGTGTGTGCGCTCTGATAGGGAGCATGCTCAGTGCTAGAAATCTGTAGATCTGTCCACAAAACAGACTTGCACAGAAAGCTAAGGGCCTGATTCGGAGTTGGATGCAGGGCGATGTCCGGTGCCGTGGTCCAGTGTGTTTTTTCTCGAGTCGCACCGCACATGCATCGCGGTTTTGTTTGAGTCGCAGATCAAATTTAGGCGCACAGTAGCAGACATCTGAGGGGAGTTCCTGGATGGTGACTGGGGGGTAAGATGGGGTTGGCTAAAAAGACGCAACGAGCTTCTGCGTGCTATGGGAATGTCATTGATAGTGGTTGCATACAATGACGCACAGACATTCATATTGGAGGCCATAAAGAAACTGCACCTGCTATAGGGTTGGTGCAAGGTTTACTTGTATGACCGATGGTAATGAGTGGGCATCTCAGTCCTTGCACATTCAGACCACGGATGTGCACCAGGTAAGGGCTTTGTAGCCACAAGTCGCAGACGTGACTGATGCAAAAGACACATGGATGGCCGCGACTGCATCCAACATAATCAGGGCCTATGTGTGTAACCTGCATGTAGTGATAACTTACCATTTAGCGCAGCCATGGACATAAGTGTGCACCCTGCATATAGTGATAACTTACCATTTATCGCAGCTATGGGTATAAGTATGTATCCTGCATACAGTGGTAACTTACCATTTAGCGCAGCCATGGACATAAGTGTGTACCCTGCATATAGTGATAACTTACCATTTAGTGCAGCCATGGACATAAGTGTGCACCCTGCATACAGTGATAACTTACCATTTATCGCAGCTATGGGTATAAGTATGTATCCTGCATACAGTGGTAACTTACCATTTAGCGCAGCCATGGACATAAGTGTGTACCCTGCATAAAATGATAACTTACCATTTAGTGCAGCCATGGACATAAGTGTGCACCCTGCATACAGTGATAACTTACCATTTAGTGCAGCTATGGGTATAAGTATGTATCCTGCATACAGTGATAACTTACCATTTAGCGCAGCCATGGACATAAGTGTGCACCCTGCATATAGTGATAATTTACCATTTAGTGCAGCCATGGACATAAGTGTGTACACTGCAGATAGTAATAACTTATCATTTAGTGCAGCCATTGACATCCGGTGGCTTTCCAGGTGCTGTCAGTCTATAAGCCCCAAAATGCTCTGCTCTGATAGCTGCAAGGGTATCCTGGGACTTGTAGTTTGACAACACTGCAGCTTGCCTAAACTTTTGCATGTGTAAGAAGATGATCTTGGAAACAACACAGAGGGGGTAATTCCAAGTTGATCGCAGCAGGATTTTTGTTCGCAATTGGGCAAAACCATGTGCACTGCAGGGGAGGCAGATATAACATGTGCAGAGAGAGTTAGATTTGGGTGGGATGTGTTCAATCTGCAATCTAATTTGCAGTGTAAAAATAAAGCAGCCAGTATTTACCCTGCACAGAAATAAAATAACCCACCCAAATCTAACTCTTTCTGCACAAGTTATATCTGCCTCCCCTGCAGTGCACATGGTTTTGCCCAATTGCTATCAAAAATCCTGCTGCGATCAACTTGGAATTACCCCCAGAAACTTAACTGACCTGAATTCAGAAATATACCACATACAGTTGTGACATATCATCTTTCCCCATTATGACAGACTGGGAGCTGGTTTATTCAGGGATGACAGGTTTCTTTCTTGCATGAATATTGAGGTGCTATATACTGCATATATCATATGCTCTGTGTGGGATAGTTGCCATCGTATTAGGATGGTGTGCAGTGGGCTAGTCACCTGAGTAGATATATTTTTCTTTCTTTCAGGTCAGGCTTGACGTACCTGCTGCTGGCCGGCTGCAATGGAACAAGTCCCAGTACATGATTGGACTTGTAGTTCCATACAGGCTGTTTAAGCCGCTGTTAGACCTTTTTCCATTCTATTCTGATTTAGCTCCAGCAGTGTTGTTTTACAACCTGCAGAAGGGAGACCCTTTGTTTGAAGGTGTTTCTCCCATTGAGTGACTGCAAGCCATAGTTTAACCTGTAACACAGACTGTATCACCTCGATGTTCCCTGTTATCATGTGACAGCTGGTTATTCCATATAATCCTAACTAGTGCAGCAATTGTGACTGAAATACCTCTGTAAGGCCCCTGATGTGTATTACACTGATTACCACTGATTATAGGAAGACTGAGATCCCCACATTATACTGTATACTTTAAGTACTACTAAACCTAAAGCACACGTGCCTACCCCATCTGTGACACCCCTGTCTGTCTGCCCCCTCCCTTTTAGAATGTAAACAATCACAAGTAGAGTCGTCTCCCCTCATGTTCTTTTCCTTCCCTTATACTATTATCTACTCGTTACTCCCTACAATGGCACCTGACCCTGATTATTATTTCTCATACGTCCTAGAGGATGCTGGGGACTCCGTAAGAACCATGGGGTATAGACGGGATCCGCAGGAGACATGGGCACACTATAAGACTTTGAATGGGTGTGAACTGGCTCCTCCCTCTATGCCCCTCCTCCAGACCTCAGTTAGACTGTGTGCCCAGGAGTGACTGGACACACACTAGGGGAGCTCTACAGAGTTTCTCTAGAAAGACTTTATGTTAGGTTTTTTATTTTCAGGGAGACCTGCTGGCTACAGGCTTCCTGCATCGTGGGAGTGAGGGGAGAGAAGTCAGACCTACTTCTTCTTAGTTAAGGGCTCTGCTTCTTAGGCTACTGGACACCATTAGCTCCAGAGGGTTCGATCACTTGGTTCGCCTAGCTGCTTGTTCCCGGAGCCGCGCCGTCACCCCCCTCACAGAAGCCAGAAGAAAGAAGCCGGGTGAGTATTGGAAGAAAAGAAGAATTCAGTGACGGCAGAAGACTTCAGTAACGGAGGTACAGCGCAGCGGTCGCGCTGCTCTCCATGCTCCCACACACCAACGGCACTCACAGGGTGCAGGACGCTGGGGGGGGAGCGCCCTGGGCAGCAAGTTACTGTAGGTTTTACCGCTGGCATAAGTGCAGATTCGGTGCCTGGGCACCGTTTAAGATACCCCCGCCAGATATCGCAGCAGTCACGCTGCGCGCCATTGCTCCCACACGCCAACGATTTTTACAAGGGTGCAGGGCGCTTGGGAGAGAGCGCCCTGGGCAGCAATATATATATATACCTCTTTGGGGGTGACAGTACATCTATACAGTATGTAAACACTGTATAGGGACCCCCGATAGCATACAAAAAGCTATGTTTTTTGCGGGCTGGAGCGCGCCGAGAGGGGGCGGGGCTTAGCCCTCACTTCAGGTTACAGCGCCATTTTCTACTTGTCCCGGCCAAAAGCATGAGGGGGCACAATGTTTAGTGCTATTTAGAGGAATATAGCACTATTTTAGACAAATGGACTTGTATTCTGTGTGTTTTGAATATATATATATATATATATATATATATATCTGTGTGTTCCCTGTCGGATACCCACTATAGCTTTAGTCGACAGGAGTGAGTGCTCTGTCATTTATGCGGATCACAGTCGACATCGCCGACTGCTGTTGGTCTGTAGATGCAGTGTCAGCAGGTCGGTAGTTGTATACTTGTCAAAAGTAAACACTGTATGGGAGACACAGTAGTATGTGGGCGACTCTGTCGGCACCAACTGTTATTACTGGGTGTTAATTAACATGCGGTAACTACCTTATACCTGTATATATGTTTATATGTATACGTAGGGTACGGTTCCATGGGCCTGTAGCTCGAGCACAGACATGATAGTACATGTAGGGGAGTGTTATTGAACTTATTTATGTATCTTCCTTCAGTCCCCTCGGAGTTACAAGAATGTTATTTTGCATGATTACTACTCCCTGCTGTCGACGAATACTAGGTTTTCTGTCGACCATAATGTTTCCTGATAGATCCACAACTGGGGCATTCAGTACATGGTCATACACATTCAGAACACATTAATGTCACTGGGGACCCGTTGGTTCCGGATAATCCGCTTATATATATATATATATATATATATATATATATATATACATACATATATATATATATATATATATATATATATATATTTTGGATATGTGTGTAGTTTAGTATTACATTATGTATATTCATATTACATTTTTAATGGATGCTGAAATAATAGTATTCCTTCTAATGTGCTGGTCGCTCTGTTGGTAAAGCTCTAGGTCGGCCGTGATGAGTTGGTCTCAGAAAGATGTCCGAAAGTTTATTCTTTTCCCGCTGCGGATAGAATACTGCGAAAGTCAACTCCTGGTCGACACGGGGCCCTGTCGCAAAGGATCGTACACAGGAAGCTAAGTGATATTTTATTCTTTACTTTGGAGTTATATACATTGCCTGCACATGGGGGGAATGTTTGTATTCGGAAAGGCATCCGATAGATTTACCCTACAGAGCGAGGGGATGTGTCTTATGTTGATCCTTCTCTATAACATGGCGGCAGGTTGCAGTGCGTCTGCAGAAGAAACGCTGAGGCTGAATCCGAGAGATACTGGAGTGTTTTCCCTGGGACGGTGTACCGCTGTTGGGGGGGCCTTCGTTCAGTCAATCTCGGCAGATACCGCGGGTAAGTCTAACTTCGTGAGTTAGATTCCCTCACAACGGTTGGTGTCGCATTCGGTTGTGGGATGCAGTCATTTTAACCGGTTTGATACCTTTCTTTTTTCCTTTTCGGTGCAGATTGTGGAAGGTGACAAGGTAAGAGTTCTGCAGCCTTGTTAGGTTCGCAGAAGCGGATGTTGTTTTCTGTTTCTACCACATCCACTGCATGTCACTGGGTCTATCTGGCTGGAGCCCACTCTGGTGGGAACTCGTCTACTATTCTTCAGTCAGTCCGAGAATGGACTTGGACCTGTGAGTTACTCATAGAATCCAAAAGGGGACATGCTGGGGTTTACAGATGATTCCCCTCACTGATTTTTTGAATAGATCTTAGGGATTCCCCTCTGGAAGGGGAGGTAGTACGCGACGCCATACCAAAGTTGCGTCAGGTTCAGGACATTGTCCTGCTGTCCAAAATAAATAAATAAATAAATAATTAAAAAATATTTTAGAATCTAAGTTTCTACTTACGAAGGGAGCTTCAGCACGTAAAGGTAGAAAAGGGGTTAAATGCGTTTTTCTCCGCATTTGGCTTACCTAGGTTGATATCCAGGTTTGTCTTTGCCATTTCACCGGAGTGATGGCAGTATGATGGGTTTCTTTCAATAGTAAGAGCCATTGTTATTCTGTACTGAGACGCTCTCCTGATTAAGGCGAGGTAAAGAAACAAGTGGTGCAAATCGTTGTTTCTCTCTGACTGTTCTTCAACACAGGGAATGGCTGTTGTTCCCAATGACGCAGATGTCGGAGGTGGGTATCAGAGTAGATACTGAACGGTGGAGGTTCTGTGTTTTCCTGTGGAAAGAGGTCTTAGGATCCAGAGTTGGATCAGATTTGCAGTGAATATCCATCAATATGTTCCGTTGATGAAGAAGTTGGTGCGGCCTAAGAGGCTTTTCGGTGAGCAGGTCAACTGCCAGGTTTTCACGGGGCCAGTTGGAAATGTGGTCCGGGTCTCACCTGCATTTGCGCCAGAATATAATCCTAATGGCCAGGATATCGCTCCTGTGGTGTCTGCTCAGTTCTCACCTCCTAAAGGGACGAAGGTTCAGAATCCAGGTGGAGATCCTGGTGTCCATGCATGCAGATCTCCGAGACTGGGGAGCAGTCCTAGCAAGGGAAGTATTTCCAGAGGAAAAGGTCAAGCTGGGAAGCTTGTCTGCAATAAGTTTTCTTGAATTCAGAGCTATTTTGAGTGAACATAGGCTTAGTGATCTGCCCGTATTAATGCTGTCGGACGACTTGGCAGCAGTGGTGTAAGTAAGCCGCTAGGGCGGAACAAGGAGCAAAGCGGCGATGGCAGATGCTATAAAAGTTTTCCACTGGGTGGAAAGACTGGTAAACGCTATATTAGCAGTCTTCGTTCCGGATGTGAACGACGGAGAAATAGATTCCTCTGCAGATGTGATCTCTATCCAGGAGAAATGCTGTCGTCATAGAGAAGTTTCACTGAAGCGAAAAGTCTTCGAGGAGTACCTCAATTGGACAGGTTGGCGTCTCGCCTCAACAAGAGATCTCAAGGATATTGTTTCGGGTCAGGGGACACTCAGGCTATAGCAGTGGACGTCCTCGGGACACCTTGGGTGTTTTCAGTCGGTATATGTGTCCCCTCCGTTTTCACTCTTCTGAAGGTGATAAACGTAAGACGAACAAAGGTTCAGGCGATCCTCATTGTTCCGGTCTGAACATGGAGGGCTTGGTATCCAGTTCTTCAAGGTTTACTCATAGAAGATCCCTGGCCTCTTCCTCTACGTGAGGAACTGTTACAGCAAGATCCGGGCGTGTATCAAGACTTACCGCGGCTGCGTTTGACGGCGTGGCGGTTGAACGCCATATCCTAGACAGAAAGGGTATTCCCAGTGAAGTCATTTACACTTTTCTTCAGGCTAGAACAGAAGTAACGGCAAAGCCTTACCACCGTGTTTGGAGAAAATATGTGTCTTGGTGTGAATCCAAGAAGGTTACTGCGGAAGCTTCAGCTGGGTCGTTCTTCTCCAGGCAGGCCTAAAGTTAGGCTCCGTTCAAGTGCGGTTTTGGCCTTATAAATTTTCTTTCAAGAAAGAATTGGCGACCTTTCCGGAAGTTAGGACCTTCGTGGAAGGAGAACTGCACATCCAACCTCCATTTGTGCCCCCATTAGCACCGTGGGACCATTGATGCGGTGTTGAGTTTCTTGTGTCATAATGATTGGAACCTTTATGAAAGGTTGTGTTGAAAATTCTCTCTTGGAGAGTGGTCATACTTTTGGCTATGGCGTCCGCAAGACGGGTGTCGGAAGTAGCGGCTGGGTCTCACAGGAGCCCCTGTTTGATCTTCCAGGTGGAAAGAGCGAAATTGAGAACTCGGATAATAGTTCTGCAAAAAATGGTTAGGTGTTTCTCAGAAACCAGCCTATTTGATGCCTGTGGTTACTTAAGCATTGGCTGATTCAAGGTCTCTCGATGTAGTCAGGGCTTTGAATATTTATGTCACCAATTTGGCTCAGATTGGGGAAACAGAGGCTCTGTTTGTCCGGTATGCTCCCAGCGTGATTGGGGCGCCTGCGTCTCTGCAGTCGGTTACACGCTAGATCTGTGATCCGATTCGGCGGGCTCGTTCTACGGCTGGATTGCCATTACCGAACTCGGTGGTGACCCATTCTACTAGGAAGATGGGCTTTTCTTGGGCAGATGCCCGAGGAGTCTCGGCGGTTTAACTTTGCCGAGCCGATGTTTGGTCGGGTTCGAACACTTTTGCTAAGTTCTACAAGTTTGTTCCTCTGGCTGATGGGGACCTCATGTTGCTCAATCGGTGCTGCAGAGTCGTCCGCACTCTCCCGCCCGGTCTGGAGCTTTGGTATAAACCCCATGGTCCTTACGGAGTCTCCAGCATCCTCTAGGACGTATGAGAAAATAGGATTTTAATACCTACCGGTAAATCCTTTTCTCTTAGTCCGTAGAGGATGCTGGGCGCCCGTCCCAGTGCGTACTGTGTCTGCAGTTATTGGTTATGGTTACTCTCTTGTGGTGTTTCTTTTCTGTCAGGCTGTTGCTGACGTTGTGCATGCCATGGCAGGCGGTGTCTTATTATTGGTTGTGTTGACACACTGGTTGTGTTATGTATTCTCTCAGCACGTGGATGTGTATTTTCATGCCGTTGGCTGGTATTCTATTGAATGCCACCTTCTGCGGTATGTTCGTGGTGTGAGCTGGTATGACACTTACCGTGTTTGTACAATAAATTCTTTCCTCGAAATGTCCGTCTCCCTGGGCACAGTTTTCTAACTGAGGTCTGGAGGAGAGGCATAGAGGGAGGAGCCAGTTCACACCCATTCATGGGTGTGCCCATGTCTCCTGCGGATCCCATCTATACCCCATGGTCCTTACGGAGTCCCCAGCATCCTCTACGGACTAAGAGAAAAGGATTTACCGGTAGGTATTAAAATACTATTTTCAGTGTTATGACTGCAGATGTAGCAATGTTTTTATACCATGTACTGTACTTGTCCTACACTGTCTTGTACTGTAAGCCGCTGTTTTCATCTATTGCTCATTTGTTTGTGTACTTTGTTAGGCGTTGCAGAACCCTTGTGGCGCCATCTAAATAAAAGATAATAATATACAACATAACAGTCACAATTGTATTTGCAAAATGTTACAGAGCTTATATATATAACCATGTTACTAAGGGAGAACCCGATGCTTCTGTGCATCCTGTAGCTATTTTTTTTCAAGGAAAATACTATGTCTTAAGGACAATAAAATATTGAGAAACCGTTATTATCACCAGTGTACAATGTACCAGTACTTCAGTTTATTTACTGTAATCTGTGCTCGCTCCTCCAGGCCTGGGACGTAACAAAGAGGACCTGCGCTTATACCAATCACACCGTGCTACCCGAAGCTCTGGAGCGCTGGCCAGTTCACCTGTTTGAGAAGCTGCTGCCCCGCCATCTGGAGCTTATCTATGCAATCAATCAGAAACACCTAGATGTAAGAGTGCATTTTATTTACATGTTTGGCAGATCAATATGGTGGGGGGATTCTTTTAGATTAGTATTCACTACAGATATGAATACTCTTTGTTCATTGTATTTCCTTTATTTAGCCTGGTTACTTACTGGCGTTATGTATGTGTCAAAAAAACGCAAATGGAAGCCACATGTGAGAGCGCTCATAGCGGATATGTGGGTGATACGGCATGAGTTTCATATACATTCAGCATAGCTTTGGTTGATATGCCCTGGTGATTCCATGCTTTAGCGAATGCGGTGCAGAGCTTTTCTCACAGCTCCTGTATAAACACTCAGCGATAAATGTAATAGCCTGCGAGCTACCGGAGGTGCGGGACTATTTTTAAAGCAGCAATCATTTACAAGGCAACATCAGGTATATTTTGCCTTGTTAATGATTGCCGTTTTAAAAAATACAGGCAGACTCGCACAAAGTCCCGCACCTCCAGCAGCTCATAGGCTATTACATTTATCCCCTGGTGGCTATCTACGGATAGACATGAATGTACTTTTGCAAGTTGTATGATTTTGATAAAAATAAATAAATTAAAGACCGCAAACCAAAGTTAGAATATAAGAAGGTAAGGACACAGTCTGGTCAGTTCAATTACCCGCAAATTGCTCCTGGCCAAGAATAAGTGTGGCTGTATGCTGTAATTATGGTAGCTCCGGACTTGCGGATTCTTGTTCATAGCCCTATAGGACTGCATACACGGATCATCAAGTCTAGAGCAAGATCACATGGGGGTGAGTTAATTGAATTGACCCCCATTGAACAGAATGAGTTCTATTTTAATATTGTGGTGGCACGCTTTGCACTTGCATTAAAAACCCAACAGACAACATTCACATATTGGAAGCATGCTGCAGCTGTAAGTACAGTAGGTGATATTGTTCCTCTTTCATTATCACAATAAGCGTGTATGTTCCTGTAGAATATATTGCTGCTATGTAAATTAGAAACTATGCCAATATGATTAGAATATTACTTTAGCTGCTGACGTAATGACCGTTTCCAGGGCACACTTACCCAGGTCATTATCGTGTTCTACCCAGGTAGCTATCCAGGTAGGATTCCTGGGTCACTCAACCAGTGTTGAGCCGTTTCCACTAACTAGAAACCCGCGTCGATGCGCGCCCCCGTGCAAAAACACGGGTAAATTTAGCTAATGGAAAAGCGGTATTACACTCATCTCAACTTTTTCTGTCACGTAATGCTTGGAACCAGGAGTATTTTAGATACTGATTTTTCTGTATTTCGAAATGCATTTATGTTTCATATACATGATGGCATGACATGTGGCACTATGTGAAACTAATGGCCTGCAATACTGATGATTGTACGTGTAGAGCCACATTAATTACACATTACAATTTAGCATGCCCTAAATGTGCTTTGTATAGCCTGCAGCTTAGCTGTGACACAGTCAGCGCCTCAATAATGTGTAAGGGGAGAAAAAGCACACAGAATCAGCTAGAATTGAGGGCCTAATTCAAGGTTGATTGCAAAAGCAAAATCTTCCTCTAGTGGGCAAAACCATGTGCACTGCTGGTGGGGCTGATGTAACATGTGCAGAGAGAGTTAGATTTGGGTGGGGTGTGTTCACACTGAAATCTAAATTGCAGTGTAAAAATAAAGCAGAACTCTCTCTGCACATGTTATATCTGCCCCTCTTTCCCTGCACTGCACATGGTTTTACCCATTAGAGAGAGATTTTACTTTTGCAATCAACCTTGAATTAGGCCCAAGTCCGTCTCCTGCAGTCACTGACTTGTGCATTTTGGGGTAATTCAGACCTGATCGCTAGGGTGTGTTTTTTGCATCCCTGCGATCAGGTAGTCGCCGCCTACAGGGAGAGGGTATGGGGGGTCATTCTGACCTGATCGCTCGCTGCAGTTCATCACAGCGCAGTGATCAGGTCAGAACTGCGCATGCGGCGCCGACGGCTGTCGTTGCCTAGCGATCGCCTCTACCTGATTGACAGGCAGAGGCGATCGCTGGGCAGGAGGGGGCGGCACGGCGGAGTTTGGCCGCTGTTTTGTGGGCGTGGTCCGGTCAATGCAGGCGTGGCCGGGGCGGGGCGCAGCGGCTGCATGACTTCACATGCAGCTGCTGCGACCTGGGCAGTGACGAGTAACTCCCAGCCAGCCACCGGAGCTGCGCTGGCCGGGAATTACTCTAAAAGTACAAAAGCATCCCCGCTGTGTGATGCTTTTGTACTTGTGCAGGGGGGTCCTGCCTGACATGAGGGCCGGACTAGCCCTGTGCTGGGCTTCCCCCCCGCATGTCAGTGTAAGTGATCATAGCTGTGCTATGATCAGGTCGGAATGACCCCCATGGTGTGTGTGCAGGTGTGCATTCGCTTTTGCTGGAGAGCTGCACAAACATAAGTTTGTGCAAGATTGAGACCAGAGCTGACGTCAGAAACCCTCCCTCCAAACGCCAGGTTCCTCCGGAGTTTTCCCGGACACTCCTTGAAAATGGTCAGTTGCACCGACATACGGCCTCTTCCTGTCAATCTCCTTGCGATTGCCGGTGTGTTCGGAATTTTTGCACCATCCCGTCGCTGACCGGTGATCCCCGTTGCTGCAGTCCGTCGCGCCTGCGCATTGCAGTGCATACGCATGCGCAGTTCAGATCTGATCGCAGGCTGTGAGAAAGTGCAGCCTAGTGATCAGGTCTGAATTGGCCCCTTAGTGAATGACCCTGTGTTATCTGTATAACACCAGACCATATATAACTGTCTGTATCCTGAAATCACTGACTTGTGCATTTAGTGAATGATGTTATCTGTATAACACCAGACCTGCATTTATTTCTGAACGACTCCTGCAGTAACTGACTTGTGCATTTAGTGAATGACCCTGTGTTATCTGTATAACACCAGACCTGCGTATATAACTGTCCGTCTCCTGCAGTCACTGACTTGTGCATTTAGTGAATGACCCTGTGTTATCTAACACTAGACCTGCATATATTACATACGCAGTTCTGGTGTTATACAGATAACACAGGGTCAGTCACTAAATGCACAAGTGAGTGACTGCAGGAGACATACATATATAACAGTCTGTCTCCTGCAGTCACTGACTTGTGCATTGAGTGAATGACCCTGTGTTATCTGTATAACACCAGACCTGCGTATATAACTGTCTCTTGCAGTCACTGACTTGTGCATTGAGTGAATGACCCTGTGTTATTTGTATTACACCAGACCTGCGTATATAACTGTCTCTTAACTGACTTGTGCATTTAGTGAATGACCCTGTGTTATCTGTATAACACCAGACCTGCGTATATAACTGTCTCTTGCAGTCACTGACTTGTGCATTGAGTGAATGACCCTGTGTTATCTGTATTACACCAGACCGTATATAACTGTTTGTCTCATGCAGTCACTGACTTGTGCATTCAGTGAATGACCTTGTGTTATCCAACACCAGACCTGCGTATATAACTGTATGTCTCTCTGGGCATTTACAGGAAGTGGCAGCCATGTATCCTGGCGATATGGATCGTCTGCGCAGGATGTCCGTCATTGAAGAAGGGGATTGTAAAAGGATAAATATGGCTCATCTTTGTGTGATTGGATCTCATGCAGTGAATGGTGTGGCGAGGATCCACTCAGAGATAGTGAAGAACTCAGTGTGAGTACCCGTGAGATGAGCAGGTACCTCACTATCTGGAGTACTAATGTTTTTTAAGCATGGTTGGCCATAGACTCAGAAGGTCCAAATAACTGGTGAATGGCTCTTATAAATTACAAAACATTAGCTTGTTATGTCTACCGGTAATAACTTACCATGCGGTCTGTCAATCTATGTGCACACTTAATGCACAAGTCCTGTTCACTACTATGAAACTAGAGTAAAGCCTCAGTAAGGTCACTAGGTCATTGTGAATTAATTAGCTGCGTTCTCAGCCTCTGAAGCTATTACTTCCACCCTGTGTAGGTAGATGGCAGCTACACTTTAGAACTGACAATTGTAGTAATGTCAGTGTTTCCAGCTTTGTATTCGAGAGACTGGAAAAACATGTGATATTCTCATGTAAATTGCATGAATCTTTAATTTTGTTATTATCAATTTCTGAGCAATCGTTTTTCCCACATATTGGTGGCTCACTCAGGAGTTCCTGCTGACAGGGCTTTCATTTAAAAAAACATGTTGTGTTACAGCTTCAAGGATTTCTACGATCAAGAGCCACAGAAATTTCAGAACAAGACAAACGGCATCACCCCAAGGAGATGGCTGATGTTGTGCAACCCAGGCCTAGCTGATATTATTGCCGAGGTAAAGTGCTGTCATACAGCCCCCTAGTGGAGGCAGTATGAATAACAACTAAAACAAAAAAATGTAATTCACATGCAACATGAGGCTATAATGCATGGGTCTTTATCCTGCGGCCCTCCAGCTGCCGTGGAACTACATATCCCAGCATGCCACAGTTTTGCTATTAAGGCCTGCTACAGCTGAGGCAGGGCATGCTGGGATGTGTAGCATACTTACCGACATTCTGGCTGCTCTCTGCGGGAGAGAGCAGCCAGGTCGGCTCAACAGGCAGGCCGGGGAGCGCTGTGACGTAAGGAGGGGGTGGTCCGGAGGCGGGATGGGGGCGGAGCAAGGGCAGGGCGGGGTTACGGTGACTCCTTCTTTAAGCCAAGCCCTCCCCCCCCACCCCCTGCTCTGTAATGCCGCGATCACCGGCATTACACTGCAGGGGGCGTGGCTATGATGACGCGATTCTGCAAGAATCGCGTCATCGACTGCCCGGACAGCCCACTTTACACACAAAGTGGGCGGACGGGCAGCGGGGACCCCTCAAATCGGGAGACTTGCCTGCTCTTCCGGGGGGCCGGGAGGGTCACCCGATTTTCGGGAGCCTCCCGGCCATTCCGGGAGAGTAGGCAAGTATGATGTGTAGTTCCATGGCAGCTGGAGGGCCACAGGTTGAAGACCTATGCAAAATGGTTTTATTAGGCCTTATCATTCTAAAAGCTACACATACAATATATTTGCTATAATAATGTATTTTTCTTCTTCGGGTTCGATCCACAGGGATAATGATGTAATGTAGCAAAGTGTATTGACCGATTTATTGAGGGGCTTAACACAGGGATTATATTTTTCCACTGTGAAGTCCTGCCAATAAGCATTTCTGGTGTTTTTTATTTCTCTGCAGAAAATTGGTGAAGACTTTGTCACTGACTTGACCCAGCTGAGGAAACTGTTGGACTTTGTAGACGACGAGAGCTTTGTGCATGATATAGCTAAAATCAAGCAGGTAATTGTGCTCCGTACGGCTGCAGGCATATGACACCAGGTGTATGATGGCAGGATGTGGAGGGTATACTTGTGGGATCAGTCACATATATCACAGAGAGGACAGGCCACCTTTGTTGGATTTACATTTATATAACCTCATGTCTGTCCATGGCAGTATGAGCCATGATAAGCAACCAGAGGCAAATTCCCCATTATAGGGGACAAAATGGCATTTTCAGTTATCTTACAAGTGACCACATTTCCTTTTTAGAGAAGCATCACATAAAAGTCTAAGAACAGCACAAATACAGGGGGTTTTCCCTTATAGCTAACTGGTCTAGCCGCTAGGGAAAAGAAGTAAGCACACTGTATTAAGAAACATTAGAATCACTGGGAAGATGGCACATTACTTGGGCTTCATACCTCCCAACATGACCCATTCCAGGAGGGACAAAATGCCCTGCTCCTGGTCCTCCCTCTTAATGTATGATTACTGTCACCTGTGGTGGACTAGGTCATTGATGAGAAAGGTGTTTCTCTACAGGTGATGGCAATCATAAATTAAGAGGAAAGTCCAGGAACAGAGAGAGCATTTTGTCCTTCCTGGAATGTTGGGAGGTGTGTGGTTAGATGGGCTGCATGTGACCCTATGAGGGCCAGGCGCTGTCCCCAGAGTGTTTTTTGCTCACCACAGCCCCAAGCCAATCATTGTGGCGACATTATAGTTCACTGGTCTTTCTATGAGGACAGAATGACCCTTATGTTTCCCATTGTGAGTAATTGGCAGCTTCCTTTGGCACAGAAACTACTGCTCACCAGCTGTTATTAAGCTCCCAGCTTGCTATGATATTAGTACTGCATTAGCTGGAGAAGTGCAGCTGTCTACCCCTGACTGATACCAAACAATTATGTTTGAAAGTGTTAAAAGTTATAGCATTACTATAAAACATTCATTATTTTGGTGTCTGATATACAACATGTGTAGGCAGGCCATATATAAACATATTACTGTGGAGCATTACAGATATGTCCTCTTACATCTTGCCTCAATACGCCATCTAGAGGGAGATGCCTGGCGTGAGTGAGTTAGCAGGTACTGTACAACTCCGTTCGTGTCGAATTTCTTTTTTGCCAAAATTGTGTCTTATTCGCGTCTCTATGTGAATTAGACGCATACTCTGCTGATTAAAATGATATACAGCATGACTATATTCTGTGTGCGTCTGTGGCTGTAACTGCATACAAAATGGTACGTTACAATGTTCTGTGGGAAAACTGTGTTGCGTATTTCGTATGCAGATACAGCCACACACAGAACATAGACATGTCGCATATCATTTTAATCAGCATAAGCTGCTTGCACATCCTATTAGCATTGTTTTGCGAGTAAGTAGCCCATAAAGATGATTGGCGCTACTGAGTCACAGCACAGCATGGCGTTACTAGATGGTCTGTTTAAATGAAAGGAGGCTAGATGTACTGTAAGTGGGCACATCTGTATGCGTGTGATTTCAGTACAGCAGGCTGCCTAGCCAATCAGATCCTCCACACCACTAGAGATTACAGCTGTGGGGAACTGCAGCAAACAGCAGACATCGTGCATTTGTTTTAAGCTTTGTTACAAGTCTGTAAAGCATCTTGTTTGTTTTCCTTTGAAGTGGTGCTTGTCCTCTATTACCTATTCTGCTTTGTCTGTGCCAGGAAAACAAACTGAAGTTCTCTGCTTACTTGGAGAAGGAATACAACATTAAGATCAACCCTTCTTCCTTGTTTGACTTACAAGTCAAAAGAATCCATGAATATAAAAGGCAACTCCTAAATTGTTTACATATCATAACTTTGTACAACCGTAAGTATCCTGCTATCATCCAACACTATGGGAGTAATTCCAAGTTGATCGCAGCAGGATTTTTGTTAGCAATTGGGCAAAACCATGTGCACTGCAGGGGAGGCAGATATAACATGTGCAGAGAGAGTTAGATTTTGGTGTGGTGTGTTCAATCTGCAATCTAATTTGCAGTGTAAAAATAAAGCAGCCAGTATTTACCCTGCACAGAAATAAAATAACCCACCCAAATCTAACTCTTTCTGCGCATGTTATATCTGCCTCCCCTGCAGTGCACATGGTTTTGCCCAATTGCTATCAAAAATCCTGCTGCGATCAACTTGGAATTACCCCCTATGCATTTTACCCATTCATACACATAGGTAAAATCAGGGGATTATACCTGTCCTGAATCCTCCTTTAGGGAGGGAATTGTGAATAGAAACTGCTACACTGACACTAACACACTTGTACTTATTCCTTTAGGCAGGTCAATATAAGTTGGTGGCTCTTTCAAAGCAAGAGAATGTATTTTTGTACATCTGGGATTTTGGAAAGCACTCCTTACAAAATACATTTCCCAGGTGCCCCACAATGCAAAGCAGAAATGATAATGAATATAGGCCCACAGTGGGACTAACGGGACTTACAGTGATGCTTCCTAGGTCTCAGCACTAATGTTTAGAGTATGAGACTCCACTGAGACTGAGAAAGGAGTCTGTTACTTGTAAACATTGCTGCTGCTAACTCCTAACAAGCATCATTTTTTAGGACCTGTGAGTGCCCATTTATTACTTATAATTATTTTTCTCTAACGTCCTAGTGGATGCTGGGAACTCCGAAAGGACCATGGGGAATAGCGGCTCCGCAGGAGACTGGGCACAACTAAAAGAAAGCTTTTAGACTACCTGGTGTGCACTGGCTCCTCCCACTATGACCCTCCTCCAAGCCTCAGTTAGATTTCTGTGCCCGGCCGAGCTGGATGCACACTAGGGGCTCTCCTGAGCTCCTAGAAAGAAAGTTTATTTTAGGTTTTTTATTTTACAGTGAGACCTGCTGGCAACAGGCTCACTGCATCGAGGGACTAAGGGGAGAAGAAGCGAACCTACCTGCTTGCAGCTAGCTTGGGCTTCTTAGGCTACTGGACACCATTAGCTCCAGAGGGATCGACCGCATGGAACTGGCCTTGGTGTTCGTTCCCGGAGCCGCGCCGCCGTCCCCCTTACCAAGCCAGAAGCAAGAAGAGGTCCGGAAAATCGGCGGCAAAAGACATCAGTCTTCACCAAGGTAGCGCACAGCACTGCAGCTGTGCGCCATTGCTCCTCATGCACACTTCACACTCCGGTCACTGAGGGTGCAGGGCGCTGGAGGGGGGCGCCCTGAACAGCAATAAAAACACCTTGGCTGGCAAATATATCACAATATATAGCCCCAGAGGCTATATATGTGATAAATACCCCTGCCAAAATCCATAAAAAAGCGGGAGAAAAGTCTGCAAAAAAGGGGCGGAGCTATCTCCCTCAGCACAGTGGCGCCATTTTCTCTTCACAGTGCAGCTGGAAGACAGCTCCCCAGGCTCTCCCCTGTAGTTTGCAGGCTCAAAGGGTTAAAAAGAGAGGGGGGGCACTAAATTTATGCGCAATATTGTATATACAAGCAGCTATTGGGGGAAAAATTCACTCAATATAGTGTTAATCCCTAAATTATATAGCGCTCTGGTGTGTGCTGGCATACTCTCTCTCTGTCTCCCCAAAGGGCTGTGTGGGGTCCTGTCCTCAGTCAGAGCATTCCCTGTGTGTGTGCGGTGTGTCGGTACGGCTGTGTCGACACGTTTGATGAGGAGGCTTATGTGATGGCAGAGCAGATGCCAATAAATGTGATGTCGCCCCCTGTGGGGCCGACACCAGAGTGGATGGATAGGTGGAAGGTATAAACCGACAGTGTCAACTCCTTACATAAAAGGCTGGATGACGTAACAGCTATGGGACAGCCGGCTTCTCAGCCCGCGCCTGCCCAGGCGTCTCAAAGGCCATCAGGGGCTCAAAAACGCCCGCTCCCTCAGATGGCAGACACAGATGTCGACACGGAGTCTGACTCCAGTGTCGACGAGGTTGAGACATATACACAATCCACTAGGAACATCCGTTACATGATCCCGGCAATAAAAAATGTGTTACACATTTCTGACATTAACCCAAGTACCACTAAAAAAGGGTTTTATGTTTGGGGAGAAAAAGCAGGCAGTGTTTTGTTTCCCCATCAAATGAGTGAATGAAGTGTGAAAAAGCGTGGGTTCCCCCGATAAGAAACTGGTAATTTCTAAAAAGTTACTGATGGCGTACCCTTTCCCGCCAGAGGATAAGTTACGCTGGGAGATATCCCCTAGGGTGGATAAGGCGCTCACACGTTTGTCAAAAAAGGTGGCACTGCCGACTTAGGATACGGCCACTTTGAAGGTACCTGCTGATAAAAAGCAGGAGGCTATCCTGAAGTCTGTATTTACACACTCAGGTACTAGACTGAGACCTGCAGATAGTGCTGCTGCAGCGTGGTCTGTGACCCTGTCAAACAGGGATACTATTTTGCGAACATAAGACGTTGTCTTATATATGAGGGATGCACAGAGGGATATTTTGCCGGCTGGCATCCAGAATTAATGCAATGTCCATTCTGTCAGGAGGGTATTAGAGACCCGACACTGGACAGGTGATGCTGACTTTAAAAGGCACATAGAGCCTTATAAGGGTGAGGAATTGTTTGGGGATGGTCTCTGGGACCTCGTATCCACAGCAACAGCTGGGAAGAAAAAAATTTTTACCTCAGGTTTCCTCACAGCCTAAGAAAGCACTGTATTATCAGGTACAGTCCTTTCGGCTTCAGAAAAGCAAGCGGGTAAAAGGCGCTTCCTTTCTGCACAGAGACGAGGGAAGAGGGAAAAAGCTGCACCAGTCAGCCAGTTCCCAGAATCAAAATTCTTCCCCCGCTTCCTCTGGGTCCACCGCATGACGCGGGAGCTCCACAGGCGTAGCCAGGTACGGTGGGGGGCCGCCTCAAAAATTTCAGCGATCAGTGGGCTCGCTCACAGGTGGATCCCTGGATCCTTCAAGTAGTATCTCAGGGGTACAAGCTGGAATTCGAGGCGTCTCCCCCCCGCCGTTTCCTCAAATCTGCCTTGCCGACAACTCCCTCAGGCAGGGAGGCTGTGCTAGAGGCAATTCACAAGCTGTATTCCCAGCAGGTGATAGTCAAGGTGCCCCTACTTCAACAAGGACGGGGTTACTATTCCACACTGTTTGTGGTACCGAAACCGGACGGTTCGGTGAGACCCATTTTAAATTTGAAATCCTTGAACACATACATAAAAAAATTCAAGTTCAAGATGGAATCGCTCAGGGCGGTTATTGCAAGCATGGAGGAGGGGGATTACATGGTATCCCTGGACATCAAGGATGCTTACCTACATATCCCCATTTACCATCCTCACCAGGAGTACCTCAGATTTGTGGTACAGGATTGCCATTACCAATTCCAAACACTGCCGTTTGGACTGTACACGGCACCGAGGGTCTTTACCAAGGTAATGGCAGAAATGATGATACTCCTTCGAAAAAGGGAGTTTTAATTATCCCGTACTTGGACGATCTCCTTATAAAGGCGAGGTCCAAGGAGCAGTTGTTGGTCGGAGTAGCACTATCTCGGGAAGTGCTACAACAGCACGGATGGATTCTATACATTCCAAAGTCACAGCTGGTTCCTACCACACGCCTACTGTTCCTGGGGATGGTTCTGGACACAGAACAGAAAAAAGTGTTTCTCCCGCAGGAGAAAGCCAAGGAGCTGTCATCTCTAGTCAGAGACCTCCTGAAACCAAAACAGGTATCGGTGCATCACTGCACACGAGTCCTGGGAAAAATGGTAGCTTCTTACGAAGCAAAATTCCATTCGGCAGGTTCCATGCAAGAACCTTTCAGTGGGACCTCTTGGACAAGTGGTCGGGATCGCATCTTCAGATGCATCGGCTGATTACCCTGTCTCCAAGGACCAGGGTATCTCTACTGTGGTGGCTGCAGAGTGCTCATCTTCAAGAGGGCCGCAGATTCGGCATACAGGACTGGGTCCTGGTAACCACGGATGCCAGCCTTCGAGGCTGGGGGGCAGTCACACAGGGAAGAAATTTCCAAGGACTTTGGTCAAGTCAGGAGTCGTCCTTACACATAAATATTCTGGAACTGAGGGCCATTTACAATGCCTTAAGTCTGGCAAGGCCTCTGCTTCAAAACCAGCCGGTACTGATCCAATCAGACAACATCATGGCAGTCGCCCATGTAAACCGACAGGGCGGCACAAGAAGCAGGATGGCGATGGCAGAAGCCACAAGGATTCTCCGATGGGCGGAAAATCACGTCTTAGCACTGTCAGCAGTGTTCATTCCGGGAGTGGACAACTGGGAAGCAGACTTCCTCAGCAGACACGACCTACACCCAGGAGAGTGGGGACTTCATCCAGAAGTCTGCCAACTGTTGGTAAACCGTTGGGAAAGGCCACAGGTGGACATGATGGCGTCCCGCCTCAACAAAAAACTAGATATTGCGCCAGGTCAAGGGACCCTCAGGCAATAGCTGTGGACGCTCTAGTGACACCGTGGGTGTACCAGTCGGTTCATGTATTCCCTCCTCTGCCTCTCATACCAAAGGTACTGAGAATAATAAGAAAACGAGGAGTAAGAACGATACTCGTGGTTCCGGATGGGCCAAGAAGAGCTTGGTACCCAGAACTTCAAGAAATGATATCAGAGGACCCATGGCCTCTACCGCTCAGACAGGATCTGCTACAGCAGGGGCCCTGTCTGTTCCAAGACTTACCGTGGCTGCGTTTGACGGCATGGCGGTTGAATTCCGGATCCTAAAGGAAAAGGGCATTCCGGAGGAAGTCATTCCTACGCTGATAAAAGCCAGGAAAGAAGTAACCGCAAACCATTATCACCGTATTTGGCGAAAATATGTTGCGTGGTGTGAGGCCAGGAAGGCCCCAACAGAGGAATTTCAGCTGGGTCGTTTTCTGCACTTCCTACAGTCAGGAGTGACTATGGGCCTAAACTTGGGTTCCATTAAGGTCCAGATTTCGGCTCTGTCGATTTTCTTCCAGAAAGAACTGGCTTCACTGCCTGGAGTTCAGACATTTGTAAAGGGAGTGCTACATATTCAGCTCCCTTTTGTGCCTCCTGTGGCACCTTGGGATCTCAACGTGGTGTTGAGTTTCCTAAAATCACATTGGTTTGAGCCACTTAAAACTGTGGATTTGAAATATCTCACGTGGAAAGTGGTCATGTTATTGGCCTTGGCTTCGGCCAGGCGTGTGTCAGAATGGGCGGCTTTGTCAGGTAAAAGCCCTTATCTGATTTTCCATATGGATAGGGCAGAATTGAGGACTCGTCCCCAGTTTCTCCCTAAGGTGGTATCAGCTTTTCACTTGAACCAACCTATTGTAGTGCCTGCGGCTACTAGGGACTTGGAAGATTCCAAGTTACTGGACGTAGTCAGGGCCTTAAAAAATTATATTTCCAGGACGGCTGGAGTCAGGAAAACTGACTCGCTTTTTATCCTGTAGGCACCCAACAAAATAGGTGCTCCTGCTTCTAAGCAGACTATTGCTCGCTGAATTTGTAGCACAATTCAGCTGGAGCATTCTGCGGCTGGATTGCTGCATCCTAAATCAGTAAAAGCCCATTCAACGAGGAAAGTGGGCTCATCTTGGGCGGCTGCCCGAGGGGTCTCGGCTTTACAACTTTGCCGAGGTGCAACTTGGTCAGGGGCAAACACGTTTGCTAAATTCTACAAATTTGATACCCTGGCTGAGGAGGACCTTGAGTTCTCTCATTCGGTGCTGCAGAGTCATCCGCACTCTCCCGCCCGTTTGGGAGCTTTGGTATAATCCCCATGGTCCTTTCGGAGTTCCCAGCATCCACTAGGACGTTAGAGAAAATAAGATTTTACTCACCGGTAAATCTATTTCTCGTAGTCCGTAGTGGATGCTGGGCGCCCATCCCAAGTGCGGATTGTCTGCAATACTTGTATATAGTTATTGTTAACTAAAGGGTTATTGTTATGAGCCATCTGTTGAGAGGCTCAGTTATTTTTCATACTGTTAACTGGATATGGTATCACGAGTTATACGGTGTGATTGGTGTGGCTGGTATGAGTCTTACCCGGGATTCAAAATCCTTCCTTATTGTGTCAGCTCTTCCGGGCACAGTATCCTAACTGAGGCTTGGAGGAGGGTCATAGTGGGAGGAGCCAGTGCACACCAGGTAGTCTAAAAGCTTTCTTTTAGTTGTGCCCAGTCTCCTGCGGAGCCGCTATTCCCCATGGTCCTTTCGGAGTTCCCAGCATCCACTACGGACTACGAGAAATAGATTTACCGGTGAGTAAAATCTTATTATATAGTGCACAAATATTACTCAGCGCTTTATAGAGAAAATGTCAGTCCTTCACATCAGTGCTAGTTCATTGGAGCTTGCAATGTGTATTCCCTACCACACGTAGACTAGACCTGCACACTAGGGTTATTTTTTTTTGCCAGAAGTCAGTTGAACCTCAGTAATGTTTTTGGATTGTGGGAGGAAACCAGTGTATCTGCGGGACACCCATAAAAATACAGGGAGAACATACACGCTTGGCTAGGATTGAACCCATGACCTCAGTGCTGTGAAGTAGCATTGTTATCCACTGAACCAACACGTCTGTTATATATACATTGAAGGTATAATTTGTATAATATGCACATGCATGCTGGGACTTGTAGTTTCCCAAAAGCTAGAGACCACAGGATGTATAGACCTGGTATTGCCTGTCCTCTTTCGGTTGTTCAGAGATTTCATTGTCTCTGCTAAGAATTAAGAAAACACAAACGAGAGAGCGCTATTCACATCCAAAGTGGATTTTTATTTTTACAATTCAAATAACTCTGAACTTAATGCCGGCCGCCAGTACATAAACATATATAAAAAATATCAATATGACCGTAAAATCCTAAAAACCAATAAATCACTGATTATAATCAAATTGATTCCATGCATATGCATATATAGGTATAACCGTCCCACTTATATGGATTATTTTCCTTATTCCTCAAATATCCAGAATTTAAAATATATTTCCAATAAGCCGGATACTCTGTATATAACTTGTGTCCAACAATGTATCAATTGTACTCAGATACGCTGCTCAACAGCTTCCCAGCCTCATACTGGAACATATGGATGAGTGTTAGCTTTTATAATACTTCTGTCCATAAATCCGTTAGTCTGATTGATGAAACATGTGTTAATAATATTATATAAAGTGCATCCTTGCTCCCAGCTGGATAGTGGTTTAAAGTGATTAATGCAAAGCTGATTTATAAGTAATAGTCACTGTGCTGCAGCAATCTGTGAATAAAAAGTAGGTATACCATACATTCGCCTCTGTTTGATCACGGTGCAGGTGTCATGACACTGAGGAAGCTGCCGATGCTTGTTAGTAGGCGGGGAAACGCGTCTGTCAGTACCTCCGGTTACAAACCACAGACTACAGCGGACGGAAAGATATCAGCTGGTCGGCCGTACTATACCCTTGCAGGAGGGGAGCGCTGGATCATTCATCTGCCCACGGACTCCAGATAAGGCAGAGAATACGAGCACCGGCCGGGAGGGCAAAGCCTGTTTCCGTGGCTAAAGCGTATGGTTGTATCCACTCCATAAAAGGCTATTTATGAGAAATTAGCCAGGAGGAATATCACCTGCACCGTGATCAAACAGAGGCGCATGTATGGTATACCTACTTTTTATTCACAGATTGCTGCAGCACAGTGACTATTACTTATAAATCAGCTTTGCATTAATCACTTTAACCCACTAACCAGCTGGGAGCAAGGATGCACTTTATATAATATTATTAACACATGTTTCATCAATCAGACTAACGGATTTATGGACAGAAGTATTATAAAAGCTAACACTCATCCATATGTTCCAGTATGAGGCTGGGAAGCTGTTGAGCAGCGTATCTGAGTACAATTGATATGTACATTGTTGGACACAAGTTATATACAGAGTATCCGGCTTATTGGAAATATATTTTAAATTCTGGATATTTGAGGAATAAGGAAAATAATCCATATAAGTGGGACGGTTATACCTACATATGCATATGCATGGAATCAATTTGATGATAATCAGTGATTTATTGGTTTTTAGGATTTTACGGTCATATTGATATTTTTAATATATGTTTATGTACTGCCGGCCGGCATTAAGTTCAGAGTTATTTGAATTGTAAAAATAAAAATCCACTTTGGATGTGAATAGCGCTCTCTCGTTTGTGTTTTCTTAGTTTCGATTTTAGGGGCAAAAAACCAATTGCCCCTGAGAGAGCAGCTTACACATCTATGTAATCACAGCGCCAGGAATTGTTTGGTTTTCATCTGCTAAGAATTGTTAGTTAAAACCATAGTCACAATACTAATGCTTCATTGGCCAATGTATGTATGAATCTGACTGTAGTGTACTTGTATTATGTGTGTGTGTGTCGGTTCTTTGCTAATGTAGGATTTCTTTTAATGTAACACATTGCCATTTTTTCAGGGATCAAAAAAGATCCTTCCAAAACATTTGTGCCAAGAACAGTTATGATTGGAGGAAAGGTACGTTCTGCATTTATACTTTTTTCAGTAATCAGTATACAGTCTGCCGGGAAATGTATGCAATTATATGATGTAACAAAATTAAATGAAACAATTCAAGAACACATTTCTGTTCTTCCCAATTTAAGTAATTGTTGTGTTAATCCAGAAGTGTGATTGGACTGTTGACTGTTGCTTTGCAGGCAGCTCCTGGGTATCATATGGCGAAAATGATAATCAAACTAATTACATCTGTTGCGGGTATTGTGAACAATGATCCTGTAGTTGGGGACAGACTAAAGGTTATATACCTGGAGAACTACCGTGTGTCTCTAGCTGAGAAAGGTAGGTTGGCTGCTTCATATTGTAGGTTGTATTCAAGCACTAGATCATTGGTTCTCAAACTCAGTCCTCAGGACCCCAAACTGTTCATGTTTTCCATGTCACCTAGCAGGTGCACAGATGTAGTCATTACTCACTGACACATTTTAAAATATACCACAATTGGAGCTAATTATTTCACTTGCGATTCTGTGAGGAGACCTGGAAAACATGGACTGTTTAGGGGTCCTGAGGACTGAGTTTGAGAACCTGTGGTCTACATCAACCCTGGGCAACCTGTGACTCTCGAGCTGTTGTGAAACTACACATCACAGGATGCCCTGCCACAGTTGTAGCATTCCCTAATACCAAAACTGTGGCAGGACATGCTGGGACTTGTAGTTTCACAACAGCTGGAGAGCCACAGGTTGGATATATACCTGTGGCTTTTTTCTAGTGAGAAAAAGTGCCCTGATAGTCTGCACTAGTCTGATAGTCTGCACTAGCTCAGCAGACCTGACAAAGACTGTCCTTTCTTTGTTTGCATCAGGTTTCTTTCTTTCTTTCTTTCTTTCTTTCTTTCTTTCTTTCTTTCTTTCTTTCTTTCTTTCTTTCTTTCTTTCTTTCTTTCTTTCTTTCTTTCTTTCTTTCTTTCCTTCTTTCCTTCCTTCCTTCCTTCCTTCCTTCCGTACGTACGTAAAAGGTCATATTTTCCTAAGTACAACTATGTGACTACACAGAGAGAGCTTACTATGTCTTGTATCTTGCAGTGATCCCTGCTGCTGACCTATCTCAGCAGATCTCCACTGCAGGCACCGAGGCTTCTGGCACCGGGAACATGAAGTTTATGCTGAATGGTGCTCTTACCATTGGTACAATGGATGGGGCCAATGTGGAAATGGCAGAGGAGGCAGGCGAGGAAAATCTGTTTATCTTTGGAATGAGAGTGGAGGATGTGGAGGCTCTTGACAGGAAAGGGTATGTATTACAGCTGGATGGTCCAGCACCTGCATAGGGGAACTACCTTGTAGCCTGAACCTATATAAACAATAAAGCAGGATCCAGTGCAGTCACTAAGGCACAAACACTTCTCTTTGTGAATTAATAGGATCCTCTTGTGGATATTGATTAAGCCTGTACAATGGTGCATTCACTCAATGGGCGAGGTGTGCACTTTAAGGCTGGTATTACGAAGGCCTGGTAAACACTAGAGCGATCTCTGGCCAATATGGTTTCCTGCCAAATCGGAACGACATATAAGCCGGATCTTTCAGTGTGTATGCCCAATTTGCGCGCTCCCACGGTGGCTTGCGATATCTACCAGTCGGCCGTGTTGCTCGGCCAACCAGAAGATATCGCATGCGGCACTGTGTAGTATAATGAAGGATGTTCCATCCTTTATACATTGTTCTAATGTGTACTGCGGATACGATATGTCAGCCCATCGACTCGCATATTGGAGGTCAATCCGAGTTGATCGCTAGCTGAATTTGATTGTAGCGCTGCGATCAGGCTAAAAAACAGCAGTTCTGCGCATGCGGCACAATGCGCATGCGCGACGTACGGGCACAACGAACGATGTAGTTTTGCACAGGGTTTAACGATGCATTTCAGTCGCACTGCTTGCCGCAGAGTGATTGACATGAAGTGGGCGTTTCTGGGTGGCAACTAACCGTTTTCAGGGAGTGTGCGGAAAAATGCAGGCGTGCCAGGGAAAACCGCAGGCGTGGCTGGGAAAACACAGGTGTGGCTGGACGAACGCTGGGCGTGTTTGTGACGTCAAATCCGGAACTGAATAGTCTGAAGTGATCGCAAGCGCTGAGTAGGTTTTGAGCTACTCTGAAACGACACACAAAATTTTGTAGCCGTTCTGCGATACAACCGTTCACACTTCTGCTAAGCTAAAATACACTCCCAGTGGGCGGCGGCATAGCGTTTGCACGGCTACTAAAAACTGCTAGCGAGCGATCAACTCGGAATGACCCCCATTGTCCGGGTACACATCATTCTAGTGTGTGACCGGCCTAAGATGTCAGCTCTCGATGTAAAAGTTTGAATTAAAATTACTCAAAGCTTGTGGGCAATGTTCCTTGTCTGTCCTTTTAAATAGGAACACACACACACACAGCTCAGGAGAGTGAGAAAAGAAAGGCAGAGAGAAGGAATACAAGAAGAGTGAACAAGGTGGCGGAGAGGACGAGGAGTGCCAGGAGAGAGAGAGATGGAACAAGATGATAGAGAGGACGAGGAGTGCCAGGAGAGAGAGAGATGGAACAAGATGATAGAGAGGACGAGGAGTGCCAGGAGAGAGAGAGATGGAACAAGATGATAGAAAGGAAGAGGTGTGCTAGAAGAGAGGAGAGGGGAAAAGGTGGCAGAGCAGTGATGAGGGGTGCCAGTAGAGAGAGAAAGGGGACAAGGTGGCAGAGCAGAGAGAAGGGGTCCCAAGAGAGAGAGAGAGAAAACAACTGCTGCACAATAGGGAGAAATGGAAGGAATAGGGGGAGATGGGAAGGCGGTGAATGGCAGAGGAAGAAGAATGTGTATGTATGTGTTGTAAGATAAAGGGTTAGTTTGGCCTGAAACATTGTTTTCTTCTGTAATGAAACTAATTATTATTGTGGGATGCATTTGGCATCCTGGTGGTCGGGACACCGGAATCTCGGCATCGCTCAGAAGACCGGTGCCGGGACACCGACGTCCCACAGGTAAGTATAGATGTGGGTATTAGGGTTAGGGCTCGGGGATGGTGGGGGGTAGGGTTAGGCACTACAAAGGTGGTTAGTCGTAGCCGCCACCCCTGCAATTTAGTCCTAGCCGCCACCAGGGTGAGAGAGAGAGAGAGAGAGAGAGAGAGAGTGTGTGTGTGTGTGTGTGTTGGGGTGGGGGGTAGCCTACTTACCCCACAAACATGTCGGGATTCTCGGGTGTAAGATGCTGGGGTCAGTCATATGACTGCTGACATCCCGAATGCCGGGATAATATACTAAACCCATTTATGCTTGAGGTTCATATAAAGAAAATATATATTGGTAAATAAATATTGCTGTTGTTGCTATTGTCTATGAATTGAATTCATGTTGTTTATCAGCCTATACATGGTAGATTCCACAATGATTTCTACCTATTTGCCTAGTGAGATTCATCTACATTAACTGCTTGTTAGAGACAGTAAGTGCCATAAATCTATAACCTATATTTCCCTTTATGTATGAAGACTGAACACACTTGGTTCACATGTTGCAATGTTTTGCACATTCTCGTTGTCCATATTATGGGGTCTAGTACATTCGGTCCATCTTGATATTGCAGTGTCCATGTAAACAATGACCGTATCTTCCTCTTCATAGGTACAATGCTAAAGAATACTATGATAAGATCCCAGAGCTGCGGCAAGCGATTGATCAGATCAGAGACGGCCGCTTTTCTCCCAGGGAACCAGACCTGTTCAAGGATGTTGTCAATATGCTGATGAACCATGACAGGTAAGGAGAAGGTGGACTTACCCCTTTAGTACTAAGGGGTATGCTATACTCACCAAACACCAGCAGATGCAGCACAGACGTGTGCTTTGGTGTAAAAAAAAAGCAAAGAAAATACTTGTGTCCAGACCTATAGTCAGAAATCATTATGGGAATGTTTTAAAATGTTCTATTTTTTTATTAAGTTGAAATAAATTTTGATAGGATGAATTACGTTACTTTGTACTACAGATAGGGCCTAATTCAGACCTGATCGTAGATGTGCTAAATGTAGCACATCTATGGTCAGTTTCACAGACATGCGGGGAGGACGCTCAGCACAGGGCTAGTCTGTCCTGCATGTCTGGCTCTGCCCCCCTGCACAGGTACAAAAGCATCGCTACTCGTCGCTTCCTGGGTCGTATCGGCTGCATGTGATGTCACGCAGCCGCCGCGGCCCGCGCGGTCCGGGCACGCCTATGTTTCCCGGACCGCGTCCCCAAAACAGGAGGCAAACGCTGCCGGCCCGCACCCTCCTGCCCAGCGACTGCCTCTGCCTGTCAGTCAGGCAGACACGATCACTGGGCTGAGGTGGCCATCGGCTCTCTGGCATGCACATATGCACTGCGGCGCATGCGCAGTTCAGAGCTGATCGCTCGCTGTGCGAAAACGTACAGCAGCGATCAGGTCTGAATTAGGCCCATAATACTGTGTAATGATGATGTTATCCTACACATCATGCTTGTGCGACTGGTTACTTTTTCTAAATTCATCTAAGAGCCTGATTCAAGTTGTTGTTACATATACATATATTATCTTTATACAGGTTTAAGGTGTTTGCAGACTATGAAGACTATATGAAATGCCAAGCAAAGGTGGACCAATTATACATGGTAAGATAGTAAGATCTAGCTATAAATATTTTGTGACGGTCAGTATAGTCTGGATAATATAGCAGAACACATTCTGTATAGCATGTAACATATGTACTGGTATCTCTGTTGCAGAACCTCAGGGAGTGGACCAAGAAGGTGATCAAGAACATTGCATGCTCTGGCAAGTTCTCCAGTGACAGGACCATTAGTGAATATGCCACTGAAATCTGGGGAGTGGAACCCTCAGCCGTGAAGATTCCTCCACCCAATATACCCAGGGAATAGATGCGAGGAGATGCATGTGCTCACCGTCCTCCAATCAGGACTAGTTCTTTGTCCACCAGTTGTGATAGCAGCTTTCCCATCGGAGCATAGTCTTGTCTTTGGGCAAAAAATCCTGATTGTGTTGTCTTACACCAACTTTCTGCAGTTATACTCTCATCATTATAACCTGCTATGTATTCTACACTAGAACCGGCCACACACCCAGGCCAGTGTCCTTACTGCAACAAGCAAAGGTCTCCTTTAAATCATTGGCCTTGCTTCAGTATGGTAGGAAATAGTGGAGCAGTAGCAATCCCAAATTATATTTTATAGGTAACGCAGAATTCACTTATTTGTGCTGGATGTAGCTTAATTTCCATGAATCATAAATGAACAAAATACGTGTGATCCACTAAATAACAATTAATTCTATAAAGTATATGTACTTAAGTACACTAAAAATATTTTTAACAGATTTTTTTATTGTCCCGTTTCACCAAATACATCATTAGGAAGCACAGGTGAGATCTCTCCGATTGCATCTCATTTAATCATTCACTGTTATACTGTTTCACTAGAACACTTTGGTCAGATAGCAGTAACTGTTTTTATTTTTAAGAGTTTTAGTATATGATCACTGTGTCTCGGAAGTGGTAGTGGTGTTAGGGAGGGACTAGTACATAGCTTTCTCACAGAGGGCATGTACTCTTACATAGGATAATACAACAAAGCCCAAAAGCACAGAGGATATCTGACCTTGCACGTTGCAGGATAACCCGTCCTCAGCGGCGGAATGGTGCACTGAGTACGCGTCGCTGTTATATAAGCCATTCGGGAAAGTCCTGTGCTGAGGAAAGAGTCTGAAGAACTGTAATGGGAGCAATTAGTAATGGTTTACTCTTGTTGCAGCTTAGTATTAGATGTCAAAATGCAACGTTTCCAATGCTGCAGCGCTCCATCTATAAGAATGCATCATTCATATCTGTGCTCAAGGACGAGCAAGCTTTGTGTGAAGCATTGTATTTCATGTGTTGTCTTTGTAAAGACGATGTTGTTTTAGCATTTGTGTGTGTGTGATTCCAAAGTACTGTATTTCTAACTAAAGATATGCACGTTAACACATCCTTCACACTTGTGGGACTCATCCTTTAATAAACTTAGTACCTACTGATAGCTTCCGGATGTAATTCTGCATAGGAAATACTGGTAGTAATGGTAAAGTTACTAGCGTTTGCTCACGGCTTTGCTCACATGGATGCCTGTTATTGCTCAGCGGAACTAATTATACAAAGACCATAGTGAAATCTAATTTCTTTTTCATCCACTAGGGGTCACTGGAGTACACTTAGGGATATGGACGGCTTTAGCAGAACAGGCACTGAATATTTAAATTTAGTAACTCTCCTCCCCTCCATATTCCCAGAGTACCTCAGTGTTTTTTCTGTGCTCACAGCATGACAAGCACGAGTGCTAGCTCTGCAGCACATATACTTATTTTTATTTTATTTTTTCTATATTTTTTTTACACATCCCTTCCCACCTTAACAAGAAGTGTGGGTCCGGGATAGTAGAAGCTGCTGCAAGCAGCTGCTGGTGTGTCGGTCCTCACTAAAAGAGCACCCTCACATCCAAGTGTAGATCATCCTGCAGGAAAGGCTGGACGGAGCTTGCAGAAGAAGCCCCGTCATATCCCCTCACCACAGAGTTTAGGTATGCTGGGGACGGGGCGGTCAGCTCACGCTGCCGCCCCGCTGTTTGGGGAACGGTGTTTAGTGCGCGCCAGTGCTCCCTGCTAACTGCCGCCCGCGCCGCTCACAGTTTCACACGCTGTGCACAGTGCCGGCCGCATATCCGCCCAGCACCCGCTCCCCGCTGGAAGTCCACCGCCGCATCCCGCCACTATACAGGCTCCCCGGCTCCCTGCAAGATCTCCAGTTCACTGCGGTACTCGGAGTACAGAGAGGGAGGGGGGGGGGGGGGGGGGGAACACGAGTCTCCTCACAGCAGCGCGGCTGCAGAGGGGGGGGGAGAGTATGTTTACATGGAAAGGCTCCTGGGTGGTGGTTTAATTACATAGGCTTTTAAGCCTATATAAACAGGGTGGCTTTATAATGTAGTTAGTTACAGGTTGTAGACTTTAAATGTGTGTTATAACCTGACCTGTGATTATTAGTGTAAGCATGGCATGGCGACCATTTTAACCATGCTTCCTGTTCAATCCTGTTTCTCTTTCAGTTTGGAAGATCCTGTCCTACAACACTACTCCACCGGATGGCGCAGGGGTGTTAGTGGGAATTTGGGATCAGGTTTCATATAGTACTAGACACGTGCACTGCATTTCGGCCATATATATATATATTAGACACACCTTAGTAACAATTTTACTGAGTCGTGCAAGTTGTCTGTCTTTCTATATTGTGTTGTCTGTCTGCATAATGAGTAAGGCACCAGCAAAAACTAAAAAGCAGTTTCTCTATCGTCCTAGTGGATGCTGGGGTTCCTGAAAGGACCATGGGGAATAGCGGCTCCGCAGGAGACAGGGCACAAAAAGTAAAGCTTTTTCAGATCAGGTGGTGTGCACTGGCTCCTCCCCCTATGACCCTCCTCCAGACTCCAGTTAGATTTTTGTGCCCGGCCGAGAAGGGTGCAATCTAGGTGGCTCTCCTAAAGAGCTGCTTAGAAAAAGTTTAGCTAGGTTTTTTATTTTACAGTGATTCCTGCTGGCAACAGGATCACTGCAGCGAGGGACTGAGGGGAGAAGGAGTCAACTCACCTGCGTGCAGGATGGATTGGCTTCTTGGCTACTGGACATCAAGCTCCAGAGGGACGATCACAGGTACAGCCTGGATGGTCACCGGAGCCGCGCCGCCGGCCCCCTTGCAGATGCTGAAGTCAGAAGAGGTCCAGAATCGGCGGCTGAAGACTCCTGCAGTCTTCTAAAGGTAGCGCACAGCACTGCAGCTGTGCGCCATTTTCCTCTCAGCACACTTCACACGGCAGTCACTGAGGGTGCAGGGCGCTGGGAGGGGGGCGCCCTGGGAGGCAAATGAATACCTATAAAGGCTAAAAATACCTCACATATAGCCCCTAGAGGCTATATGGAGATATTTAACCCCTGCCTGATTTTTCTAAATAGCGGGAGACGAGCCCGCCAGAAAAGGGGCGGGGCCTATCTCCTCAGCACACGGCGCCATTTCCTCTCACAGCTCCGCTGGTCAGGACGGCTCCCAAGTCTCTCCCCTGCACTGCACTACAGAAACAGGGTAAAACAGAGAGGGGGGGGCAAATTTATGGCGATATTTTGATATAACAAAGCAGCTATAAGGGAGCACTTATTATAAGGCTATCCCTGATATATATATAGCGCTTTTGGTGTGTGCTGGCAAACTCTCCCTCTGTCTCCCCAAAGGGCTAGTGGGTCCTGTCTTCGTTAGGAGCATTCCCTGTGTGTCTGCTGTGTGTCGGTACGTGTGTGTCGACATGTATGAGGACGATATTGGTGTGGAGGCGGAGCAATTGCCAAATATGAGGATGTCACCCCCTAGGGAGTCGACACCAGAATGGATGCCTTTATTTATGGAACTACGGGATAGTGTCAACACGCTAAAGCAGTCGTTTGACGACATGAGGCGGCCGGACAATCAATTAGTGCCTGTCCAGGCGACTCAAACACCGTCAGGGGCTGTGAAACGCCCTTTGCCTCAGTCGGTCGACACAGACCCAGACGCAGGCACTGACTCCAGTGGTGACGGTGACGATTCAACCGTATTTTCCAGTAGGGCCACACGTTATATGATTTTGGCAATGAAAGAGGCGTTACATTTAGCTGATACTACAGGTACCACTAAACAGGGTATTATGTGGGGTATGAAAAAACTACCTATAGTTTTTCCTGAATCAGAAGAATTAAATGACGTGTGTAATGAAGCGTGGGTTGCCCCTGATAAAAAGCTGATAATTTCAAAGAAATTATTGGCATTATACCCTTTCCCGCCAGAGGTTAGGGAGCGCTGGGAAACACCTCCTAGGGTGGACAAGGCGCTAACACGCTTATCTAAACAAGTGGCGTTACCCTCTCCTGAGACGGCCGCACTTAAAGATCCATCAGATAGGAGGATGGAAAATATCCAAAAAAGTATATACACACATGCAGGTGTTATACTACGACCAGCTGTAGCGACTGCCTGGATGGGCAGTGCTGGGGTAGTTTGGTCAGAGTCCCTGATTGAAAATATTGATACCCTGGACAGGGACAATATTTTACTGTCGTTAGAACAAATAAAGGATGCATTTCTTTATATGCGTGATGCACAGAGGGATATCTGCACACTGGCATCACGGGTAAGTGCTATGTCCATTTCGGCCAGAAGAGCTTTATGGACGCGACAGTGGACAGGCGATGCGGATTCAAAACGGCATATGGAAGTTTTGCCGTATAAAGGGGAGGAGTTATTTGGAGTCGGTCTATCAGATTTGGTGGCCACGGCTACAGCCGGGAAATCCACCTTTCTACCTCAAGTCACTCCCCAACAGAAAAAGGCACCGACTTTTCAACCGCAGCCCTTTCGTTCCTTTAAAAATAAGAGAGCAAAGGGCTATTCATATCTGCCACGAGGCAGAGGTCGAGGGAAGAGACAGCAACACGCAGCTCCTTCCCAGGAACAGAAGCCCTCCCCGGCTTCTACAAAAGCCTCAGCATGACGCTGGGGCTTCTCAAGCGGACTCGGGGACGGTGGGCGGTCGTCTCAAAAATTACAGCGCGCAGTGGGCTCACTCGCAGGTAGATCCCTGGATCCTGCAGATAATATCTCAAGGGTACAGGTTGGAATTAGAGACAGATCCACCTCGCCGTTTCCTGAAGTCTGCTTTACCAACGTCCCCCTCCGAAAGGGAGACGGTTTTGGAAGCCATTCACAAGCTGTACTCTCAGCAGGTGATAGTCAAGGTACCTCTTCTACAACAAGGGAAGGGGTATTATTCCACTCTTTTTGTGGTACCGAAGCCGGATGGCTCGGTAAGGCCTATTCTAAATCTGAAGTCCTTGAACCTGTACATAAAGAAGTTCAAGTTCAAGATGGAGTCACTCAGAGCAGTGATAGCGAACCTGGAAGAGGGGGACTTTATGGTATCCTTGGACATCAAGGATGCGTATCTCCACGTTCCAATTTACCCCTCACACCAGGGGTACCTCAGGTTCGTTGTACAAAACTGTCACTATCAGTTTCAGACGCTGCCGTTCGGATTGTCCACGGCACCTCGGATCTTTACAAAGGTAATGGCCGAGATGATGATTCTTCTTCAAAGAAAAGGCATATTAATTATCCCATACTTGGACGATCTCCTAATAAGGGCGAGGTCCAGAGAACAGCTAGAGATGGGATTAGCACTGTCTCAAGAAGTGCTAAAACAGCACGGGTGGATTCTGAATATTCCAAAATCCCAGTTAATGCCGACAACTCGTCTGCTGTTCCTAGGGATGATTCTGGACACGGTTCAGAAAAAGGTTTTTCTCCCGGAGGAAAAAGCCAAGGAGTTATCCGACCTTGTCAGGAACCTCCTAAAACCAGGAAAGGTGTCTGTACATCAATGCACAAGAGTCCTGGGAAAAATGGTGGCTTCTTACGAAGCAATTCCATTCGGCAGATTCCACGCAAGAATTTTCCAAAGGGATCTGTTGGACAAATGGTCAGGGTCGCATCTTCAGATGCACCTACGGATAACCCTGTCTCCAAGGACAAGGGTGTCTCTTCTGTGGTGGTTGCAGAGTCCTCATCTATTGGAGGGCCGCAGATTCGGCATACAGGATTGGATCCTGGTGACCACGGACGCCAGCCTGAGAGGCTGGGGAGCAGTCACACAAGGAAGAAACTTCCAGGGAGTATGGACGAGCCTGAAAACGTCTCTTCACATAAACATTCTGGAACTAAGAGCAATATACAATGCTCTAAGCCAACCTCTGCTTCAGGGAAAACCGGTGTTGATCCAGTCGGACAACATCACGGCAGTCGCCCATGTGAACAGACAGGGTGGCACAAGAAGCAGGAGTGCAATGGCAGAAGCTGCAAGGATTCTTCGCTGGGCAGAGAATCATGTGATAGCACTGTCAGCAGTGTTCATCCCGGGAGTGGACAACTGGGAAGCAGACTTCCTCAGCAGACACGATCTTCACCCGGGAGAGTGGGGACTTCATCCAGAAGTCTTCCACATGCTGGTAACCCGTTGGGAAAGACCAATGGTGGACATGATGGCGTCTCGCCTCAACAAAAAACTGGACAGGTATTGCGCCAGGTCAAGAGATCCGCAGGCAATAGCTGTGGACGCGCTGGTAACGCCTTGGGTGTACCAGTCGGTGTATGTGTTTCCTCCTCTGCCTCTCATACCAAAAGTATTGAGAATTATACGGCAAAGAGGCGTAAGAACGATACTAGTGGTTCCGGATTGGCCAAGAAGGACTTGGTACCCGGAACTTCAAGAGATGATCACGGAAGATCCGTGGCCTCTACCTCTAAGGAGGGACTTGCTTCAGCAGGGTCCCTGTCTGTTTCAAGACTTACCGCGGCTGCGTTTGACGGCATGGCGGTTGAACGCCGGATCCTAAAGGAAAAAGGCATGCCGGAAGAAGTCATTCCTACTTTGATTAAAGCAAGGAAGGAAGTAACCGTGCAACATTATCACCGAATTTGGCGAAAATATGTTGCGTGGTGCGAAGATCGGAGTGCTCCGACGGAGGAATTTCAACTGGGTCGATTCCTACATTTCCTGCAATCAGGATTGTCTATGGGTCTCAAATTGGGATCTATTAAGGTTCAAATTTCGGCCCTGTCGATTTTCTTTCAAAAAGAATTGGCTTCAGTCCCTGAAGTCCAGACCTTTGTTAAGGGAGTGCTGCATATACAGCCTCCTGTGGTGCCTCCAGTGGCACCGTGGGATCTCAATGTGGTTTTGGACTTTCTAAAATCTCATTGGTTTGAACCACTAAATAAGGTGGATTTGAAATATCTCACTTGGAAAGTGACCATGCTTCTAGCCCTGGCTTCTGCCAGGAGAGTATCAGAATTGGCAGCTTTATCTTACAAAAGCCCATATCTGATTTTCCATTCGGACAGGGCAGAACTGCGGACTCGTCCGCATTTTCTCCCTAAGGTGGTGTCAGCATTTCATCTGAACCAGCCTATTGTAGTGCCTGCGGCTACAAGTGACTTGGAGGACTCCAAGTTACTGGACGTTGTCAGAGCATTAAAAATATATATTGCAAGGACAGCTGGAGTCAGAAAATCTGACTCGTTGTTTATATTGTATGCACCCAACAAGATGGGTGCTCCTGCGTCTAAGCAGACGATTGCTCGTTGGATCTGTAGCACAATCCAACTTGCACATTCTGTGGCAGGCCTGCCACAGCCTAAATCTGTAAAGGCCCACTCCACAAGGAAGGTGGGCTCATCTTGGGCGGCTGCCCGAGGGGTCTCGGCATTACAACTTTGCCGAGCAGCTACGTGGTCAGGGGAGAACACGTTTGTAAAATTTTACAAATTTGATACTCTGGCTAAGGAGGACCTGGAGTTCTCTCATTCGGTGCTGCAGAGTCATCCGCACTCTCCCGCCCGTTTGGGAGCTTTGGTATAATCCCCATGGTCCTTTCAGGAACCCCAGCATCCACTAGGACGATAGAGAAAATAAGATTTTACTTACCGATAAATCTATTTCTCGGAGTCCGTAGTGGATGCTGGGCGCCCATCCCAAGTGCGGATTATCTGCATAAATTGTACATAGTTATTGTTAACTAATTCGGGTTATTGTTGAAGGAAGCCATCTTTCAGAGGCTCCGCTGTTATCATACTGTTAACTGGGTTTAGATCACAGGTTGTACGGTGTGATTGGTGTGGCTGGTATGAGTCTTACCCGGGATTCAAAATCCTCCCTTATTGTGTACGCTCGTCCGGGCACAGTACCTAACTGGAGTCTGGAGGAGGGTCATAGGGGGAGGAGCCAGTGCACACCACCTGATCTGAAAAAGCTTTACTTTTTGTGCCCTGTCTCCTGCGGAGCCGCTATTCCCCATGGTCCTTTCAGGAACCCCAGCATCCACTACGGACTCCGAGAAATAGATTTATCGGTAAGTAAAATCTTATTTTCACTGCAATGTCTGTAAGAGTGTGTTACCGGACGGTTCTACCACATGTACAGTATGTTTTGTAAATTCAGCTACAAATACAATTTCCGCTCCGGTTTCGAATCCGGATTCATCCCCGGACCCTCCATGGGCAATGCTAGCAGATGTAATGGCTGGGTTGCAATCAGAATCGGCCGCCGCTCAACACGAGCGGGAAGCGGCAAGATCTGAGTCTCGGGTGAGACCGCCAGAACTACCGGAGGGGTCTCAGCCTTTGCAAAGGTCCAAGTCCACTTTGGGTAGAAGGGATAAATTAAATTTGTCTTATGATTTACCAGTTTCTGCTATGTTGCATTCTGACGATTCTATGCCAGACCTTACTGCGCAAGTTGAGGGTGAGGAGGGCGAATTAGACCAGCAGTCAGATAGTGAAGATTTTGACAGCCCAGGCATTGATAATCTCATCTGGGCAGTGCGTCAGTCTCTGAAGTTTACGGAGACGGAGGAGCCTCTCACAAATGATGAGGTGGTCTTCACTAAACGACACAGATCTCCCATGTGTTTTCCTGTTTCGGAATCTCTTAATAAGATGTTAGTAGAAACACGGAAGAATCCGGATAAACGGTTTTCTATACCTCGCCGATTTAAGTCTAGTTACCCATTTCCAGAGTCTGTGACATCTACATGGGTAAATCCGCCAATGGTGGATTAGTCTGTGTCAAAACTTACAAAAAAATTAACCATACCAGTACCAACTGCTACTACGCTTAAAGACCCTTCAGACCGTAAAATAGAAGCTATGCTAAAGTCCATGTATATAGCAGCAGGAGTGTTGCTTAGACCTGGGTTGGTTGGCATTTGGGTAACTAAGGCGCTAATGGTATGTATTACAGAACTCAAGTCTGGCCTACATGACGATTATCTTATACTTCTCGCTGATCAAATCTGTGAGGCTGCTGATTATCTTTGTACCGCTTCTACTGACGTCTGTCAGCTCAGTTCTCGCCTTTCATCGTCGCTAGTTACGGCATGACGAGCACTCTGGCTGCGTTCTCGGCAAGCGGAGGCTGAGGTCAAGAGAGATATAGAGGCGTTACCTTACGGTGGCGAGAAATTGTTTGGTCCTGAATTGGACAAATGGATTTCTGAGGCCACGGGAGGGAAGTCTGTTTTCCTACCATTGCCTCCAACTGTACCTAGACGGAAATATACCAAAAAAGAAGAGGAAAAGACTCTCGTTTTTTGGGGGGCACTCATTGAAAAATATTGCATAAAATCTAACTTTTATTAAATACCATTAAAGGCTGTTGCCACCAACCAGGACTGGGACAAAAACATACACACATAAATACAAAAATGACAAAACAATAGAAAACAAAAAAAAAAATGACAAAAAAACCACACCTAGGTTTGCGTGTGGTATGAACACGCCATGGGGAGATATGCCTGACGCAGTCAGGGCCAATATGATAAATACTGACACTAGTTATAATATATATATATATATTTTTTTTGCTACAGCTTGTTTTTGAGGCATACTAGATACGTCTGCCCAGACAACATCAATTAGTAATAGCCTGCCTGTACCTGAGATACGGATCAGGGTGTTATTTATAGTGGATACTCGATACCAAGAAATTATTTACTAATATAAGGCTTACCGGTTTACTGCACTGAGAAAATTAACAGTATCTGCACTGTAACATTTACAAGATTATTATTATTTTTTGTTTATATTATGGATATTTATATCCTAGATCCTGAATAAATACTATGATTATTTCGCTACTACCTCTTTATAGGAACCAATGACATGCAATCTATGGGGAGACTGCACTTACCATGAAGTTTGAACACACACTAAACCAGGGGTGGGCAATTATTTCAGCTGGGGGGCCGCTTAACACTTCCAGCAAATATTCGAGGGCCACACACAAAATACTCAAGAGTCCCCTTTTTACACATTACGGCAGACAGCGTCCCCCTTTTTATACATTACGGCAGACAGCGTCCCCCTTTTTACACATTACGGCAGACAGCGTCCCCCTTTTTACACATTACGGCAGACAGCATCCCCCTTTTTACACATTACGGCAGACAGCGTCCCCCTTTTTACACATTACGGCAGACAGCGTCCCCCTTTTTACACATTACGGCAGACAGCGTCCCCCTTTTTACACATTACGGCAGACAGCGTCCCCCTTTTTACACATTACGGCAGACAGCGTCCTCTTTTTTACACATTGCGGCAGACAGCGTCCCCCTTTTTTACACATTACAGCAGACAGCGCCCCCGTTTTTACACATTACGGTAGACAGGAAAAAAAGAAAGAAAGAAATCCATCATCCCTCCAGTACATAACAGTGGCCAAAGAGATACCCCCTGTCAGTATAGCTGCAGCCAGAGAGACCCCCCACCCACTGCATTTGACAGCCCCCTCTCCCACTCCACATACAACAGCTAGCATCCGACACTCCCTCCCCCACTCCACACACAGCAGCTGGCATCCAACACCTGCCTCCCGCGCTACACACACAGCAGCCATCCACAAACCCCCTCTTGCCCATCCCACCCCACAGTAGCAGCTGCCGGCTGCCGATACATCCATATGTGCCTGCAGCCCGCCCCAAACAAACTCCTGGAGAACAGAGCGTGCCTGCAGCGCACATACTTACCAGCAACACACAGCCGCTGCTAATCAGGCTCCTTGTGATGTCTCCGAAACAAGCTGCCAGCCTGCCTGAGTCCCGCTCCTCCTTGGCCACTCATGCTCCTCACAACTGAAGGGGAGGACTCGGAGAGCTCAGGCTGCAGGGTCGCGAGTGACTAGATCTCCGTCACCAGGGGACTGGCTGTCAGCCTACCAGGTGTCCCCTTCTATTCCGCCTGTCGCCGGGCCTGGCCGCCGCTCCTGCTCACTGCCCGTTCCCCCGTGCCGCCCAGCGCATAACAGAGGAAATCCCGGTCAGCTGACCCTGTGACGTGACCGGGATTTCCTCAGCGGCGCCGCGTCTGGGAGCAGGGCAGTGCAATGACAAGCGGCTCAGCCTGTCGGGCTGCTTGTCATTGCACTCTGATGGAGCACAGCGGGCCAGGCAGGATCGGTCCGCGGGCCGCATCCGGCCCGCGGGCCGCATGTTGCCCACCACTACACTAAACCATCATTGTTACTTATTTACTCTACACCAGTAGCATTTATTACGAGAGACTGAAGTATTGATGGTAAATCTATCTACAGTGTTTCTGTTTCCTGTGTTAGCCGACTATACCAGCCCACTATTTGTCTCCTTCTGTTAGGGGACTGTTAAGGCTAACTGTTGCAGGAACTAGTGTCAGTATTTATCATATTGGCCCTGACTGCGTCAGGCATATCTCCCCATGGCGTGTTCATACCACACGCAAACCTAGGTGTGTTTTTTTTGTCATTTTTTTGTTGTTTTCTATTGTTTTGTCATTTTTGTATTTATGTGTGTATGTTTTTGTCCCAGTCCTGGTTGGTGGCAACAGCTTTTAATGGTAATTAATAAAAGTTAGATTTTATGCAATATTTTTCAATGAGTGCCCCCCAAAAAACGAGAGTCTTTTCCTCTTCTTTTTTGGTATACTAGTGTTCACTCTCAGGGGTGCACCTCCACATGAGTTACTGCTATAGTATCCTTCAATGAAGGATTAAATTCTAAACTACTGTGGTTTTTTTCCAATTCATTCAGTGTCATATCATATTTCACCACCTGTGCTCAAGTTTCCCATATCCCCTTTCTCCCTCTACATTAAAACCTAGATGGAAATACACAGGCCCGGCGTTCAAATCCTTTAGACCTCAGCCCATTCGAGGCCGTGGTAGAGGAACAACCACGCCTGGTAGACGAGGTCGAGGACGTGGTTTTCAACAAACCACCGCCAGTCGTCAGGACGCTAAGGTCACCGACAAGCCAGTGGCATGACGGGCCCCCAGCCCATCTCGGATCTCCAGTAGTGGGGGCACACCTTCAGACATTCCATTTGGCGTGGTTCCAGACATCCACAGATGGGTGGATCCGGAATTTAGTGTTAAAAGGTTACAAGATAGAGTTCGACTGTCTCCCGCCACTGCGGTTTTTCAAGACAGGACTGCCTGTGTCGGACGACAAGAGGGCGGTTCTGCAAATTGCCATTCAGTCTCTGCTGGATTCAGCAGTTTTGATTCCGGTCCCTGTACACCAATAAGGTCAGGGTTATTATTCCAGTCTGTTTGTGGTACCAAAGCCGGATGGCTCGGTCAGGCCAATATTAAACTTAAAGGGCCTCAATCAGTACGTCACTTACTACAGATTCAAGATGGAATCTCTGCGGTCATTAATTGCAGGTTTAGAGCCACAGGAATTCATGATTGCGCTGGATCTCAAGGATGCGTACATACACATTCCGATTTGGCCACCTCATCAGAGGTTCTTGCGTTTTACGATACGCCAAAACCATTACCAGTTTCAGGCTCTACCATTTGGCCTCTCGTCAGCGCCTCGGGTATTCACCAAAGTGATGTCTGTGATGATAGCTCATCTCAGATCCCTGGGAGTGATAATAGTTCCGTACTTGGACGATCTGCTCATCAAAGCTCCGTCTCAACAGATGCTCCTCCAACATGAGTTGCTAACGTACAATGTACTAGTTTAGCACGGTTGGATTGTCAACTTCAAGAAATCACATCTGATTCTGTCTCAACGACTTCAATTCCTAGGAATGATTCTCGATACGGTAGATCAAAGACTTTACCTAACAGAACAGAAAGTACGGAGTATTCGTCATCTGGTACAATTAGTGCTCAAGCCACGCACAGTCTCGGTACATTTGTGCATTCGCCTGTTAGGCACAATGGTGGCGGCTTTCGAAGCGCTCCAGTTCGGAAGATTTCACTCACGTCCTTTTCAACTGGATGTGCTCGCACAGTGGTCGGGCTCGCATCTGCAGATTCACCAGAGGGTGAGGTTGTCTCCATGGGTCAGAGTATCTCTCCTCTGGTGGCTCAAAGTACACAATCTAACCGCAGGGAAGCGGTTCGGCGCCTGGAATTGGATAATTCTAATGACGGACGTGAGTCTCAGAGGTTGGGGAGCTGTTGTCCAAAAGTGTCAGCTCCAGGGTCTCTGGGCGGATCACGAAAGATTGCTGTCTATAAATGTCCTGGAACTCCGGGCAATTTACAATGCGATACGACAAGCAGTGCACATGCTCCGGTCTCAGACTGTCCAGGTACAGTCAGACAACGCGACGGCGGTCGCATACATCAACAAACAAGGAGGAACGAGAAGCCGCATGGCCATGTGGGAAGTAGCTCGAATCCTCAATTGGTCCGAGCATCACCAAGTGATATTGTCGGCAGTGTTCATTCCGGGAGTGGACAACTGGGAGGCAGATTATCTCAGCCGTCGGGATTTTCATCCAGGAGAATGGGCATTAAATCCAGAAGTGTTTCACATGTAGGTCCAGAGGTGGGGTTACCCACAAGTGGATCTGATGGCATCGCGCCACAATCACCAAACGCCCCAGTATGTGTCCAGAACGCGAGATCCAAAGGCAGTGGCGGTGGATGCTCTCACAATCGCGTGGCCGTACAGCCTCGTGTATCTGTTTCCACCGTTTCCGCTGCTCCCTCTGTTGCTAAAATGGATCAAACGAGAGTACGCCACAGTCATGCTAGTGGCGCCTCATTGGCCTCGGAGAGCTTGGTTCTCTGATCTCCGCGGACTACTCGCAGACGATCCTTGGCCGCTCCCGCTACGTCCGGACCTGTTACAACAAGGTCCATTCCTTTACCCCGATTTAGCGTGGCTGCGTTTGACGGGGTGGCTGTTGAGACGGGTGGTCTTCAGTATGCCGGCGGTCGGGCTCCCGGCGACCAGCATACCGGCGCCGGGAGTCCGACAGCCGGCATACCGACACTTATTCTCCCTCGTGGGGGTCCACGACCCCCCTGGAGGGAGAATTAAATAGTGTGGCGAGCGTAGCGCGCCACCGTGCCCGTAGCGTGGCGAGCGCAGTGAGCCCGCAAGGGGCTCATTTGCACTCGCCACACTGTCGGTAAGCCGGCGGCCGGCCTCCCGGGGCCGGTATGCTGGTCGCCGGGAGGCCGGCCGCCGGCAGATCGTAGTGAACCCGTTGAGACCGCCCTCTTAACAAGAGAGGGCATTCCAGAATCGGTTATACCAACCATGTAACGTGCTAAGAAGCCAGTTACGGCAGCTCATTATTACAGAATTTGGCGTGCCTATATAGGTTGGTGTGAAGCTCGGAAGTTTCCGACATCATCTTTCAAGTTATCCCGTCTTTTGTTATTTCTACACACGGGGTTGGATGGAGGACTGTGTTTATCTACACTAAAGGTGCAGGTCTCTGCCTTGTCAATTTACTTTCAAAAACATTTGGCTCTATTGCCGTCTGTGCACACCTTTCTGCAGGGTGTCCTCAGAGTACAGCCTCCATTCATTCCTCCTACAGCGCCATGGGACTTGAATCTGGTTTTAGATTTCTTACAGTCTTCATATTTTGAACCCTTACAACAAGTGGATATTAAGTTTCTCACTTGGAAAACAATTTTTCTCCTAGCCTTGGCTTCGGCAAGGCGTGTTTTAGATTTGGGTGCCTTGTCATGCAAGCCACCGTATTTGGTGTTTCATGATGACAGAGCGGAACTTAGGACGAATCCCGCTTTCTTACCAAAGGTAGTGTCATCTTTTCACATCAATCAACCAATAGTAGTTCCTGTGTTAACAGGAGATTCTGGAACTTTGGATGTGGTACGCGCACTACGCGTTTATGTATCCCGAACGTCTACAGTTCGTAAGACGGTTACGTTGTTTGTTATCTATGATGCTGCCAAGATGGGTTGGCCAGCTTCTAAGCAGACCTTATCCAGATGGATTAAACTGACCATACGTCAGGCTTACCTTCATGCTAGGTTACAGCCGCCTACATCAGTAGCAGCTCATTCCACACGCTCTGTGGGAACTTCATGGGCAGCTGGTCGTGGGGCTTCTACGACGCAGCTTTGCCGTGTGGCTACATGGTCATCAGTGCACACGTTTGTGCGCTTTTACAAGTTTGATACGTTTGCGGCATCAGCATCTAGCTTTGGCCGCCTAGTGTTACAGGTGCCAAACAGCTCTCCCGCCCACGGGGGAAACTTTGGTACGTCCCAAGAGTACTCCAGTGACCCCTAGTGGATGAAAAAGAAAATAGGATTTTGGTACTTACCAGGTAAATCCTTTTCTTTGAATCCATAGGGGGCACTGGACGCCCACCCAGAGCAGTTTTACCTGGTTTGTGGTAAGTTCAGTGGATCTTATGGTAACACATTCTTACCGACTGGTTCAAATTTTCAAGTTCTATCGGTTATGGTGTCAACTGTTTAGTTGTCAGTTACGTTATGTGTCAACTTTATTGTTGTCCGTTATGTTATAATGTTATATGTAATTCTCCATTGTTCATCCTCTCTATCGCTCCTGTTCGGCTCAGTAAAAAACACTGAGGTACTCTGGGAATATGGAGGGGAGTTGAGTTACTAAATTTAAATATTCAGTGCCTTGTTCTGCTAAAGCCGTCCATATCCCTAAGAGTACTCCAGTGCCCCCTATGGGTTCAAAGAAAAGGATTTACCTGGTAAGTACCAAAATCCTATTATTGTGATGTTTGTTTTATATTGTCGACATTAATCACAAAATGTCTTTGTAAACGATATTTGAAGTCTTTCCTTCAGGGATGAACACAAAAATATGCTTTGAGTTACATACTTGTGAGCAAATCACATAAAGCTGCCCATTGGAGAAGCAGCTGGTCCTGAGATCTACGCCTGCAGCCCTGAGCGTTTGTCCCATCGATTTGTTAATCGTCATAGCGAAGCAGATGCTTACAGAAAACTGCAGGCGCTTGAATTGAAAAGGAAAATTGTTGGGGATAAGGGATATATGTGGTATAAACTTTGTCTCACCTGTGCCACATACCATGGAATATCTGCCTGAATTAGGTTCTTCACTTTGTCAGGTTGCATTCAGTTAATCGCCTTAGTCTAGGTTGCTTAGCTTTGCTGGAAATTCTGAACAGATACAACCTCTTTCGAGATGACATTATTGTACCAATATATTAAACAGTACACCAATAACCAATAATCCACATTTTTCTATTTTTTATGCAAACCACAAACTCCAATCCAAGGGGAATCAATCTCACAGTCCAGTCTAAGGGGACCCAGACGCTGATGCGGGCCGCAGTCAGTTTCCTGATGGTGCCTGTGCGACCACACATTTTTCAGTCTCATCCTGGGGCAGCGACTCGCTGTTGGGGGTGGGGTGGGGGGGAGGATGGATCAGGAGTGGACCAGGACCGTTTTCCGGTGGCTGTGTGACATCACTCGCAGACACTCTGGTTAAAAAAATAAATAAATAAGCGTCAGGCTGCCATGGAGGCACCAAGGAAGTCTGTGTTCCTCACATCTGCTTTGTGGTTGCGATGGTGTCTATAGTTGCTGAGAATGTTGTGATGACTTAGGTTGGCGACTGCTATACTTGCGTTTCTGCTGCGCCGGCATTATGACCACAATAACACCATTCACAGACATATTGGCTGTATACACAAGCCAGTGGCTTGGACGATATAGTGCTCATCGGCTGTATGTCCGATATAGTGCATTGCGAGCCTTAGGCATCTTGCTCTACTCTGTTCTTGAGTGACAAACTTACAGCTTAGTCTGTACGCTGCTAGGAGATGTAGTCTGAGACTGGATAATGGCGGGTGGCACATTTACATATAAGAATGGATATTTTTACAAAGTAAATTTATATATAAATATTCATAGTGTTTCTTCGCAATGTGCCATCGTTCTCCACAGTGCCAGACCGTGAGGAAAACAGGGACATACATGGTAGACAGAATTTATGCACCTAAAACCAAAGGGTAGGAATGGCTGTGCCTGTGAGAGAACTAACATTCTAACCGAATGAGGGCACAGCTCCGACAGTACAGGCCTGGGTGGGATATAGTGGCTGTTGGGACAGTTGTGATAGTGAATTTGAATTGTCAAACTGTGTCAGACACACTAAGACCCCAGCTCTCTCCCCTTCCTCCTGGATTTACCATAAAGCAAACATACATGAAATACATTGTGCTGACTGATACATTCATCTCTGTTGTGTAAATCTGAAGAGGAACAAAGACATTCTCTGACCAAGCCGGGCGCCTACACAGGACACCTCTGACCTCATGTTTATTCAGTACATAGATGTTCCATCCAGCTTTCTTTTTATGCCAAAGTGCAGTAAAATATCTACTCCACACATCCACGCAGTTATACCTGTTTAATTATACACACATACACACACACACACACGTTTGCCTGTGCATTCATTCACTTGGATGTCTGTTATTACTCAGCAGAACTCATTTTACAAAGACAGTAGTGCCATCTAATATTGTGATGCAGATTTTATATTTTACACAAAATTTGTAAACCCTATTTGCAGTCAGGGATTAAATCAAAAAGATCCTTAGGGCTACTAACCCGTGAGCAATCCATGTTAAGCTGCCCATAGGAGAAGCAGCTGGTCCTCAGATCTACGCCTGCAGCACTGGCCATTTGCCGCTGCGACTTATTGATAGTCACAGTGAAGCAGACGCTTTCAAAAAAACTACAGTCGCGTAAATTGATTGGGGATAAGGGGTATACATGGTCTAAACACAGTTACACCTGCACCACATCCTGTTACAATCTCTGCCTGAATTAGGTTTCTCTGCAGAGCAGTCACTTTAAGTCGGGTTTCGTTGCATAACTTGGGCGGTGTCAGGTTCCGCAGAAGCATGATTAGAACACCAACTTTCAGTGCGCAGAGTGTCAGGCATCTGTGTTTTCCTTTATTGCTCTTCTCCCCTATGTTACATTGAGACCATACATAGCTCCGTTTCTTTCTAGGCAACTAAGGTCTTTATAGGTAAGTAGTTTTTACGTGATACCGGAACTGACAAACATGCACAAAAATTCTGATTTTTTTTTCCCCATCTTAATACTGTAGTTCCTAAACAGTCCCTAGAAATCTGTTCCTCAAAAAAAAAAATACTATGTACAGACAAAACCCTTACAATTTTACTATATGTATTGTACAATGGCTACTGGAAATAAGGACTCAGTGGGCAGGTTTTCTGGTAAAACACAATGGGCGGGATGTAATGCTGCTTGAGTTTGGCAGCCGTGTGGGATGTCGGCCGAATTCTGACTTTTAAAAGGGCCAAACACTTACAAGGCAAAACCTTACTTTGTAAGTGATTGCCCCTTTAAAAAAAAAATGTCTGAGCCAGTGTTTTTACTGGAATCAGACACTGTGCATAGCATACGCAAGCTTGGGCCTTGTCACACAGGTAAATACAATAAACAGGTGAAAATTAAATGTCTTAGCACTCCCCGTGCTCAGCCATCCTGCTGCAATGACCTGCAGCTACCATCTGCCATGCTCTCCTGACACAGCCAACGTCCACAGTCCCTGGCACTACATCCTAGTCACTGGCCCCTAACAGGCATCAGTGCAATGTTCAGTGGATGTATGGGAGTTTTAAACCCCTCTCCTGCTTCTGGCTTCCTGCTGGCTCTAGGTGAGCTGGAAAACTCAGAATTCTATTTCCACTTGGAGCTGTGCATTCCAAAAAGACCAGAGTTTCAACTTACTGTGCCGAATGTGCAGGTCTTGTTTTCCTCTCTTTTTAAAGGGAGCTGATTATAAAGAAATGTGGTGAGACACAAGCCCTCTCACCACAGTATATTTTTTTACACACATACACACACACTCTCTCGTTATGAAAAAGGTGAAATGTTTTTAGGTTTGTAAGTGCGTTATCAATCATAAGCCAACTTACTTTTCTCTTACGTCCTAGAGGATGCTGGGGACTCCGTAAGGACCATGGGGTAGAGACGGGAGACATGGGCACCTAAAAGAACTTTCTAGTATGGTGTGCACTGGCTCCTCCCTCTATGCCCCTCCTCCAGACCCCAGTTAGATCTTGTGCCCAGAGGAGATAGGGTGCATTACAGGAGCTCTCCTGAGTTTTCTGTAAAAAGAATTTTGTTAGGTTTTTTTATTTTCAGGGAGCTCTGCTGGCAACAGACTCCCTGCATCGTGGGACTGAGGGGAGAGAAGCAGACCCACTTCTTAAGAGTTAAGGGCTCTGCTTCTTAGGCTACTGGACACCATTAGCTCCAGAGGGAGTCGGAACACAGGTCTCACCCTGGGGTTTGTCCCGGAGCCGCACCGCCATCCTCACAGATGCCGGAAAAAAGAAGCCGGGTGAGTATGACAGATCACAAGAAGACGTCAGGCGGCAGAAGACTTCAGATCTTCAATGCTCCCACATTTACAAACACACATGGCACTGATGGGTGCAGGGCGCGGGGGGCGCCCTGGGCAGCAATAAACCTCGTTTTTAGGCAAGAAGCATGTAGTTAGGCTGCGGGGCAGTAAACTACGAATCCCCGCCATTTTTTTCAAAATCTCGAGCGGGACCAAAGACCGCCGCGTGAGGGGGCGGAGCTTGATCCCTCAACACTAACCAGCGCCATTTTCTCCACAGAGGCTGCAGAGAACGCTGGCTCCCCGAACTCTCCCCTGCTGAGCATCAGAGGGCTGAAAATAAGAGAGGGGGGCACATATTTAAAGCACAGTGAGTGGGGAATTCTGTATACATTTATATGTAAAAGCGCTATCTGGGGTTTTTTCCCTGGGTCAGTTGGCGCTGGTGTGTGCTGGCATACTCTCTCTGTCTCTCCAAAGGGCCTTCTTTGGGGAATTGTCCCCTTATAGTTATATCCCAGTGTGTGTGTGGGGTGTCGGTACGTGTGTCGGCATGTCTGAAATGGAAGGCTTATCCAAAGAGGAGGTGGAACAGATGAGTGGTGTCTCAGTCGGCGGTGCCGACTCAGGATTGGATGAATATGTGGCATATGTTAAATGCTAGTGTAGCTTCACTGCATGAAAGACCGGACAAAGCAAAGTCCAGAGCGTCGGCAGGTAATCAATCTACAGATTGTGCCGACTCACAGGACCCGTCGGGGTCTCAGAAACATCCCTTCTCACAAATAAGGGACACAGATACCGACACGGACTCTGATTCCAGTGTCGACTATGATGAAGCAAGGTTGCACCCCAGGGTGACAAAAAGTATTCAGTGCATGCTTATTGCAATAAAAGATGTGTTACATATCACTGATGAGCCCTCGGTGCCCGACGCAAGGATACACATGTTTAAGGGAAAGAAACAGGTTATAAACTTTCCTCCTTCCCATGAAATTAATGAGTTATGTGAAAATGCTTGGGAAACTCCAGATAAGAAACGGCAGATTCCCAAAAGGGTTCTTATGGCGTACCCAGGGCCGTTTCTACAGGCGTGCAAGCCGTGCATTTGCACGGGGCGCCCACTGCGGCTCATGCTGCCAGCAGCTGCATTCAGTATTTTGATTCCCCCCTCCCCTCCGTTTTACTCCGCTCGCTGGGCGGAGCTATGCATTGTGACGCGATTGCGTCCCGACGTCATGACGCCGTGACGTCATGACGCGAAACGCCGGCGGTTTAGGTAGACGCCGCGGAGGAGCGGGTGGGCGCCATTGTAAGTCCGTCAGGCGCCAGGGGCAAGCTGAGCTGAGGACGGTAATTTGGCTGGCAGTGGCTGTGTGCTGATGGTGGAGCGGCTGCGGAGGATTAGCTGTAGGCCGCATTTCATAGGTAGCGTAGCACTGACAGACTCACTGACCACGCTTATTCTGCAGCCAGCAGTCTCTCACTGTGAGAGACTGTTGGCTGCAGAATAAGCGCGGTCAGTGAGTCCGTCTCACCCAGTCACAGTCAGACTGCTGGGTTTGTGTCTTTGTGTGGGGGGGGGGGGGGGGAGAGAGAGAGAGGAAATAAAAAAAAAATTATGGGATTCCATGTTGCTCTGGGGGGCGCCTCACAGTCACACTGCTGGCTTGCTGGGTTTTTTCTTAGGATGGATTTGTGTCTTTTTCCAGGGAGGAGGGGGGGGGGGGGGTGTAGGTAAATGAAGGCTATAGATAGGAGCCTGCAATGTATTTCTCCACCCTTTTTTTTTGGGTGGGGGGGGGGGGGGGATAAATTGCAGGCTCCTATTTATAGCCTCCATTTACCTACCTCCCCCCCCCCCCCCCCCCCCCCCACACCTACTCCTGGAAAGGCACAAGTTCTCCCTGAAAAAAAAAACACAGCAAGCCAGCAGTCTGATTGTGAGGCGCAGTGCCGTTTCTAGCGGCGGGCGAGCCGTGCAACCGCACGGGGCGCCCGCTGCGGCACTTTGTGACCACTGCTCTCCTCCCTCTCTCTCCCCCCGAGCGCTCCTGCTCGGGGGGCGGGGCTTCGCGGAATGACGCATTTGCGTCGTGACGTCACGAGGCAAACGCGTCATTTCGCGAAGCCCCGCCCCCCGAGCAGGAGCGCTCGGGGGGAGAGAGAGGGAGGAGAGGAGGACTGGAGATAACCATCGACAGAGGAGGCGGCCGGCGCGCGGGACCCGAAGAGCGGCAAGTTGTAAGTATTAATTCTCTCTCTCTCTCTCCCCCTCCCTCCCCCCACTTGACACCTGCCACACTGTGTAAAATGGGGATACCTGCCGCACTGTGTAAAATGGGGATACCTGCCGCACTGTGTAAAATGGGGGCACCTGCCGCACTGTGTAAATGGGGATACCTGCCGCACTGTGTAAAATGGGGACACCTTCCGCACTGTGTAAAATGGGGGCACCTGCCGCACTGTGTAAAATGGGGGCACCTGCCGCACTGTGTAAAATGGGGATACCTGCCGCACTGTGTAAAATGGGGGCACCTGCCGCACTGTGTAAAATGGGGGCACCTGCCGCACTGTGTAAAATGGGGGCACCTGCCGCACTGTGTAAAATGGGGGCACCTGCCGCACTGTGTAAAATGGGGATACCTTCCGCACTGTGTAAAATGGGGACACCTGCCTGCCGCACTGTGTAAAATGGGGACACCTGCCTGCCGCACTGTGTAAAATGGGGACACCTGCCTGCCGCGCTTTGTAAAATGGGGACACCTGCCTGCCGCGCTTTGTAAAATGGGGACACCTGCCTGCCGCGCTTTGTAAAATGGGGACACCTGCCTGCCGCGCTTTGTAAAATGGGGACACCTGCCTGCCGCGCTTTGTAAAATGGGGACACCTGCCTGCCGCGCTGTGTAATATGGGGACACTTGCCTGGTGTAATGTGTAAAAAGGGGACTTTTTTATTTTTATTTTTTTCCCCTGTGGTGGGTGTGATATCAGACGAGGCCACGCCCACTGTAATGAGACCACGCCCATTTCAATCAGGCCACACAGCCTTGTCGGGAGCGCGCGCGCCTTCGGCGCGCGCATGCTTTTTTTTCTGGCTATATGGGGGGGTGGGGGGGCACGCAATTTTTTTTTTTATAGCAATGGGGGGGGGGGGGGCGCATTTTGAAATCTCGCACTGGGAGCCAAATTGTCTAGAAACGGCCCTGGGCGTACCCTTTCCCTACACAGGACAGGGTACGTTGGGAATCCTCTCCCACAGTGGACAAAGCCTTAACACGCCTTTCCAAGAAGGTGGCGCTACCGTCCCCTGACACAGCGGCCCTCAAGGACCCTGCGGACCGCAGGCAAGAGACTACACTAAAGTCTATCTACACTCATACTGGTACTTTGCTTAGACCGGCAATTGCGTCGGCATGGGTATGTAGTGCAGTAGCAGCTTGGACAGATACACTGTCAGCTGACCTTGATACCCTAGATAGGGATACAATTTTGTTAACATTAGCTCATATTAAGGACGCAGTCTTATATATGAGGGACGCTCAAAGAGACATTGGTTTACTGGGTTCAAGAGCCAATGCTATGGCTATTTCGGCAAGAAGAGCCTTGTGGATCCGCCAATGGACGGGGGATGCAGACTCAAAAAGGCATATGGAGGTTTTCCCTTACAAAGGTGATGTATTGTTTGGGGACGGCCTCGCGGACCTGATCTCTACAGCTACCGCGGGTAAGTCGACCTTTTTACCTTTTGTTCCCCAACAGCAAAAGAAACCCCCACAATATCAGATGCAGTCCTTTCGGTCGCATAGATCCAGAAGAGGTCGGGGCTCTTCTTTCCTCGCCAGAGGTAAGGGTAGAGGCAAGAGGACACCAGCTGAGGCTGGTTCCCAAGAGCAGAAGTCCTCCCTGTCTTCCGCTAAGTCCACCGCATGACGCTGGGGCTCCCCTGCGGGAGTCCGCTCAGGTGGGGGCACGCCTTCGACTATTCAGCCAAGTCTGGGTTCAGTCAGATGTGGACCCTTGGGTGATAGAAATAGTCTCCCAGGGCTACAAGCTGGAATTCGAAGAGGTGACCCCACACCGATTTTTCAAGTCGGCCTTACCAGCTTCTACTCAAGAGCGGGAAGTAGTGCTAGCTGCAATTCAAACGCTGTGTCAACAGCGAGTGATTATCAGGGTTCCCCTGAGCCAACAGGGAAAAGGGTATTATTCAACCCTATTTGTGGTCCCGAAGCCGGATGGTTCGGTCAGGCCCATTTTAAACCTAAAATCCCTGAACCTGTACCTGAAAAGATTCAAATTCAAGATGGAATCGCTCCGAGCGGTGATAGCCTGCCTGGAAGGGGGGGATTTTATGGTGTCACTGGACATAAAGGATGCTTACCTTCATGTCCCCATATATCCCTCTCATCAGGAGTACCTGAGATTCGCGGTACAGGATTGTCATTACCAGTTTCAGACGTCGCCGTTTGGGCTGTCCACGGCCCCGAGGATTTTCACCAAGATGGGGCGGAAATTATGGTGATCCTGCGCAAGCGAGGAGTCACAATTATCCCATACTTGGACGATCTCCTGATAAAAGCGAGATCAAGAGAGCAATTACTGGAGAACGTGGCACTCTCTCAGAGAGTGCTTCAGCAAAATGGGTGGATTCTCAATTTACCAAAGTCACAGTTGGTTCCGACAACTCGACTAGCCTTCCTTGGCATGATACTGGACACGGAACATAAGAAAGTTTTCCTCCCGTTGGAAAAAGTCCAGGACCTCCAGAACATGGTCCGAGAACTACTGAAGCCGAAAAGAGTGTCAGCTCATCAATGCACTCGGGTTCTGGGGAAAATGGTGGCAGCTTACGAGGCCATTCCCTTCGGCAGGTTCCATGCAAGGATGTTTCAATGAGATCTTCTGGACAATTGGTCCGGGTCCCATCTACAATTACATCAAAAAATAACACTGTCCCCCAGGGCCAGGGTGTCTCTTCTATGGTGGCTGCAAAGTGCTCACCTTCTAGAGGGTCGCAGGTTTGGCATTCAGGACTGGATCCTGGTAACCAGGGACGCGAGCCTCCGAGGATGGGGAGCAGTCACCCAAGGAAGAAATTTTCAGGGACTATGGTCAGACCAGGAGTCCTGTCTACACATCAACGTGTTGGAGCTAAGGGCCATATACAACAGCCTTCGACAAGCGGAGATTCTTCTTCGCAACCTACCGGTTCTGATTCAATCAGACAATGTCACAGCAGTAGCTCATGTGAACCGCCAAGGCAGGACAAGAAGCAGAGTCGCGATGGCAGAAGCCACCAGGATTCTTCGCTGGGCGGAAAATCACATAAGCGCTCTGTCAGCTGTCTTCATTCCGGGAGTGGACAACTGGGAAGCAGACTTCCTCAGCAGACACGATCTCCATCCAGGAGAGTGGGGACTTCATCAAGAAGTCTTTGCAGAGATAACGGATCTCTGGGGAGTTCCTCAAATAGACATGATGGCGTCACGCCTCAACAAGAAGCTTCAGAGGTATTGTGCCAAGTCCCGGGACCCTCAGGCAATAGCAGTAGACGCTCTGGTAACACCATGGGTATTCCAGTCGGTCTACGTGTTTCCTCCTCTTTCTCTCATCACAAAAGTGTTGAGGATCATAAATCGAAAAAGAGTACAAACAATACTCATTGTTCCAGACTGGCCTCGAAGGGCCTGGTACTCAGATCTTCAGGAGATGCTCACGGAAGATCCCTGGCCTCTTCCTCTAAGGGAAGACCTGTTACAGCAGGGGCCCTGCATGTTCCAAGACTTACCGCGATTACGTTTGACGGCATGGCGGTTGAACGCCGGATCCTAGCGGAGAAGGGTATTCCAGAGGAGGTCATACCTACTCTAATAAAGGCTAGGAAGGAGGTGACGGTAAAACATTATCACCGTATCTGGCGGAAATATGTCTCTTGGTGTGAAACCAAGAATGCTCCTACGGAAGATTTCCATCTGGGTCGTTTTCTCCACTTCCTACAGACAGGAGTGGATATGGGCCTAAAGTTAGGGCTCTGTTAAAGTACAGATTTCGGCCTTGTCAATATTCTTTCAGAAGGAATTGGCTTCTCTCCCAGAAGTCCAGACGTTTGTAAAAGGAGTACTACACATCCAGCCTCCTTTTGTGCCCCCGGTGGCACCATCGGACCTGAACGTGGTGTTGCAGTTCCTTAAATCACACTGGTTTGAACCCCTTAAAACGGTGGAGTTTAAATTTCTCACCTGGAATGTGGTCATGTTGTTAGCCTTGGCATCTGCGAGGCGTGTGTCAGAATTGGCGGCCTTGTCCTACAAGAGCCCTTACTTGATTTTTCACGTAGATAGAGCGGAATTAAGGACTCGTCCTCATTTTTTACCCAACGTGGTGTCTTCATTTCATATGAACCAACCTATTGTGGTGCATGTGGCTACGAGTGACTTGGAGGATTCCATGTTCTTGGATGTAGTCAGGGCCTTAAAAATTTATGTAGCCAGGATGGCTAGAATTAGGAAAACAGATGCATTGTTTGTCCTGTATGCTGCCAACAAGATTGGCGCGCCTGCTTCGAAGCAGACTATTGCTCACTGGATCTGTAACACGATTCAGCAGGCTTATGTTACGGCAGGATTGCCGTTACCGCATTCAGTAAAGGCCCATTCCACTAGGAAGGTGGGCTCTTCTTGGGCGGCTGCCCGGGGCGTCTCGGCATTACAGCTTTGCCGAGCAGCAACTTGGTCGGGGTCAAACACTTTTGCTAAATTCTACAAGTTTGATACCCTGGCTGATGAGGACCTAGCTATGCTCAGTCGGTGCTGCAGAGTCATCCGCACTCTCCCGCCCGATTGGGAGCTTTGGTATAAACCCCATGGTCCTTACGGAGTCCCCAGCATCCTCTAGGACGTAAGAGAAAATAAGATTTTAAACCTACCGGTAAATCTTTTTCTTCTAGTCCGTAGAGGATGCTGGGCGCCCGTCCCAGTGCGGAAAATCTGCAAGGCTTGTATATAGTTATTGCTTACATAAGGGTTATGTTACAGTTAGACTCGGTCTTGGACCGGTACTGTTGTTTGTTCATACTGTTAACTGGTTATGTGTATTCCAGGTTATATGGTATGATTGGTGTGGGCTGGTATGTATCTTGCCCTTAGATTAACAAAATCCTTTCCTTGTGTAGTCCATCTCCTCTGGGCACAGTTCTCTAACTGAGGTCTGGAGGAGTGGCATAGAGGGAGGAGCCAGTGCACACCATACTAGAAAGTTCTTTTAGGTGCCCATGTCTCCTGCGGAGCCCGTCTATACCCCATGGTCCTTACGAAGTCCCCAGCATCCTCTACGGACTAGGAGAAAAAGATTTACCGGTAGGTTTAAAATCTTATTTTCATTCACATCCTAGTGATTTCCATTTGGGGCAATATAGGCACTAGGAGCAGCTCAATTAATTAAGTCTATTTGACCATCTCAATTTCCCTTGACCCTATCACCAACTCTTCTCAGTGGAGGTTTGGGATCTATTATGAAACATTTCAGTCTCTGAGCTGAATGTTTTAAATCAGTAAAGTGACAGGGAGATTCTGTGACTCGAGATTGGTGTTGAGAGAAAAAGTAATTTTTTGATGGAAGATCAGTGATGTGTGTAGGTCTCTCATCATTCTATATGCCTTTCCCATATACTTAAAGACCCCCATTCATCTGCACCACAATGCCCTGATCACCTGACCGGCCGACACAACCGATCCTCCGATTAGCGGCCAGCAATGAATCAGGAAAAGTAAGCATGTTAAAAAGGCGAGATTCCCCGATCCAGTTATGGATATGTTCCCGATCCCCTGACCCAACCGTCGAGCCATTGCCCTAATACATATGTGATGTATAGGGTCTTAAAACACACAGACAGGTAAGTATGTAAATAACAAATTTGTCTATACCTAGACTACTATTTTTTTTGTTCTATGGATGATGAATGTTGAGGAATCATAATGAGGAATGGGCAGTTAGTGCAGGCGGAAGCACCGCTAAACCTTTGGTTACTTGTAAACCAATTGAACGGGTGGCACTCGATATCCTGGCTGTCGGGATCTGACGATCTGCATACCGGCGCCGGGAAACCAACAACTATTTTCCCTCTTGGGGTGTCCACGACACCCCTGGAGGGAGAATAAATAGCGTGGCGCACATAGCACACCACCGAACCCGCAAGGAGCTCTTTTGCGCTCACCTCGCTGCCAGCATGCCGGCGGTCGGGATCTCGAGCTTTGGTATGTCGTAGTACACCCCATTGAGCTTGTAGGAGGATTGCTCACTAGAGCAGTTAGTGACAACTAGTAGGTCTTTCAAATTGGGAACACGTCTTTAGGCAAAATGAGGATTGACCTTCTATATAAAGGCCAGGATCAGAGGATAAAAGATGCCCAAGCTTCATGAAAAATGGGATCCCTTGACGGGGGCTGCAAGCTTAAATGTACTGATCAATATATAAATTAAAACCTCATTATTTATTATAGTGAGTGTAGAGCCTCTGTGATTTCTATTCAAATAATGTGGGTCACGGAGTTCCGGTGGGCGGGACATCCAGCATGGCTGCTTTTAACATGGGCTCCGTCTTGCAGGCTAAGAACCCTTAGACATCCTCCTGCAATTTACCCCTCACTCTCCTGAGAGACCCATCCTGCTTTTCCCTGAACTGTGGGGAACTCGGAGATACCCTGCACGAGTGGGTACAGGATTGTATGCCCCCGGAATCCGGCCCTCAAAGAGACGGCCTGCATGAACGCCGGTGAGCTGACTGGCGCGAAAAGTGCTACCCCGTGTCCTGCTGACCTAGCCCCTGTCGTTGGCTCTGAGATTCTCCCATACCTGCTGCTCCTCGGTGAGGACAATTACACGCTGTGACCCGTGGACTAGCCGAGGCGGACTGGAGACTCCTGCTTCCCTGCGACCGCCTGTTTGATCAGCCAGTGGGCGCGTGTGGAGGTTTCCGCGGCTGCCCGCGACGTGGAGCCGAGACGGTGGTGACCTGTGGCCGGGCGACCCCTGCATCCACCCCAACCTCTCCGGCCCTTGTTCCCCTGGCAGTGCTACAAGACCCAGGAACGAACCTGACGCGGCGGAGCGGTAGACGGCTTCCGCGACTGGAGACGGGCGTGTGACGGCGGAGGACTCAGGGAGACGCCTGCCTGCTACAGCGCGGTGGATGCCGGCTACGCCTGAGGCCGGAGGATGACTGCCAGGCGCAGTCTGATCGCGGGAGGGTGTAAGCGGCATTCGTGCCTGAAGTCCGGGGGGGGGTCCGTCATTGCCCCTCTATTGCCTTCTATTTCCCGACCTTACTCCCAAGCCCAGTGACTCTGACTCCTGGGATTTTACTGAAACACCTGCTGGACTCACTTCTCTCCGCTGTCTGACCACCGCAGGATGACGAGACTGTTGCAGAGGGCTGTATCTGTGGCCAAGACTGCTGGGGTGCCTTGGAAGAATTGCTGGCGTGACCCCCGCCCCCCCCCCTTTTATTTATCTATTGCCTGCAGCTTTGGAAGAGGGGCTTTGTCTCCGTGTGTTTTGCTGCAGCTGACCCTGCATTGGCAGCTGGGAGGACTATTGGCAGTAACTTTGAATGTGTTTTTTTTTTTTGTGTGCCCACCCTCACTATAGGCATTATTATTAATGTTTGATTTGCCTCACAAGGCTTTATCACAGGCCTGGCCAACCCGTGGCTCTCCAGCTGTTGTAAAACTACAAGTCCCATCATGCTTTGCTACAGTTTTGCTATTAGGGAAGGCTAAAACTGTGGCAGGGCATGCTGGGATGTGTAGTTTCACAACATCTGGAGAGCCACAGGTTGGCCAGGCCTGCTTTATCACATACTTGATTGAGTTGGGATTGGAGTTATCCCAGAGCTAGTCCATTTCCTAGGCTGTGTTGCCACCTAGTGGCCACTGGAGGTTGTGCAGTCCAGTTTTACTGGCTCTATTTCTCTGCTGTTAAATGCGCATTGGGGAGCCCTTTATCCTGAGCAACCTCTGTTATTACTAGCAAAGTCATTGTCGTTTCCATTTGTTTTATGGTTCTACCGTATAGGCCTGAAAGGTATTATTAGCTCAATAAGTTATAGGATTGTGCTAATGAGCGAAGGTTCTCTGTTCACCTCAAGTGATATTATGTAATAGTGAGCAAGTTGCTCAGTTACGTTTTGCTAACTTTCTTCCTTTACTGATACTGTTTGTTTGTTTTATTTTTTTTCTTTCCTTTTGAATTGTGCAACCTATGGTTATTCTCACATGAGTATTTATATTCAGCAAGCTATTGTACTGCCCTGGGTTTTGCCTCCACCTGGCGGTTACGAGACGTCATGACTATGACGTGCCTTAATCTGCATATTATGTGAATTGATGTTTGATTTTTTTTATTTTCGCTGAGTGGCTCTGACATATCTTCCAACTTGATCTCTTACGTGAGGTGTTTTATTATCATATACCACCGTGTGTTCATATCAGGGCCTTCCAACCCTTGTGTATAGCGGTCTAGCGACCGTGTGATGGACAAATACGTCCATAAGACTCCAGCGGTTAGACCTTCCCAATCCTTAGTGAATACAAGAATGAGTAAAAAATAAAAACACTGCGGGGAAACCTAACCCCCCTCTCCTCCAGCTGTGGGCAATCCCCAGGCTCAGCCTCAGGAAACAGAGGCTCTACCTGACCAGCCCTCTTTAATGCATATGGCACAGGAGCTCTCGCGACTCCTCATGCCCCAAATTGACAAGAAGCTTGAAAATATCCCTCTAATTGATAAGAAATTGGAACAGATACAAACACTACTAGACTCCACACTTACAAAGATTGATCAGAACACCTCACGGATAAACTCCTTAGAGCAAAGGGTTAGTGACGGGGAGGATCAGATACATACACTCCAACGTTCCACTGACACCCAAGATTCGTCCCTTAAGGCTTTGCAGGCAAAAATAGATGATCTTGAGAACAGGGATAGGAGATCGAATTTACGATTCGTGGGCATCCCCGAAGTAATCAGGGACGGACAGTTATCTGATTTTATAATAAATGACCTATTCTTAGCTCTAGATATCGCAGATTCCCCATTTTTGCCACACATTGAAAGGGCACATAGAATTGGTCCTACTCGCCCCGATGTTGATGTGAAACCAAGGCCTGTTATCGCAAAGTTTATGGATTTCCGCATGAAGGAACATGTTTTGCGCTCCTACCGCAAAATCCCGCAATTGCTAGCGAATAGCAAACGTATTTTGCTTTTTCAAGATTTCTCTGCCTCTGTTGCGCAAAAGAGGAGAGAGTTTTCTGACGTTTGCAAATTGCTTCACGAGAGCAATACTAGATTTGCGCTGATGTATCCAGCTAAGTTGCGTATTCATGACAATGGTCGCACACTACTATTTGCTGATCCTGTTACTGCCAAATCCCACGTCACACGTATGTTGAATCCTGGGAACCCGTAACACAAGTGATAGCTATAATGCTACTGCATGTTTATTACCCTAGGTTGGTTTATCTTCCACAATTACGAGACCATAGGTCCCGTTCTATGCTACTCAGCTTAACCTTAAATGCCATATTTAATATTGTTGTGGTCCTCGCCAGCGCTACCGGAGTCTAGATATTTTGGTACTCCATACCTTATACCCTGAGTTGGTTTAGTTTACACATGAGTGAGGCCTTTGGTCTCATTATATGCTACTCAGCTTAATTTAATTGAAATGCTACATTTAATATTAATGTGTTCCTCGCCAGTGCTACCGGACGGTTTAGCACTTGCGTTGTTGCTATTTTGGTTTGGAAAATGTGAAAATTGTTATGTGAAGCAATGTGTTTTTTTGTTTTTCTTTTTGTTTTGCCCGTGCCACGCCTCCCTCACCCGGTCTGTTGCTGAGCTCTATGATACAGTGTGGTTTTGGTTGTCCCTCTCCGCTCGCTGGGACGGGGGAGGGCGACTTTGTGATGTACTGTTCCTTCTGGAGTGGCACCCTCGGGTGGGTGTAGGTTAGCGGACTCATGACTGATTCCGGTACAGGGGGCTCTTCGTCGGATACCTGCTTTAAGATTCTGTCCTGGAATGTGGGCGGCCTTAACTCCCCAATTAAACGTAAAAGGGTTATCACGCATTTGAAGCGGTTTAAACCTCAAATTATATTTCTCCAAGAGACTCACTGGATGTCGGGCGCCTCCTCTGCTCTTCGGGCACCTTGGTTAGATGACTGTATCTCCGCAGATAATACAAGGAAAACTAGGGGGGTTGCGATCCTATTTAGTAAAAATTTACAGTACACTGTTTTGAACTCTGTCATTGACCCAAAGGGGCGTTATTTAATTTTAGATGTGGAAGTTTGGGGTAACAAGTATACACTGGTAAATGTCTACGCACCCAATGTCGAGACCGCTGCCTTCCTCCAAGAATTAAGTTCTCAGCTGTTGCAACGCGACAATTTTCAGCTTGTCCTGGGGGGGCGACTGGAACACTGTTGATGATCCTACTATTGATAAATGTCCTGTCCCACGCACTTCACGATCTCCTTTTTGGACACACCTTCAAACTTTAAAAGTCTCCCTCCAGCTTACTGACATTTGGCGTCTTCTAAACCCCTCCGACAAATCATTTACTTTCTTTTCTGGGGTTCATCGATCCTGGTCCAGGATTGATTCAATTTTAGTTGCGGATTCTCTGGTTACACGGGTCGCGCATGCTGATATCCATAACATTTTGATATCGGATCATGCTCCTGTGACATTGACGCTGCAGAGAACTCTTCAGTCCAGGGCTCCAGGAATTGGAGATTTCCGAGTTATCTTTATAATTGTGACGATTTTTGGAAATTTTTGATAACCAATTGGGCCAACTTCTTAGACAATAACTTAGAACACTGGGATCGCGACGTGGTATTTTCTTCTCATAAGTACTATCAACGGGGTAATAAATCTGGTCGACTATTGGCAAATATGGCTAGGAAGAAAACAACTCAATTCATAATGGCTATTACACATCGAGATACGGGGCACCTCCTTACCACTTCCCCTGCTATAGTGAAACATTTTGAGTCTTATTTTGCCGACCTATATTCTGATCTCCCTTTCAGTGAACCTACCCATGCCACACTTTTACCTGACACAGTTTTACCTCCCATAACGAGTGCACAGTCGGATTTACTGGTGAGTGCAATTACTGAGGAGGAACTTGTCTCAGCAATGTCCAAACTCCACCTGCACAAATCTCCAGGCCCGGATGGCCTCTCCAATGAATTTTATAAAATCCTTCAGCCTCAAACAATTCTAGCAGAGTCGGAATTATGTAACAGCCTTTCTCTAACGTCCTAAGTGGATGCTGGGGACTCCGTAAGGACCATGGGGAATAGCGGCTCCGCAGGAGACTGGGCACAAAAGAAAAGCTTTAGAACTACCTGGTGTGCACTGGCTCCTCCCCCTATGACCCTCCTCCAAGCCTCAGTTAAGATTTTGTGCCCGAACGAGAAGGGTGCACACTAGGTGGCTCTCCTGAGCTGCTTAGTGAAAAGTTTAGTTTTAGGTTTTTTATTTTCAGTGAGACCTGCTGGCAACAGGCTCACTGCATCGAGGGACTAAGGGGAGAAGAAGCGAACTCACCTGCGTGCAGAGTGGATTGGGCTTTTTAGGCTACTGGACATTAGCTCCAGAGGGACGATCACAGGCCCAGCCATGGATGGGTCCCAGAGCCGCGCCGCCGGCCCCCTTACAGAGCCAGAAGACAGAAGAGGTCCGGAAAATCGGCGGCAGAAGACGTCCTGTCTTCAACAAGGTAGCGCACAGCACTGCAGCTGTGCGCCATTGCTCTCAGCACACTTCACACTCCGGTCACTGAGGGTGCAGGGCGCTGGGGGGCGCCCTGAGACGCAATAAAAACACCTTGGATGGCAAAAAATGCATCACATATAGCTCCTGGGCTATATGGATGCATTTAACCCCTGCCAGAATACATAAAAAAAACGGGAGATAAGGCCGCCGATAAGGGGGCGGAGCCTATCTCCTCAGCACACTGGCGCCATTTTCCCTCACAGCTCCGTTGGAGGGAAGCTCCCTGGCTCTCCCCTGCAGTCACTACACTACAGAAAGGGTTAAAAAAGAGAGGGGGGGCACTAATTACGCGCAGTATTAAATAAAACAGCAGCTATAAGGGGAAAAACACTTATATAAGGTTATCCCTGTATATATATAGCGCTCTGGTGTGTGCTGGCAAACACTCCCTCTGTCTCCCCAAAGGGCTAGTGGGGTTCTGTCCTCTATCAGAGCATTCCCTGTGTGTGTGCTGTATGTCGGTACGTTTGTGTCGACATGTATGAGGAGAAAAATGATGTGGAGACGGAGCAGATTGCCTGTAATAGTGATGTCACCCCCTAGGGGGTCGACACCTGAGTGGATGAACTGTTGGAAGGAATTACGTGACAGTGTCAGCTCTGTATAAAAGACAGTGGTTGACATGAGACAGCCGGCTACTCAGCTTGTGCCTGTCCAGACGTCTCATAGGCCGTCAGGGGCTCTAAAGCGCCCGTTACCTCAGATGGCAGATATAGACGCCGACACGGATACTGACTCCAGTGTCGACGGTGAAGAGACAAATGTGACTTCCAGTAGGGCCACACGTTACATGATTGAGGCAATGAAAAATGTTTTACACATTTCTGATAATACGAGTACCACCAAAAAGGGGTATTATGTTCGGTGAGGAAAAACTACCTGTAGTTTTCCTGAATCTGAGAAATTAAATGAGGTGTGTGATGATGCGTGGGTTTCCCCCGATAACAACTGATAATTTCTAAAATGTTATTGGCATTATATCCTTTCCCGCCAGAGGTTAGGGTGCGTTGGGAAACACCCCCTAGGGTGGATAAAGCGCTCACACGCTTGTAAGGGCTCTACCCTCTCCTGAGATGGCCGCCCTTAAGGATCCTGCTGATAGAAAGCAGGAGGGTATCCTAAAATGTATTTACACACATACTGGTGTTATACTGCGACCAGCAATCGCCTCAGCCTGGATGTGCAGTGCTGGGTTGGCGTGGTCGGATTCCCTGACTGAAAATATTGATACCCTAGATAGGGACAGTATATTTTTGCCTATAGAGCATTTAAAAGATGCATTTCTATATATGCGTGATGCACAGCGGAATATTTGCCGACTGGCATCAAGTCTAAGTGCGTTGTCCATTTCTACCAGTAGAGGGTTATGGACACGACAGTGGTCAGGTGATGCGGATTTCAAACGGCATTTGGAAGTATTGCCTTATTAAGGGGAGGAGTTATTTGGGGTCGGTCTTTCAGACCTGGTGGCCACGGCAACAGCTGGGAAATCCACGTTTGTACCCCAGGTCGCCTCTCAACATGAGAAGACGCCGTATTATCAGGCGCAGTCTTTTCGTGGACAAGCGGGCAAAAGGTTCCTCATTTCTGCCCCGTGACAGAGGGAGAGGAAAAAAGGCTGCAGAAATCAGCCAGTTCCCAGGAACAGAAACCCTCTCCCGCCTCTGCCAAGCCCTCAGTATGACGCTGGGGCTTTACAAGCAGAATCAGGCACGGTGGGGGGCCCGTCTCAATGAATTTCAGCGCGCAGTGGGCTCACTCGCAAGTAGACCCCTGGATCCTTCAGGTGATATCTCAGGGGTACAAATTGGAATTCGAGACGTTTCCCCCTCGCCGTTTCCTAAAGTCGGCTTTACCGATGTCTCCTTCTGACAGGGAGACAGTTTTGGAAGCCATTCACAAGCTGTATTCCCAGCAGGTGATAATCAAGGTACCCCTCCTGCAACAGGGAACGGGGTATTATTCCACACTGTTGTGGTACCGAAGCCGGACGGCTCAGTGAGACCGATTCTAAATCTAAAATCTTTGAACACTTACATACAGAGGTTCAAATTCAAGATTGAGTCACTCAGAGCAGTGATTGCGAACCTGGAAGAAGGGGACTACATGATGTCTCGGGACATCAAGGATGCTTACCTTCATGTCCAAATTTACCCTTCTCACCAAGGGTACCTCAGGTTTATGGTACAGAACTGTCACTATCAGTTCAGACGCTGCCGTATGGATGGTCCACGGCACCCCGGGTCTTTACCAAGGTAATGGCCGAAATTATGATATTCCTTCGAAGGAAGGGAATTTTAGTTATCCCTTACTTGGACGATTCCCTGATAAGGGTAAGATCCAGGGAACAGTTGGAGGTCGGTGTAGCACTATCTCAGGTAGTGTTGCGGCAGCACGATTGGATTCTCAATATTCCAAAATCGCAGCTGGTTCCGACGACTCGTCTTCTGTTCCTAGGGATGATCCTGGACACAGTCCAGAAAAAGGTGTTTCTCCCGGAGGAGAAAGCCAGGGAGTTATCCGAGTTAGTCAGGAACCTCCTAAAACCGAGCCAAGTCTCAGTGCATCAATGCACAAGGGTTCTGGGTAAAATGGTGGCTTCCTACGAAGCAATCCCATTCGGCAGATTCCACGCAAGAACTTTCCAGTGGGACCTGCTGGACAAATGGTCCGGGTCGCATCTTCAGATGCATCAGCGGATAACCCTGTCACCAAGAACAAGGGTGTCCCTCCTGTGGTGGTTGCAGAGTGCTCATCTTCTAGAGGACCGCAGATTCGGCATTCAGGACTGGGTCCTGGTGACCACGGATGCCAGCCTGCGAGACTGGGGAGCAGTCACACAGGGAAGGAATTTCCAGGGCTTATGGTCAAGCCTGGAGACATCACTTCACATAAATATCCTGAAGCTAAGGGCCATTTACAATGCTCTAAGCTTAGCAAGACCTCTGCTTCAAGGTCAGCCGGTGTTGATCCAGTCGGACAACATCACGGCAGTCACCCACGTAAACAGACAGGGTGGCACAAGAAGCAGGAGGGCAATGGCAGAAGCTGCAAGGATTCTTCGCTGGGCGGAAAATCATGTGATAGCACTGTCAGCAATTCCGGGAGTGGACAACTGGGAAGCAGACTTCCTCAGCAGACACGACCTCCACCCGGGAGAGTGGGGACTTCACCCAGAAGTCTTCCACATGATTATAAACCGTTGGGAAAAACTCGACAGGTATTGCGCCAGGTCAAGGGACCCTCAGGCAATAGCTGTAGACGCTCTGGTAACACCGTGGGTGTACCAGTCAGTGTATGTGTTCCCTCATCTGCCTCTCATACCCAAGGTACTGAGATTGATAAGATGGAGAGGAGTAAGCACTATATTCGTGGCTCCGGATTGGCCAAGAAGGACTTGGTAACCGGAACTTCAAGAGATGCTCACGGAGGATCCGTGGCCTCTACCTCTAAGAAGGGACCTGCTCCAGCAAGGACCCTGTCTGTTCCAAGACTTACCGCGACTGCGTTTGACGGCATGGCGGTTGAACGCCGGATCCTGAAGGAAAAAAGGCATTCCGGATGAAGTCATCCCTATCCTGATCAAAACCAGGAAGGATGTAACCGCAAAACATTATCACCGCATTTGGCGAAAATATGTTGCGTGGTGCGAGGCCAGTAAGGCCCGACGGAGGAAATTCAACTGGGTCGATTCCTACATTTCCTGCAAACAGGAGTGTCTATGGGCCTGAAATTGGGGTCCATTAAGGTTCAAATTTCGGCCCTGTCAATTTTCTTCCAAAAAGAACTAGCTTCAGTCCCTGAAGTTCAGACGTTGTAAAAGGGGTACTGCATATACAGCCTCCTTTTGTGCCTCCAGTGGCACCTTGGGATCTCAATGTAGTTTTTGGGTTCCAAAAAGTCACATTGGTTTGAACCACTTAAATCTGTGGAGTTAAAATATCTCACATGGAAAGTGGTCATGCTGTTGGCCCTGGCCTGGGCCAGGCGCGTGTCAGAATTGGCGGCTTTATCCTGTAAAAGCCCTTATCTGATTTTCCATTCGTACAGGGCGGAATTGAGGACTCGTCCTCAGTTTCTCCCTAAGGTGGTTTCAGCGTTTCACCTGAACCAACCTATTGTGGTGCCTGCGGCTACTAGGGACTTGGAGGACTCCAAGTTGCTAGACGTTGTCAGGGCCCTGAAAATATATATTTCCAGGACGGCTGGAGTCAGAAAATCTGACTCGCTGTTTATCCTGTATGCACCCAACAAGCTGGGTGCTCCTGCTTCTAAGCAGACTATTGCTCGTTGGATTTGTAGTACAATTCAGCTGCTATTGCTGCAGTTATAGCCTCTGCTCAGTCGCCCCAGTCCAAGAATATACTCCTCAGTCTGGACACTACTAAGACCTTCGATACGGTACTTTGGCCCCATCTATTCAGGGTTTTAGAACGTAGACTATTCCACTAAGACTTTATTAATATTATTCGCTATTTATACGATTCTCCTTCCACTACCCTCTTACTGAATGGCTATACCAGTGATCCGGTGGTTATGCATCGTGGCACACGGCAGGGTTGCCCCTTGTCTCCCCTGTTATTCAACTTGGCCATAGATCCCCTCCATCGTTTACTATTAACTGACACTCAGTTTCATGGAATTCAGATAGGTCGCAGGGAACTAAAACTTACAGCATTTGCCGATGATCTACTGCTCTACGTTTCAGATCCAGGGACTTCCTTGACTCATATATTTAATTTACTGCAGGCGTATGGACATGTTTCAGGTTTCAATGTTAATTGGTCAAAGTCGGTGGCACTAAGACTAGGGAGTGGAACGTTTTTAAGGGACGGGGTGGGGGGCTTACCACTGAAATGGAGCTCAGATCAATTAACCTATCTGGGGATTCAGATATCGAGAAAACCGAAGCGAATATACACCCTAAATTTTATCTCGGCTATCCAAAAAATTGAAGCAGAGCTTGACACCTGGAAATCTATGCCTTTATCATACATGGGGAGAGCTAGCTTGATTAAGATGATATCATTCCCCCGTCTGATGTACTTTATTCAAGCCATGCCACATGTGCTTCTACCTAAAGATGTTCAACGTATCAATTTTCTTTTTAGAAGATTTATTTGGCAGGGAGGGAAACCACGTATAGCGTTGATTAAGCTACAGCAAACCACAGGGAATGGGGGAATTAATTTTCCTAATGTTCTGTGGTACTCCCAAGCCGCTCAACTACGATACTTACATGACTGGTTGCACAATGACAACAACTACACGAACACTGACTTAGATAGGGAATTTTTACAAGGGGGGGGATCTAGTCACCTTTCTACATCTACATACTCAAGAGGTGTCTGAGGAGTTGAGGAGGAACCCACTATTGTGGAACATTAAAAAGCTATGGACGGATATACGAAATAAACTTGATCTAAATGCCCACAAATCACTATACCTTCCGTTCATGGCTAATCCGGACTTCCAGGAGGGTCGGGCTCATTATCCATTTAACATCTGGCGGGTGGGGGGTGTTTCCAAGATAGGTCATCTAGTAGATATACAAAGCTCGAGGCCGCTCACGTTCCAGGAGGCCACCGCTAGATATCCAGTTTTGTTGGCCTATCCTGTGGCTTTTCTTTTAGCTCAACACTATGTTTCTGCTACTATCAGATGTTTCTCACCTATGGACTGGAACAATCCGATAGATAAAATGCTGCAACAAACCCCTAGGGTTAGTAAGGCAATATCGATTGCATATGGTTATTTTCGGAACGTTCTGGACTACTCTACGGGACAGGGAGGCATCAGGTCCTGGAAGGACGGTCTCCCTGGGATTGAGACAACTGACTTAATTTACAAGCCTTTACATGGGCCGTAAGTGTTTCCCTCTTCTAGGTATAAGGAAATGTCTCTTAATATTTTACACAGGACTTATTTATCGCCGCATAGAAGGTGCCTGATAGGACTAGCTGACACGCATGCATGTTGGAAATGTGGCGCTCCCCAGGCAGACCTATATCACTGCCTGTGGACCTGCCCTATGATTAGACAGTTCTGGATAAATGTAAGGAACTACTTGACGACTAACCTAGTGAACTATTGGAGATTGTGTCCAGAATTTGCGCTGTTCGGTATTTTCTCACCGGACCAACGTCTCTCTCAGGGAAGTAGAAAGCTGCTGCTGGCAGTTAGTATAGCGGCCAGGAAGGCTATTCTGCAAGTGTGGATTGCTAGAGATCCACCTACACTTTCATTATTTAAGGCCAAATTATTTTATCTCTTTAGGATGGAGTGGATAGGAATTTTGCTAGAAAAAGATACTAAGATACAGAGATTTTTTGAAGTATGGGAGAGCTATATAACGACCTTGTCGACAGCGGTTAGGGTGCAGCTCCATAACTCCTTGTCTAATACAGAATGGTTTCTAACTAGAACGGTTGCGGGGGATCCGCCGATTGTGCTTTAAAACTGATTGTCATTCTGGGCTCGGTGGACGACTGGGGGGGGGAGATGGCGTACGGACACGGGTGTTTTTTTTTTTTTGTTATCTTGACCTGCATATGTCTGGGTCAGCTGATTGGACTAGATTTTAATTCAATGGATACTGAAGCCTCCTGAGACATGCTCTATACAAGTGTAATAGTATAGTTCTTACTATAATTGATATGTCTCTTGACTGAGGACTCAGTTGTATTCTTATCTGTTCCCTTCTCGCATTTATCCTTCCGACATAGGTTTGACCTAATGTGAATGTTTATGTATGTATCACATATATTGCTTCAATAAAAATATGTTGGGAAAAAAAATAATGTGGGTCACAAGCTACATGCACCCCAGATATATATGAAATACACAAATAGCCAGCACACTCCTTTCCCAATACAAATGCCACAGTGCACATTACTGCAGTAATTTGTACAGCATTCGTCTGTGTCAGATATTACACAAAAAGACACTGGTCACAGTGATATGCAAGATGTCGGACTTTAATTACCCATCTTTAGGGTTGAAGATGTACAATGGAGATATACAGTATATACCCCTGAGGAACAGACGTCGCATTACTACAGCAGCATGCAGAAATAATTTGGAAGGAAACCGCTGAGGGCGGTAGCTGACTCCTACTAGCAGACGAATCAGGAGCAACATTAACTTCACAGTAAGTGGAATGTTCAAGTACATAGATCCCTTTGTCACCACTTGCTGATCAATGGTCACAATCAAATTTGTATTCCAATGCAGAAGTCACTGTTGCTGAACTATCTGCTTCAGTGCTATATGGTCTCCAAAATCATCACTGCCACCATAACTCAGGTAGTAATGATATACTCAGAATTAAGTTAATTCACCTAAAGGTGATGCTCTGGCTAAACTTTATTTAGACGCTTCCTCTCAGTACAACTCCAGTTTTGTTCTTTTGCTATTTATTTCTTCTGTCTCAGGACACAGGTAGCTATGTTTTGATGTGGTGGGAATGAGCTGCTGCTTCCTTGGAAGCGGAGGAGACTCTTACGTAAGGTAATGCAGCAGGAGGCACCTGGTATAAGTAGATGCCTTCTGCATGCATGAGTGGTCCTCTGCTGTGTCCCAGGATGCACTATCGGATCACCTGTGACGCCATTAGCCAGCTGAGTGACCCATGAGGTTACGCAGACCAGCCATTGTAACTCCGTCACTGAGGCCAGGAATAGCCATGGCCTCAGCGCTTCAACAAATTGGAGGCAACACACCTCGGGAGACCTTTGCTGTTCCCACCCTGCCCCTAAATGGCTGCAGACTGTAAATCAACTTACGCAGCCATACTACATTCAACAATGCAGGACCCACACGGTACATGCTCAGTACAGGTCTGGTGCAATGTACCAAACATCTGCCCATTGCGATTTTCACTCTATAAAGACAAGCTCTGAATCCCCCCAGAGTCAGATTTCTGCATACTGCATGTTATTCTCTGTTCTATGGGGATGTAGTTATGTGACCGGCAGCCTGGAGGCCGCCGGTCACAACACCTCCCCCTACATCCCGCCACCTGAGAATGCTGACCAAGAGGGACTATCCCCACTTGTGATGATATATATAATGTCATTGTATGGTGGATCGTGTAGTATGTAGCAGGCACCATATATCATATAGCACCATCACTATATTGATGCAGTGTTTAAGTGTGCACCCAGCTTATGGGGTATATGCAATTGCAGTCGAATTTCCAAAAATATCGAAAAACTGGACTTTTTCGCCCCCCCAAAAAAAATCGACAATGCAATACAGTACTTTTTGCCAAAAAAACTGACTTTTTGAAATTCGACATTTGTCAAATTCGACATTTCTGCAATGGTACAAATGCGGCTTTTCGACAAAAGTATATTCAATTGAAGAATGTAAATTCGACAACAGTGCTTTTCGACAGTAAATTCGTCATTTTCAATCCGCCTCACTTTGCTGGCGGAATGTAATAAAAAAAATTAAAAACATGTTTTTTGTGTGTGTGTTTTTTTTTTTATTGCTAATAGCATATCTATTTATATTAGAAGGGATTAGGTACTTGGTTTGTCTATTTAGGAAGCACAAGTATTATTTATATATTTGTAAAAAAAATTTTTTTTTAATGGAATGGGTTAAAAACCTGAAAAAAAAATGCGTGGTGTCCCCCCTCCTAAGCATAACCAGCCTTGGGCTCTTTGAGCCGGTCCTGGTTGTAAAAATACGGGGGGGAAAATGACAGGGGATTCCCCGTATTTTTAGAACCAGCACCGGGCTCTGCGTCCGGTCCTGGTGCCAAAAATACGGGGGACAAAAGACGTAGGGGTCGCCTGTATTTTTGGAACCAGCACCGGGCTCCACTAGCTGGGGAGATAATGCCACAGCCAGGGGACAGTTTTATATCGGTCCTTGCGGCCGTGGCATTAAAACCCCAACTAGTCACCCCTGGCCGGGGTACCCTGGAGAAGTGGGGACCCCTTCAATCAAGTGGTCCCCCCCCAGCCACCCAAGATCCAGGGGTGAAGCCCGAGGCTGTCCCCCCCATCCAAGGGCTGCGGATGGGGGGCTAATAGCCTTGTTGAAAATGAAAGAATCATTTTTTGCAGAAGAACTACAAGTCCCAGCAAGCCTCCCCCGCAAGCTGGTACTTGGAGAACCACAAGTACCAGCATGCGGGGGGGAAACGGGCCTTCTGCAAAAAAAATACCTTAATAAAAACAGGACACGCACACCTTGACAAGTACAACTTTATTTCACACATGCCGACACATACATACTTACCTATGTTGACACGATGTTCGGTCCACTTCTCCAAGTAGAATCCATAGGGTACCTGAAAAGAAAAGATAATTATACATACCTAAATCCAGTGTCCTGTGATATTTGTAATCCACGTACTTGGCAAAAAAAAAAACGCATAGCCGATCCACACGGACTGAAAGGGGTCCCATGTTTACACATGGGACCCCATTCCCCGAATGCTGAGACCCCCTGTGACTCCTGTCACAGAGGGTCTCTTCAGGCAATCAGGGAGCGCCACGTCCTGGCACTCTCCTGATTCCCTATGCGCTTCTGAGCTGGCAGACAGCGCATCGCACAGCACCTCCATTAGTTTCAATGGTGGGAACTTTGCGGTCAGGTCACCCGCGGTCAGCGGCTGACCGCGGGTATCCCCACCGCTGACCGCATTTCATTTTACACTCTGGCTATCAGCCCCCCATCAGCAGCCCTTGGATGGGGGGGGACAGCCTCGGGCTTCACCCCTGGCCCTTGGGTGTCTGGGGGGGGGAACCCCTTGATTGAGCGGTGACTAGTTGGGGTTTTAATGCCATGGCCGCAGGGACCGATATAAAAGTGTCCCACGGCTGTGGCATTATTTCCCTAGCTAGTGGAGCCCGGTGCTGGTTCCAAAAATACGGGGGACCCCTACGTCTTTTGTCCCCCGTATTTTTGGCACCAGGACCGGACGCAGGGCCCGGTGCTGGTTCTAAAAATACGGGGGATCCCCTGTCATCCCCCCCCCCCCCGTATTTTTACAACCAGGACCGTCTCAAAGAGCCCGAGGCTGGTTATGCTTAGGAGGGGGGACCCCACGCAATTTTTTTCTCGGGTTTTTTACCGTTTTTTGTACCGTCTGAAAAGTATATTCAAAATCCGTCAATTGGTCCGTTTTTCGACAGCGGGACTGTCTAATCCATTTTTTATTGAATATGTCGAATTCCGGCACATGCAGGCCGGAATTCGACGGTCGAATTGTGTCGAATTTAAAAACGGGCGAAAAAGTGCCGCAATTTGCCCGGAATTGCATATACCCCTAAGTCTATATGTTCCATGTAGGTGTGTGACATGGGAGAGGTTTGGGGCACAAATCCATATTCATAGATGCTTTTTAATGTTATCTACAAATATACAAAGACAAAGGGGGTTATTCAGAGTTGTTATCAAACCAAAAAAAGTTAGCAATTGGGCAAAACAATATGCACTGCAGGTGGGGCAGAAGTAACATGTGCAGAGAGTGTTAGATTTGGGTGGGGCGTGTTCAAATTGAAATCTACATTGCAGTGTAAAAATAAAGCAGCCAGTATTTACCCTGCTCAGAAACAAAACTGTATAATCCACCCAAATCTAACTCTTTCTGCACATGTTACATCTGTCCCACCTGCAGTGCAGCATGGTTTTATTATTATTATTTATTACCAGTTATTTATATAGCGCACACCTATTCCACATCGTTTTTTACAGAGAATATTTGGCCATTCACATCAGTCTTTGCCCCAGTGGAGCTTACAATCTATATTCCCTGCTACGTGTTAATTTTTTGGGGGAGCCAATTAACCTACCAGTATATTGTTGCATTGTGGGAGGAAACGGAGTACCCGGAGGAAACCCACGCAAGTACTGGGAGAATATACAAACTCCCCACACCTAGGGTCGTGGTGGGAATCAAACCTATGACCTCAGCGCTGTGAGGCAGTAATGCTAACAACCATTTGTGCTGCCTAATGTATAATAAACTTTATACATTTGCCAAGAGTTTGCATCATCTGACCTCATTATCAAGAGCCACCATAATCTGTATGGAATCATCATTATGGATATTTCCCCACACTGTTCTGGAGCTTGGGCCTGGCCTTAAATTTCACAGAAAAGCTCCTCTTTGTAAGTGAATATAATTTTACAGTATAAAACAGGTGAATAGAGGTATTAGCGACTGTTTGTGTCAGGTCTATAGCAAGAAAATATTGATTTAATAGAAAATAGGTTAAAAAGTGGATCAGATAGCCCAAGTAAAATTATAACATTTTATTTTAATAAAAGTTTAATAAAATCCCCCCTTGATGAAGTCTGCATAGACGAAACGCGTTGGAATTCCCTATTGACCTCCTCCATTAAAGATAAACTACATCCAGATTCCTTTTTATGTTGTTGCTGCTTCTTATAACTTTTTATACGGTTCTTAATTTTTTTGAATTTTTAAATTATACAGCATTTACAGTATATTCATCTTTTAAAATATCTACATGTAAAATCTTTGTCCTCCCATTTTTATATGTCCAACTTTTATTTAAATAAAATATGTTATAATTTTACTTGATCCACTTTTTAACCTATTTTCTATGACCTCAATATTTCTTGCTATAGACCTGACACAACCATTCGCTGATACCTCTATTCACCTGTTTTATGTTCCATTTGCACAGTAACCTACCATTGCTGCACATTTAGAGGTTAGCTGACGCCCTTAAATTTAGGGAGTGTCTATCCAATAAACTAATTTTAATAACCCATACTGCTGCTAGAAGACACCTCACAACTGGCGCTTGTTGGCCGTACTCATAGATTTTCATCATACAAGATTCATGTTCTATGTGAAGATCTACGTATTTATTTGCATACGTCACTCTTGGTTCTAAAGAAATGGCTTTAAATAAGAGCATGCAACACAAAAGACAACAACATTTATCAGATGCATGGTCATCCTTGGCTTTTGCTCTGGTTCTTCTGCTTCTGGCTGTTTACCTGTAATATATATCCCTGAAATCAAGAAAACAGCAGTAGAAGGGGATGAATATAACTGCTGGCATTTTCTAACCCTGACCTCATTAAGAGCCATAAGTCAGAGTTTTGGTGCACCCTCCCTAAAAAAAAAAGAAAAGAAAAAACTAGATTTATGGTAAGGACTTACCGTTGTTAAATCTCTTTCTGCGAGGTACACTGGGCTCCACAAGGATTAACATCGGGGTATAGAGTAGGATCTTGATCCGAGGCACAAACAGGCTCAAAGCTTTAGACTGTTCCCAAGATGCACAGCGTCGCCTCCACTATAACCCCGCCTCCATGCCAGTGAGCTCAGTTTCATTAACCAGCCAAATGCAGTAGCAGGTACCAGAGACGACAACCGCTCGTAGCCAAGTACACCACACACTCACCACAGGAGAGGGTGTCAGCGGCTATGCCAATACCAACCCAAAAAAGCTAAGTGCGTCAGGGTGGGTGCCTTGTGGAGCCCAGTGTACCTTGCAGAAAGACACTTAACAACAGTAAGTTCTTACAATAAATCTCGTTTTCTGCTGCGGGGTACACTGGGCTCCACAAGGATTAACATCGGGGATATCCTAAAGCAGTTAATTATGGGAGGGGATGCACTGTAGCGGGCACAAGAACCCGGCGTCCAAAGGAAGCATACTGGGAAGCGGCAGTATCAAAGGCATAGAACCTAAAGAACGTTTTCCTCGAGGACCACGTAGCCGCCTTGCACAATTGTTCAAGGGTCGCACCACGGTGGGGCGCCCAAGAAGGTCCAACCGACCGAGTAGACTGGGCTTTGATGGTAGCAGGAACCGGACGACCAGCCTGTACATAAGCATGTGCAATCACCATTTTAATCCACCAAGCCAATGTCTGCTTAGAAGCAGGCCAGCCACGTTTGTGAAAACCAAACAGCACAAAAAGAGAATTGGATTTCCTAATGGAGGAAGTTCTCTTCACATAGATATGGAGAGCACGTACTACATCCAAAGACCGCTCTTTGGAAGGCAACTCAGGAGAATTAAAGGCCGGAACCACAATCTCCTGGTTAAGGTGAAAGGAAGACGCCACCTTGGGTAAATAACCTGGGCGTGTCCGAAGAACCGCCCGGTCACGGTGAAAAATCAAGTAGGGGGACTTATAGGATAAGGCACCCAAGTCCGAGACCTTTCTAGCTGAAGCAATAGCCAGCAAAAACAACACCTTAATGGAAAGCCACTTAAGGTCAGCAGAGGTAAGAGGCTCAAACGGAGAGGCCTCCAAAACCACCAACAGATCCCAAGGGGCCACAGGTGGCACATAAGGAGGCTGAATCCATAACACACCCTGAGTGAAGGTATGGACATGAGGTAGGGTAGCAATCTTTCTCTGAAACCAAACCAACAAGGCAGAGATGTGAACCTTGAGGGAGGTCAGACGCAGGCCTAAGTCCAGGCCTTGTTGTAGAAAGGCCAGTAGTTTGGCCGTGCTAAACTTGAAAACATCAGGATTGTGAGACGCACACCAAGTAAAGTAAGTATTCCAGACCCTATGGTATATCCGAGCAGAAGCCGGCTTACGGGCCTTCAACATGTAGTTTGAACGACCGCCTCAGAAAAATCCTTGGCCCTCAGGACGGAAGCCTCAAGAGCCATGCCGTCAAAGCCAGACGGGCCAAATCCTGGTAAACACAAGGGCCCTGAATGAGGAGGTCCGGTCATTGTGGAAGTAAAAGGGAACGATCCAACGAGAGGCCCTGTAAATCGGATAACCAGTGCCGCCTGGGCCACACTGGAGCAACTAGAAGTAGGTTTCCTCCCTCTTGCTTGAACTTCCGTATTACTCTGGGCAGGAGTGACACCGGAGGGAACACATACGGCAGCCGAAAGTTCCACGGGATTGACAGAGCATCCACAAACGCCGCTTGAGGATCCTTGCTCCGAAGACCGGAACCTTGTGATTGTGTCGAGACGCCATCAGGTCCACATCTGGGAGGCCCCACTTGTCCACGAGAAGTTGAAAACACCTCCGGATGTAGGCTCCATTCTCCGGCGTGCACGTCCTGACGACTGAGATAGTCCGCCTCCCAGTTCAGAACGCCCGGAATGAACACTGCTTAAATGGCCAGCAGACGGCGTTCTGCCCACTGAAAAATCCGTGATACTTCCCTCATTGCCATGCGGCTTCGAGTGCTGCCTTGATGATTGATGTAAGCCACCGTGGTGGCGTTGTCTGATTGTACTTGAACAGGTCTGTTCTGTATCAGATGCTGGGCCACTGTCAACGCATTGAACACTGCCAGCAGTTCCAGAATGTTTATCGGGAGTAGAGACTCCTCCTCGGTCCACCGACCCTGGAGAGTGTTGTTCCAACAATGCGCCCCAACCTCTCAGACTGGCATCCGTCGTCAGCAGACCCAGTTGGATATCCAGAAAGAATGACCCCTGCTGAATCGCTGGTCCTGCAGCCACCAGCTCAGTGACAGGCAGTGCCGGTTCTTGAAAAAAAGGGGGAATAAATCTGCACAGGATATAACAGTTTAAATTCAATGAATTTGATAATATACATATATTTGAAACCAACATAAAGGCCTACTACTGATAATAAATTCGGCAAATGGTTGGTGGTGCTCCAGGAGAATAGTTATAACAAAAGCAACAGGTATGGGCCTTTGGAGAGAGCAAGGGACCAAAAGAAAGGAAAACTATAGGCCTTTTCCTGGCACACTTGAATAGATTGAAATGATGAAATTGTTAAAAATTAACTTTTATTAGTATATACTTAAGAAAAAACGAGAGCTGGCATCAATGCGTGAATGTTCGCCAGTACCAATGTACCTATTGTAGGCAAAATTATATTAAAGGTGAGCGAAAATATACAAGCCCTCATCCATAAAGAAATTCATGCATATCCTCTATGGGAAGAAATTTGAATGAATGAGGTCAACCTCGATTCCAATATACTATGACAAATACTGATGACCTGAAATCAGATAAATGTAGTGGGTCCCAAATACCTTGGGCTGTTGGAGAGTAAAATACCTACGGTACCTAGTATTCCCTGGTGGTTCCCCATCCAGGTACTGACCAGGCCCTGCAGTGCTTGGCTTCCAAGATCAGACGAGTTTGGGCATACTCAGTGCGGTCTGACCGTAGGTAAATTTTTGTCTCCTTGGCGCACCGTTATCCGATCGTATTGGAACCCAGGATCAATCACAAATTGAATAGGTATTGGATTGTATGTGGTCAATGGTAAAGTATAATAGACTCAGTAGTTTGTGCTGGGAGGTCTGATCAGAAATGTTTGAATTTCAGACATAAATGCAGTTCTGAGATGGATAATACCAAACAAATGCTGAGATAAGTCACAAATTGAATGAAGAAAATTATTAATGCTAATGATGATAATGAGATGAGCTGATGGGTGTTATGCCTAGAGTCCTGACCAATGGTGATCTAAATTCAAACACCAGTGCTGAGTATGCAGTCTGTGCCGGTTCTTGCCCTTTTGGCGCCCGGGGTGGGAAATATGGGCATGGCTTCATACAGGGGGCGTGGTCAGTTACGCCCCCTGTACAGTAGAGTAGCGCCGCTGAAAAAAAAAATACTTTTTATCCCCGCACCCGACCGCTGCAGACCTCCGCGACCGCCGCTCCTCTCCTCAGATCTGGCATAGACAGACACTAGAGGTCAATTACCGCACAGCAAAGGTCCTCTCCACGAAGGGAAACTAGACGCGTAGCGTCTAGTTCCCTTCACAGCGGGGAACCAGCGGGGCGGCGGGGGACGCAGCGGGCAGCACAGCAGTAGCGGATCTTGCCATGGTGCAGCGCCCTCCGGATGGCGCCGGCGCCCTCCGAAAGGCGGCGCCCCGGGCAAAAGTCCTGCTTGCCCTTGGCAAGATCCGCTACTGGTGATAGGCGGACCTCCGAAGATAGGGAGATCATATGAGATCTGATCTGGTGAGGCAGGCCATCCCACTTGGACAGAATCAACTTCTGCAGAGGGCGAGAATGGAATTGAGCATGCTCCACCATGTCGAAGGCCGACACCATGAGACCAAGCACTTGTATCGCCGAATGAATCGACACTTGCGGACGGGATAGGAAGCATCGGATCTTGTCCTGGAGTTTCAGGACTTTCTCCTGAGACAAGAACAACCGCTGGTTGTGGGTGTCCAATAGCGCTCCCAGGTGTACCATGCTCCGAGCCGGAACCAGGGAGGATTTCTTCCAGTTGATCAGCCATCTGTGGGCTTTTATGCACTGAATTGTCAAGTCGAGATGACACAGGAGAAGTTCTGGGGAACTTGCCAGGATCAACAAATCGTCTAGGTACGGTAGTATCCTGACCACTTGACGGCGTAGCGTGGCTGTCATGACCGCCACAACTTTGGTGAAAACCCGCGGAGCCGTTGTCAAACCAAAGGGTAACGCCCGAAATTGGTAATGAAGGTTGCCCACAGCAAACTACAGGTACTGCTGATGATATACCGCAATAGAAATATGTAGGTAGGCATCCTGTATGTCCAGGGAGACCATATAGTCCCCAGGCTCCATGGCCAGAACAAAAGAGCGTTGCGTTTCCATACTGAACTTGGAAATTCGCACATGCTTGTTCAAGGACTTCAGACTGAGAATGGGCAGCGAAGACCCGTTCGGTTTCGGGACTAGAAACAGCGGTGAATAGAACCCCTTGCCCCTCTGAGTCAGTGGCACCTGTACCACCACTCCTGTGGACAGGAGGGAATGTACCACCGAGTGCAACGTGTTTGCTTTTGCCGGATCCAGAGGCACATCTGTTAGTCAAAATCGATGAGGGGGACGATTCTTGAAGGGTATGGCGTAACCTCGAGCAACGACTTCCCTAACCCAGGTATCCGAAGTGGTCTTCAACCATTCCTGGGTAAACCCTAGAAGTCGGTCCCCCAACCGGGGATCCCCCAGAGGGAGGCCCGCCCCGTCATGCGGCCAGCTTATCAGTTTTTGAAGCTGGCTGATGGGCGGCCCAAGCACGCTTTGGTCTGGGCTTGGCAGGCCTGGAAGTACGGGCTTGCTTTGGGCACGCCTGACCTTTTGCTTTACCTGGAGTACGAAAGAGCCGAGGCAAAGTACTTTTAGCCTTCTGTGCGGAAGGAGCCGTACTAGGTAGGCAGGCAGTTTTAGCAGTAGCCAGGTCAGCCACAATCTTACTGAGGTCTTCACCATAGAGAATGTCTCCCTTGAAAGGAAGCACCTCTAGGGTTTTCCTGGAATCCAAGTCCACCGACCAGGATCTCAACCAAAGGATACGTCTGGCCAAAACGGATGCAGTAGCAGCCTTGGCCGCGAGCACCCCGGCATCGGAGGCCGCCTCCTTAAGGTACAGAGAAGCCGTGGCAATATATGAGAGACATTGTGGAGCATGCTCAGATGCATCAGAAGGTAGTTCCGCCTCGAGTTCCTGAGCCCACGCCTCAACAGCTTCAGCAGCCCAAGTCGGTGCAATAGTTGGCCTTTGTACAGCCCCAGAAAGGGTATAGATCACTTTTAAACAGCCCTCCACCCGACGATCCGTCGGTTCCTTCAGAGAAGTGACGGTAGTTACTGGTAGAGCAGAGGAAACAACCATACGCGCCACATGAGAGTCTACAGGCGAAGGAGTTTCCCAATTTTTACATACCTCCGCAGAGAGAGGATAGCGAGCCAACAGTCTCTTTTTCGGTGTAAATTTTATCCCCGGATTTTCCCAGGATTCCGGACGTATGTCGACCAGGTGTTTAGAGTAGGGTAAAACCTGCTAAACCACCTTCTTACGCTTAAACCTATCAGGTTTCTTGGAGACAGTCTCAGGCTCAGAATCATCAGCCACCTGAAGAATGAGCTGTATCGCCTCAATCAAATCCGAGACATACACGGATGATTTCCCCTCCCCATCTGAAACATCAGCGTCAGTGTCTGAGGGGTCAGTATAAGCACCGTCCTCCTCAGAAGACGTGTCGGTTAAGGCCGCGGATCGGGAGGAGGTAATGGCCCTTTTAGAAGACGACTTAGTCTTACGCGGGCGAGAGTGAACCTTAGATTTGGACATGGATCGGTTCAAATGCTGTAACTGAGTGGAAAGCTGATCCGCCCACGGCGGGTTCACAGCGGGGACCATAAACTGTGGTAGTGGCACAGGTGGTCCCACAGGGGGCGTCAATTTAGTTACAAGCGTGATTAACAATGTGGAAAATGTAGCCCAAGGTGGCTCTTGTGATGCCCCAAGTGCTACCGAACCACTGGGGGGTAAGGAAGACCTTGAACCTGAACTCTCAGCTGCTACATTATCCTCCATTCCGTCAGTGGCCTCACTACCACGCAGTGTGGGAGAGGCCCCAACGTCGTTGCCACGTGTAGCAGACATAACTATGCGCACAGTAATGGGCAACCCGGTACAAATTGTAGCACCACTATACCCAGTAAGAACTCTCAGAGGAACAGCCGAAGCTGGACAGACCGAGGATTCAATAGGAAAAGAACATATGGTGACTATAATTCACAAGTAAAAAAATACTCCAGTAGCATATCTTGTGAAACAAACCTATATTATCAGAAAAAAACACTTGGCCCCCACAGGTATAGTAATATAGGAATAGCACGCTGAGTGAAATACCCTGCAATAAGGCAACCACACAGCAGCTACATGCACACACACGTATATAGTCACAGACGTACCATGCAGAAATTATGTACCATAAACTGCACTGGACTAGCAATACAAAGTAATACTCAGTATGGCTATATGTGAAAATAATAGATATAACAAACACAGTATGCACTGGATGTATATCACAGGGTGTTTGTACCACACAACCCTGACAGTATGCACTCTTTCTTAACTAGCACAGTCGCAGTGACTGGTAGAATACTCAAGTAGGAAGCACAGCACTGGCAGTCAGGCGGTTCCACAGAGGAGGATTTGCCCCAGCAGTCCTAGAAACAGCTCAGCTCAATCTGTGATGGACGCTGGTCAGGAGTGAGGTAGAGATATGCAGCTCCAGGGCGGGAACATTGCTGAAATGTCGCCCTGGGGCTGGGGGGAGGGGCCTCAGGTCCGTCCAGCTCCCCCTGCTGGCATCCCCACCGGGCGTGCGGGCAGTAAAGAAAAACAGGGGGGGGGGGGGGGGAATGGTACAACGTCCCCCCTGACCTGTGCCCATACAGTATCACCCTGGTGGCTAGTGGAACATCAGCCCAGTAATCTGTGTCCAAGCCAGCGCGCGCGGCCCACCTCCTACGGCCGCACCGGATCACGGTGCAAAGTGCGGCACAGAAGCCCCTTACCTCCCCCTTGTCAGCGGCCCCGTGATCCGGCGGCATGTGTGTGACTCACGTGAAAAGAGGGAAGAAGCCGGCACCTCAACTGCAGTGACCCGGCAACCACGGCACGGGAGTATACAGCGCCGCTGGGGGTGATGGAGCTGCAGTAGAGACATCCAATAGCACAGCCTGCTGCAGCCCTTTGTTAGAATCTTCTTCTTTTCTTCAATTTTAAAGCTAAGAATAAGCTGCCTGAGGCAGCCCCCTGTTAAGTGACCTGCTAGTGCAGGCACCAACTACAAACTGAGATCACTGGCATGGAGGCGGGGTTATAGAGGAGACGGCGCTGTGCATCTTGGGAACAGTCTAAAGCTTCGAGCCTGTTGGTGCCTCGGATCAAGATCCTACTCTACACCCCGATGTTAATCCTTGTGGAGCCCAGTGTACCCCGCAGCAGAAAGGAAAACAAGTATGGCGGGTGGGTGTAAATGTATGTAGGTTTATATTATCTATATATCTATATATATATATATATATATACACACACACACACACATACATATATATATATATATATATAGAATTTTGTTATGCCCGGCACTCCCAATGCAATTAGATTAATCCGGGTGCCCTCCGCAGTAAATAATCCATGGAGTAGAAGAAAAATGGCAGCGGCACTCCGTTTGAAATTATTGAAAAAAATGTATTTCAAATATAATACAACATCACAGTGGTCACATATAGAACCAACGTTTCGGGGTCCTTGGACCCCTTTGTCAAGGCGTGAACAGTGTGTACTGGAGACCCACTTACCTTTTATAGCACCCAGGTGAAACCCACACCAAGACGTGAGCAGGGCCGGACGCCGTCAGCTCCGGAGACCGCCGGGGCATTTCCGGTGTCCCAGGAAGTGACGCGATGTCGGGTCTGTGACGCGGTCGTCATGGTAACCCGCGTCATTGTCCGTGACATCCGTGCCGGCCCTGTGGAAAAAGTGACAAGAGAAAGATAGTAAAAGCAGTTGGGAGAGCACTATGGACTGTAAAAACACTATCTGTTGGACTATGTATAATAAAGGACTTGTTGTGCAGAAGGTGGGGATGCTGAGAGACTAGGTTGTTATTTATGTGGTGTGAGAGGAAGGGCATTTATATGACTAGCACGTATATGGGTGGCAGGTGTATAGCGGGACTGGGTTGGCAAAAGTGAGGAAAAGGAATGAGAAGTGTGGTGAGTGTTGGGTGAATGCTTGAAGTCTGGAGTGAAATGTGACATGTCTGCGGGGACAACTGGTTAATCTGTGTGTGTGTAGAGTGATTGGGATTCAGGGAGCTGAGTCCATGGAACGTGCGTTAGGACAGGGAGGGTGTGAGGGATAAATGAAAAGGGTGGTGACGTAACAATGTGTGTGAATAAGCCGTGTGGTGTTGTAATTAGAAAGAATCATGAAGTGCCAATTAGATAAACGTGAAGTGCAAAGTGATGGGAGTGTGGAAGTGCAGAATGTGTGTGAAGTATGGGGGTGAGAGAAAAGATATGCCGAGTGCTACATAAACAACGGTATGAAACATGGTATGAACGAATTATTAGACTGTAGAGCTTGTTTAGTCCAATGAAATTACACTGTCTTTCGGGCCTCGGCTAGGTCCCGATTAGAGTGGACGTGTCAAATGCAATATGTTAAAGACTGTTCCACTGGATCTTGTCGTTCAATCCCTTTGGTGGAAGAGTGTCCAATTTAAATATCCAACGTGCCTCCAGCCTCAACAGAGTCCCGTTCCTGTCACCACCTCTAAGTTGTGCTGGGACGTGATCGATGATCATATGTCTCAGTGACTCAATTGGGTGTCCCTTTGATGCGAAATGTTGAGCAACTGGTTGATCAGAACTTCCCTTCTTAATGGCGGCATTGATGGCTGATCTGTGTTGTGCCATCCTGGTTCTAAAGCTGGTGATGGTCTTGCCTACATACCCTAGCCCGCAGGGGCAGGTAATATAGTATACCACATGGGTGGACGTGCAGGTCATAACGTGTTTCAATTTGAACTCTACATCCCTGAATGGATGTTTGAAGGATGCTCCGCTAATCATGTTTTTGCAGGTGGTACATCCCAGGCATTTGTAACAGCCTGGCTGCTTGGTGAGGAAGTTTGAAGAAACGCTGTTGTTGAAGCCAGTGACATCCGCGTGTACTATCGTGTCTTTGATGTTTCTAGCCCTCATGAAGCAATTCATTGGCCTTCTGTTTTTAAAACAGGCAAGTTTCTCATCAGTGGCCACTATGGGCCATAACGCCCGAGTGGCCCGCTGGATCACTGGGCTAGAGGTACAGAACTGGCTTTTCCAGGGAATTATGTCGTCCTTCTTTTTAGTTGATGAGCGTAGTAAATCCTTCCTGTCCATTTTCATGACCTCTTGTTTATGTTTCAGCAAGTCACTCTTGTTGTAGCCTCTCTGGAGAAACTTGTTGATTACTCTGTCTAGCTGAGTTCCCAAGGTCTCGTGGTCGCTGTGGATCCTAGCGGTACGTATAAGTTGGGACCGGGGTAATCCTCTAATGAGAGGTTTGGGATGGTGACTACTGGCCAAGAGCATGGTGTTCTTATCCGTGGGTTTGGTATAGACAGTAGTGTCTATGTTATTGTTGCGGATGGTGACTTGTACGTCCAGATAGTTGATACTAGAGGTGTTCCACTGGTAAGTGAATTTGATGTGGACTGCTGCTCTGTTAATGTCTTCCATCATGCGGGTGAACTTATCTTCGCTGCCGGTCCAAAGCATAAAGACATCGTCGATGTAACGACAGTATGTTAGAATATTTTGGGCATATGCTGGATTGGTGAAGAAGGTGTTCCGTTCCTCCCTGAACATGTAGGTGTTGGCGTAAGATGGCGCCACATTGCTGCCCATGGCGCAGCCCGTCAGTTGGAGGTAAAATTTACCGTCAAATAGGAAATAGTTCCTCTTTAAGGTCAGTTCCAGTAGGCGCATGAAGAGTGTTCGGTCCACATCTTGCATGTTGTTTTGATCCAGGAACTCTAGCATGGCTTCTAATCCACCTTCATGTGGTATACTGGTGTATAGGTTACAAATGTCCATGACGCATAATAGCGTACCTGTAGGGACAAAAGAGATGCCGTCCAGTAAGTTGAGGAAGTCTGTGGTGTCTTTGATGTATGATTGCTGCCTGGTGACCAATGGTTGGAGAATGCTGTCCAGGAATTGGGATATGGGTTGGTATAGTGACGATCTGGCAGAGATAATGGGTCTGCCTGGTGGTTTGTGAACATCCTTGTGTATTTTGGGGACAGTAAAGAAGACAGGTGTGACTGGGTGTTCTTTTTTCAGGATTCGGTGTAATTTTGATGTGATGAGTTTATTGTCCAGAGCTCCGTCCAGAATCTGATCCAATTCTCGTTTGAAGCCTATAGTAGGATCCGAGGTAAGTTCCTGATAGGTATGAACATCGGATAATTGTCTCAAGGCCTCTGCCCGGTAATCTGCTAGGTTCTGGATTACCAAGCCGCCCCCCTTATCTAATTACAACACCACACGGCTTATTCACACACATTGTTACGTCACCACCCTTTTCATTTATCCCTCACACCCTCCCTGTCCTAACGCACGTTCCATGGACTCAGCTCCCTGAATCCCAATCACTCTACACACACACAGATTAACCAGTTGTCCCCGCAGACATGTCACATTTCACTCCAGACTTCAAGCATTCACCCAACACTCACCACACTTCTCATTCCTTTTCCTCACTTTTGCCAACCCAGTCCCGCTATACACCTGCCACCCATATACGTGCTAGTCATATAAATGCCCTTCTTCTCACACCACATAAATAACAACCTAGTCTCTCAGCATCCCCACCTTCTGCACAACAAGTCCTTTATTATACATAGTCCAACAGATAGTGTTTTTACAGTCCATAGTGCTCTCCCAACTGCTTTTACTATCTTTCTCTTGTCACTTTTTCCACAGGGCCGGCACGGATGTCACGGACAATGACGCGGGTTACCATGACGACCGCGTCACAGACCCGACATCGCGTCACTTCCTGGGACACCGGAAATGCCCCGGCGGTCTCCGGAGCTGACGGCGTCCGGCCCTGCTCACGTCTTGGTGTGGGTTTCACCTGGGTGCTATAAAAGGTAAGTGGGTCTCCAGTACACACTGTTCACGCCTTGACAAAGGGGTCCAAGGACCCCGAAACGTTGGTTCTATATGTGACCACTGTGATGTTGTATTATATTTGAAATACATTTTTTTCAATAATTTCAAACGGAGTGCCGCTGCCATTTTTCTTCTACTCCATGGATTATTTACTGCGGAGGGCACCCGGATTAATCTAATTGCATTGGGAGTGCCGGGCATAACAAAATTCTACATCACGGACTCCAGGGCCCAGTCCCTGCCGCCCACCCGAGCCAAGGCACCCAGCCACAGTTTCAAGACATTATTCATTGCTACCAGAATACTCCAGTAGCAAGGCGGTGTCATCCAGCACCACTGGGCTTTTCACGGCTACTTCACCATTTCTCCACGCACTTTTGGGGAGCACTGATTGCAAGCACAACATGGACAAGCTGCAAACGTCAGGAAACGGCCACCAGGCAGGATGCCAGACCGCAACAGTTCTTAAAGGGGATACGCTCAGCTTTAATTCGGAGGATGCCGAGAGATTGCGTTTTAAGGAAAGCCTATCTTTAAGCGATGCGCACCTGGAAGCACAGGACATCTTTCACCAACTCCTCCGCTTGAGGAAGAAAGAAACAGACTTCCTTATGCACGGCATCTCACTATCCGATTACCATCGCGAGCAGATGATCCCACGCGGCTTTAGAATAAGAAATGTACCCACTCTGGGGAGATATAACCCGGAGTTCTGCCGCAGGTGGACGGCCATCCTGAATAAGTGCAGCATGGACCTAATGTTATTAGTTATAGAGGAGGTTGGAAGAGAATTGAGAGCGACTAGAGAGAAGATCGCTACCTTTGAGAAACAATGCCTAAAATCATTGCAGGAAAATACCACACAGGATTGGATATTGAAATTGCAGACACAAATCGACCAGCACAAGAGGGAACTGGTCAGATTTAAGAGAAACAAGCATAACATAGTCAAAGCAGACTATGAAGAAAACAGGGTGTACCGATGGCTTATGGGGGGAGAAGTACGGAGGGAGGAACAATCCAAATTCACCTTCAGAAGGAACTGGCGGAGGCGCAGAGATGAGTCCACCTTCTCGGCCCAGTCTTCTAACAGCGACAGTGAATTCCCGGCTCCCGAACCGGAGGAATCACCGATATCAAGCAGGGCCCCTTTAGGCGGGGCTACAGCCACCCCCGGGGATCCCAATCCAAAAGGACGCCCACCCGCAGGGGAGGCCAAAATAAGAGGCAACAGAAGCACCTCCAACAAACGGAAGACTTAGTATTCAACCTCTCCGACAGAAACTTCACCCAAGTTGAGATGGCGGTCCTAAACAAAGGCTTATCCTACATTCCCACCAGTAGACATGACGAGTTTATTTGGAAGATGGATTTACATCGTTTTTCACGCAAGCTCCGTCTTCAAGAATATTTCCAAGATCACCCATCAGAACAGCCTACATCTGCCTTCGATAAATTCGAGAGACAGCACACTGTCTCAAGGTTCGATCCCCAATCCTCTAACCCATCCCTCAGAACTTTCGCCCGCTTACTGGACAATTCAGTTCAGCGCTATAATGCCACCCCTACAACACAGCGCGACAATTTAACCAGGGCAGAAAGAAGCGCTCTACGGGATTTGGGTAACGCTAGGGACATAATTTTCCGCCCCGCCGATAAGGGGGGCGGCTTGGTAATCCAGAACCTAGCAGATTACCGGGCAGAGGCCTTGAGACAATTATCCGATGTTCATACCTATCAGGAACTTACCTCGGATCCTACTATAGGCTTCAAACGAGAATTGGATCAGATTCTGGACGGAGCTCTGGACAATAAACTCATCACATCAAAATTACACCGAATCCTGAAAAAAGAACACCCAGTCACACCTGTCTTCTTTACTGTCCCCAAAATACACAAGGATGTTCACAAACCACCAGGCAGACCCATTATCTCTGCCAGATCGTCACTATACCAACCCATATCCCAATTCCTGGACAGCATTCTCCAACCATTGGTCACCAGGCAGCAATCATACATCAAAGACACCACAGACTTCCTCAACTTACTGGACGGCATCTCTTTTGTCCCTACAGGTACGCTATTATGCGTCATGGACATTTGTAACCTATACACCAGTATACCACATGAAGGTGGATTAGAAGCCATGCTAGAGTTCCTGGATCAAAACAACATGCAAGATGTGGACCGAACACTCTTCATGCGCCTACTGGAACTGACCTTAAAGAGGAACTATTTCCTATTTGACGGTAAATTTTACCTCCAACTGACGGGCTGCGCCATGGGCAGCAATGTGGCGCCATCTTACGCCAACACCTACATGTTCAGGGAGGAACGGAACACCTTCTTCACCAATCCAGCATATGCCCAAAATATTCTAACATACTGTCGTTACATCGACGATGTCTTTATGCTTTGGACCGGCAGCGAAGATAAGTTCACCCGCATGATGGAAGACATTAACAGAGCAGCAGTCCACATCAAATTCACTTACCAGTGGAACACCTCTAGTATCAACTATCTGGACGTACAAGTCACCATCCGCAACAATAACATAGACACTACTGTCTATACCAAACCCACGGATAAGAACACCATGCTCTTGGCCAGTAGTCACCATCCCAAACCTCTCATTAGAGGATTACCCCGGTCCCAACTTATACGTACCGCTAGGATCCACAGCGACCACGAGACCTTGGGAACTCAGCTAGACAGAGTAATCAACAAGTTTCTCCAGAGAGGCTACAACAAGAGTGACTTGCTGAAACATAAACAAGAGGTCATGAAAATGGACAGGAAGGATTTACTACGCTCATCAACTAAAAAGAAGGACGACATAATTCCCTGGAAAAGCCAGTTCTGTACCTCTAGCCCAGTGATCCAGCGGGCCACTCGGGCGTTATGGCCCATAGTGGCCACTGATGAGAAACTTGCCTGTTTTAAAAACAGAAGGCCAATGAATTGCTTCATGAGGGCTAGAAACATCAAAGACACGATAGTACACGCGGATGTCACTGGCTTCAACAACAGCGTTTCTTCAAACTTCCTCACCAAGCAGCCAGGCTGTTACAAATGCCTGGGATGTACCACCTGCAAAAACATGATTAGCGGAGCATCCTTCAAACATCCATTCAGGGATGTAGAGTTCAAATTGAAACACGTTATGACCTGCACGTCCACCCATGTGGTATACTATATTACCTGCCCCTGCGGGCTAGGGTATGTAGGCAAGACCATCACCAGCTTTAGAACCAGGATGGCACAACACAGATCAGCCATCAATGCCGCCATTAAGAAGGGAAGTTCTGATCAACCAGTTGCTCAACATTTCGCATCAAAGGGACACCCAATTGAGTCACTGAGACATATGATCATCGATCACGTCCCAGCACAACTTAGAGGTGGTGACAGGAACGGGACTCTGTTGAGGCTGGAGGCACGTTGGATATTTAAATTGGACACTCTTCCACCAAAGGGATTGAACGACAAGATCCAGTGGAACAGTCTTTAACATATTGCATTTGACACGTCCACTCTAATCGGGACCTAGCCGAGGCCCGAAAGACAGTGTAATTTCATTGGACTAAACAAGCTCTACAGTCTAATAATTCGTTCATACCATGTTTCATACCGTTGTTTATGTAGCACTCGGCATATCTTTTCTCTCACCCCCATACTTCACACACATTCTGCACTTCCACACTCCCATCACTTTGCACTTCACGTTTATCTAATTGGCACTTCATGATTCTTTCTAATTACAACACCACACGGCTTATTCACACACATTGTTACGTCACCACCCTTTTCATTTATCCCTCACACCCTCCCTGTCCTAACGCACGTTCCATGGACTCAGCTCCCTGAATCCCAATCACTCTACACACACACAGATTAACCAGTTGTCCCCGCAGACATGTCACATTTCACTCCAGACTTCAAGCATTCACCCAACACTCACCACACTTCTCATTCCTTTTCCTCACTTTTGCCAACCCAGTCCCGCTATACACCTGCCACCCATATACGTGCTAGTCATATAAATGCCCTTCTTCTCACACCACATAAATAACAACCTAGTCTCTCAGCATCCCCACCTTCTGCACAACAAGTCCTTTATTATACATAGTCCAACAGATAGTGTTTTTACAGTCCATAGTGCTCTCCCAACTGCTTTTACTATCTTTCTCTTGTCACTTTTTCCACAGGGCCGGCACGGATGTCACGGACAATGACGCGGGTTACCATGACGACCGCGTCACAGACCCGACATCGCGTCACTTCCTGGGACACCGGAAATGCCCCGGCGGTCTCCGGAGCTGACGGCGTCCGGCCCTGCTCACGTCTTGGTGTGGGTTTCACCTGGGTGCTATAAAAGGTAAGTGGGTCTCCAGTACACACTGTTCACGCCTTGACAAAGGGGTCCAAGGACCCCGAAACGTTGGTTCTATATGTGACCACTGTGATGTTGTATTATATTTGAAATACATTTTTTTCAATAATTTCAAACGGAGTGCCGCTGCCATTTTTCTTCTATATATATATATATATATATACACTCCTCCTAGCTCCGGCACTCCAAAGACTCCTCGTGTATTAGAGGCGCCCAGTGTCCTCCTCTATGCAGTACACTGCGACTGCACACTGTATAGCTCCCCACTGGCAGCACTCAGACTAGTTCAATAAAGACGACAGTAAATGGCTGCTATACATACACACACACACTCTACATACACACATGACTTACAGAATTATGTAGATAACAGAGCTCTCAGGCGGTCTACAGCTGCACCACAGAGCTCCATTGGAAGAGCAGTGGTCACACTTAGATCCTGCGGTGAACCACACATGTTCTGCTATACTTGCAGGTGCCCCTTCGGGGTTTAGCGCCCAGAGGCAGGCGTCTCCTTTGCCTCTATGAGTTCCGCCCCTGCCTCATTCCATACCTCCATTCCTAATTTCTACAACATTCTACGCGTGTATGCTTCAATTTTAGGCTAGAAGATAAAGTACTCCAAAATGGACACCCCCCCCCATACCTCAACCACACCTTTTAGTATTTTAAATACCACAAGTATAACTTTACCTTGACAAGAGAAAATATATAGGTATCTAGGGGCAGGGGTGTTTTAAGAGAGGAGGAGGCCCATGTCAAGAATCCGGGTGGGCCCCCTCCTCTCTACAGCGCCATAGGCTCTGGCATTATGTACTGCGCATGCGCAGGTCTCCGGAAACATGGCGCCCGCCATTGTCTGAAGACAAATGTCGTTTTTTGCCATGCCTGCTGTGGCAACATCGCCCATTGCGAGACTCCAGAAAGGTAAGTATTACAACAACATAGGTGCAGTGTGTGCTGTGTGGGCCCACCTGGACCCAGGGGCCCGTGTGCACCGCACACATTGCACCCATGATAGAAACGCCAATGTCTAGTGGTCTATTCATGAAGCAGTGAAAAGAGTGGAGAAGTGAGCCTGTGGAGAAGTTGCCCATGGCAACCAATCAGCTGCTCCGAACAATTGTATGGTATACAAATTATAAATGTTACTTCAATGCTGATTGGCTGCCATGGGCAACTTCTCCACTGGTGCACTTCTCCACACTTTTCACTGCTTCATGAATAGATCCCCTAGTCACAAGAAGCTATGATGTTCTTTACAAAGAAAATGTCCATAAAACATTAACCTCTATCACAGCTGACAGAAGTGGCAAAGTTTGAAATTGGCGTAGATCATGAGGATAGTTGTGATTAATGGGGGTATAGAAGACTCCTCTACCTCTTCCAGATCTCACCACTGTGAGCAGCTAATCCCATATCAACTGTAGTGTGCGACATTATTTTTGGAAGGACAAATCCTAGAGGACCATCTTTCTCCTGCTTAATTGCCCATTGATATATTGCTTCCACAATTCATATTTCACGCTGAATAAAAAAAATAAGAATTTACTTACCGATAATTCTATTTCTCATAGTCCGTAGTGGATGCTGGGACTTCCGTAAGGACCATGGGGAATAGCGGCTCCGCAGGAGACTGGGCACAAAAAGTAAAAGCTTTAGACTAGCTGGTGTGCACTGGCTCCTCCCCCTATGACCCTCCTCCAAGCCTCAGTTAGGATACTGTGCCCGGACGAGCGTACATAATAAGGAAGGATTTTGAATCCCGGGTAAGACTCATACCAGCCACACCAATCACACTGTACAACCTGTGATCTGAACCCAGTTAACAGTATGATAAACGTAGGAGCCTCTGAAAAGATGGCTCACAACAATAAACAACCCGATTTTTTGTAACAATAACTATATACAAGTATTGCAGACAATCCGCACTTGGGATGGGCGCCCAGCATCCACTACGGACTATGAGAAATAGAATTATCGGTAAGTAAATTCTTATTTTCTCTGACGTCCTAGTGGATGCTGGGACTTCCGTAAGGACCATGGGGATTATACCAAAGCTCCCAAACGGGCGGGAGAGTGCGGATGACTCTGCAGCACCGAAAGAGAGAACTCCAGGTCCTCCTCAGCCAGGGTATCGAATTTGTAAAATTTTGCAAACGTGTTGCCACTGACCAAGTAGCTGCTCGGCAAAGTTGTAAAGCCGAGACCCCTCGGGCAGCCGCCCAAGATGAGCCCACTTTTCTTGTGGAATGGGCTTTAACAGATTTTGGCTGTGGCAGTCCTGCCACAGAATGTGCAAGCTGAATTGTACTACAAATCCAACGAGCAATCGTCTGCTTAGAAGCAGGAGCACCCAGCTTGTTGGGTGCATACAGGATAAACAGCGAGTCAGATTTTCTGACTCCAGCCGTCCTGGAAACATATATTTTCAGGGCCCTGACTACGTCCAACAACTTGGAATCCTCCAAGTCCCTAGTAGCCGCAGGCACCACAATAGGTTGGTTCATGTGAAACGCTGAAACCACCTTAGGGAGAAATTGAGGACGAGTCCTCAATTCTGCCCTGTCTGAATGAAAAATTAGGTAAGGGCTTTTATATGACAAAGCCGCCATTTCTGAGACACGCCTGGCTGACGCCAGAGCTAACAGCATGACCACCTTCCATGTGAGATATTTTAATTCCACAGTGGTGAGTGGTTCAAACCAATGTGATTTTAGGAACCCTAAAACTACATTGAGATCCCAAGGTGCCACTGGTGGCACAAAAGGAGGTTGTATATGCAGTACCCCCTTGACAAACGTCTCAATGAAGCCAGTTCTTTCTGGAAGAAGATCGACAGGGCCGAAATTTGAACCTTAATGGATCCTAATTTTAGGCCCATAGACAGTCCTGCTTGCAGGAAATGCAGGAAACGACCCAGTTGAAATTCCTCTGTGGGGGCCTTCTTAGCCTCACACCAGGAAACATATTTTCGCCAAATGCGGTGATAATGTTTCGCAGTTACATCCTTCCTGGCTTTGATCAGGGTAGGGATGACTTCATCTGGAATGCCTTTTTCCATCAGGATCCGGCGTTCAACCGCCATGCCGTCAAACGCAGCCGCGGTAAGTCTTGGAACAGACAAGGTCCCTGCTGGAGCAGGTCCTTTCTTAGAGGTAGAGGCCATGGGTCCTCCGTGAGCATCTCTTGCAGTTCCGGGTACCAAGTTCTTCTTGGCCAATCCGGAGCCACGAGTATAGTCTTCACTCCTCTCCTTCTTATGATTCTCAGTACTTTTGGAATGAGAGGCAGAGGAGGGAACACGTACACCCACGGTGTTACCAGAGCGTCCACCGCTATTGCCTGAGGGTCCCTTGACCTGGCGCAATATCTGTCCAGTTTTTTGTTGAGACGGGACGCCATCATGTCTACCTTTGGTTTTTCCCAACGGTTCACAATCACTTGAAAGACTTCTGGGTGAAGTCCCCACTCCCCCGGGTGGAGGTCGTGTCTGCTGAGGAAGTCTGCTTCCCAGTTGTCCACTCCCGGAATGAACACTGCTGACAGTGCCACCACATGATTTTCCGCCCAGCGAAGAATCCTTGCAGCTTCTGCCATTGCCCTCCTGCTTCTTGTGCCGCCCTGTCTGTTGACGTGGGCGACTGCCGTGATGTTGTCCGATTGGATCAATACCGACTGACCCTGAAGCAGAGGCCTTGCTTGACTTAGGGCATTGTAAATGGCCCTTAGTTCCAGGATATTTATGTGAAGAGACGTTTCCATGCTTGACCACAAGCCCTGGAAATTTCTTCCCTGTGTGACTGCTCCCCAGCCTCTCAGGCTGGCATCGGTGGTCACCAGCATCCAATCCTGAATGCCGAATCTGCGGCCCTCTAGAAGATGAGCACTCTGTAACCACCACAGGAGAGACACCCTTGTCCTTGGAGATAGGGTTATCCGCTGATGCATCTGAAGATGCGATCCGGACCATTTGTCCAGCAGATCCCACTGAAAAGTTCTTGCATGGAATCTTCCGAATGGAATCGCTTCGTAAGAAGCCACCATTTTTCCCAGGACTCTCGTGCATTGATGCACTGACACTTGGCCTGGTTTTAGGAGGTTCCTGACTAGCTCGGATAATTCCCTGGCTTTCTCCTCTGGGAGAAACACCTTTTTCTTGACTGTGTCCAGAATCATCCCTAGGAACAGCAGACGTGTCGTCGGGATCAGCTGCGATTTTGGAATATTTAGAATCCACCCGTGCGGTTGTAGCAGTACCCGAGATAGTGCTACTCCGACCTCCAACTGTTCCCTGGACTTTGCCCTTATCAGGAGATCGTCCAAGTAAGGGATAATTAAGACGCCTTTTCTTCGAAGAAGAATCATCATTTCGGCCATTACCTTGGTAAAGACCCGTGGTGCCGTGGACAATCCAAACGGCAGCGTCTGAAACTGATAATGACAGTTTTGTACCACAAACCTGAGGTACCCTTGGTGAGAAGGGTAGATTGGGACATGGAGATAAGCATCTTTGATGTCCAGAGACACCATATAGTCCCCTTCTTCCAGGTTCGCTATCACTGCTCTGAGTGACTCCATCTTGAATTTGAACCTTTTTATGTAAGTGTTCAAGGATTTTAGATTTAAAATTGGTCTCACCGAGCCGTCCGGCTTCGGTACCACAAACAGCGTGGAATAATACCCCTTTCCCTGTTGTAGGAGGGGTACCTTGATTATCACCTGCTGGGAATACAGCTTGTGAATAGCTTCCACTACCGCCTCCCTGTCGGAGGGAGACGTTGGTAGAGCAGACTTCAGGAACCTGCGAGGGGGAGACGTCTCGAATTCCAATTTGTACCCCTGTGATACTACCTGCAGGATCCAGGGGTCCACTTGCGAGTGAGCCCACTGCGCGCTGAAATTCTTGAGACGGCCCCCCACCGTGCCTGAGTCCGCTTGTAAGGCCCCAGCGTCATGCTGAAGACTTGGCAGAAGCGGGGGAGGGCTTCTGCTCCAGGGAAGAGGCTGCCTGGTGCAGTCTTTTCCCCCTTCCTCTGCCCCGGGGCAGAAATGAGTGGCCTTTTGCCCGCTTGCCCTTATGGGAACGAAAGGACTGAGTTTGAAAAGACGGTGTCTTTTTCTGCTGAGAGGTGACCTGGGGTAAAAAGGTGGATTTTCCAGCCGTTGCTGTGGCCACCAGGTCCGATAGACCGACCCCAAATAACTCCTCCCCTTTATACGGCAATACTTCCATATGTCGTTTGGAATCCGCATCACCTGACCACTGTCGCGTCCATAACGCTCTTCTGGCAGAAATGGACATCGCACTCACTCTAGATGCCAGGGTGCAAATATCCCTCTGTGCATCTCGCATATATAGTAATGCATCCTTTAAATGCTCTATAGTTAATAATATACTGTCCCTATCCAGGGTATCAATATTTTCAGTCAGGGAATCCGACCAAGCCACTCCAGCACTGCACATCCAGGCTGAGGCGATTGCTGGTCGCAGTATAATACCAGTATGTGTGTATATACCTTTTAGGATATTTTCCAGCCTTCTATCAGCTGGTTCCTTAAGGGCGGCCGTATCGGGAGACGGTAACGCCACTTGTTTTGATAAGCGTGTGAGCGCCTTATCTACCCTAGGGGGTGTTTCCCAACGCGCCCTAACCTCTGGCGGGAAAGGGTATAGTGCCAATAATTTATTAGAAATCAGCAGTTTTTTATCGGGGGAAAACCACGCTTTATCACACACCTCATTTAATTCATCTGATTCAGGAAAAACTACTGGTAGTTTTTTTACACCCCACATAATACCCTTTTTTGTGGTACTTGTAGTGTCAGAAATATTCAATGCCTCCTTCATTGCCGTGATCATGTAACGTGTGGCCCTACTGGACATTACGTTTGTCTCCTCACCGTCGACACTGGATTCAGTATCCGTGTCTGGGTCTGTGTCGACCATCTGAGGTAACGGGCGTTTTAGCGCCCCCGACGGTGTCTGAGACGCCTGAACAGGCACTAATTGATTTGCCGGCTGTCTCATGTCGTCAACAGTTTTTTGCAAAGTGCTGACATTGTCACGTAATTCTTTAAATACGACCATCCAGTCAGGTGTCGACTCCCTAGGGGGTGACATCACTAACACAGGCAATTGCTCTGCTTCCACATCATTTTCCTCCTCATACATGTCGACACAATCGTACCGACACCCAGCACACACACAGGGAATGCTCTGAAAGAGGACAGGACCCCACGAGCCCTTTGGGGAGACAGAGGGAGAGTTTGCCAGCACACACCAGAGCGCTATATATATATACAGGGATAACCTTATGTAAGTGTTACTCCCTTTATAGCTGCTGTTTTATATTAGCTGCCAATAGTGCCCCCCCTCTCTTGTTTTACCCTGATTCTGTAGCAGGACTGCAGGGGAGAGTCTGGGAGCCTTCCTTCCAGCGGAACTGTGAGGGAAAATGGCGCTTGTGTGCTGAGGAGATAGGCTCCGCCCCCTTCACGGCGGCCTTTTCTCCCGCTTTTTTTTTAAGGAAAACTGGCAGGGGTGAAATGCATCCATATAGCCCAGGAGCTATATGTGATGTATTTCTTTAGCCATATAAGGTTTAAACATGTTTTATTGCGTCTCAGGGCGCTCCCCCCCAGCGCCCTGCACCCTCAGTGACCGGAGTGTGAAGTGTGCTGAGAGCAATGGCGCACAGCTGCAGTGCTGTGCGCTACCTTATCTGAAGACAGGAACGTCTTCTGCCGCCGATTTCTCCGGACCTCTTCGCTCTTCTGGCTCTGTAAGGGGGCCGGCGGCGCGGCTCCGGGACCCATCCAGGCTGAACCTGTGATCGTCCCTCTGGAGCTAATGTCCAGTAGCCAAGAAGCCCAATCCACTCTGCACGCAGGTGAGTTCGCTTCTTCTCCCCTTAGTCCCACGATGCAGTGAGCCTGTTGCCAGCAGGACTCACTGAAAATAAAAAACCTATTTAAACTTTTACTTCTAAGCAGCTCAGAAGAGCCACCTAGCATGCACCCTTCTCGTTCGGGGCACAAAAATCTAACTGAGGCTTGGAGGAGGGTCATAGGGGGAGGAGCCAGTGCACACCAGCTAGTCTAAAGCTTTTACTTTTTGTGCCCAGTCTCCTGCGGAGCCGCTATTCCCCATGGTCCTTACGGAAGTCCCAGCATCCACTAGGACGTCAGAGAAAATACTGAGACATTATTTTAAAAGAACCAAACATCTCGTCTTATAGTAAGACCAGGGTTTCCCCAGAACCTCTAAATACTTTTTTATTTTTTTAACAGAGATTATAGCTTTCAGAGATTTTCATTTATTTGAGATGATCTGTTATCACTTACCACTGAACAAAGTCATTATACTGTATATCTACACATCATGGATTAGTTCCGTTCTCCATGTCTGGTGAATCAGCTTATTAAAGATTTCCGCTTATTGAGCGGATGCAGTCACAAAGCTGCTATTGTACACAAATCGGACAATGTTTTCTAACTGTGCATACGTCTGATCGGGTTCACTACGATATGCCGGCGGTCGGGCTCCCGGCGACCAGCATACCGGCGCCGGGAGCCCGACCGCCGGCTTACCGACAGTGTGGCGAGCCCAAATGAGCCCCTTGCGGGCTCGCTGCGCTCGCCGCGCTACGGGCACGGTGGCGCACTACACTATTTTATTCTCCCTCCAGGGGGGTCGTGGACCCCCACGAGGGAGAATAAGTGTCGGTATGCCGGCTGTCGGGCTCCTGGCGCCGGTATGCTGGTCGCCGGGAGGCCGACCGCCGGCATACTGAAGACCACCCGTCTGATCTGCAGTGCACACGAGTGAAATGCCATTGCGGTCGCACCAAAGAATTAGTTGCATAGCGAGTGACAGGAAGACAGCGCTTGGGGGTGGTAATGGGGAGTGGTGGACTAAAACGCAGGCGTGTCATAGCTGTTCAGTTGGTGTTTTTTGGGCGTGCAGAAATTAGAAGTTGAGATGTTACTTGCTACAGGAGAGCCTTCCGTCCCGGGAGAGCAGCTCAGTCTGAGCATCTACAGAGGCACTCGGACTTTGCGACATGACCTGATTTGCAACGATGGTACCAATGTATCAGCAATTACACGCCATCAGACGTAAATGATGCCATAGCAGTGGGCAGGTTAGCTTCTGCCCATATTAGCATATAATCACAATTGCATATGGCAAATGATAGCAATGGCAGCAGCAAGACCAACCGCATCTGTATTAGGCCCCCTGAGACAACATAGTGATATTGCTTAATACAGTATTTAGACTAAGTGTAATATCACCTCAGATCTTTTTGTGCTTTCATGCTAACACACGGAATGGATAAAGCCCCATACACACTACCCGATCTCCGCCGACGCCCATATTGGCGGTGGTGGGGACCCGGCAGGGGGGCCAGCATCGGCAAGTGCATACACACTTAATGTAGTGGAAGCATGGCTGTCATTAACGAGGACCTCCCTTGTCTGTACATGTTCAGACGAGGGAGGGGGTCGTTAACGATGCGCGGGAGCGCGCATCGTTAACGGCATTTAGTGTACACACTGGACGTGATTGTGAAAGATCTCGCTCAGATCGTCCCTTCTGAGCGCGATCTTTCACTTTCTCGTCTACTGTGTACGGGCCTTTAGAATGTAGATAAACTGGCGTCCTATATTCTATATGCAGCTAAATGATTAGTGGTGAATTAGTGGAAAGATATCTGTTGGAACGAAAATCTGGTAATGCATGGAACCATTTGCTCCAAAACGCCAGAAAGCATACCAAAATGGTTGCTCGGATAAATTGGTTAAATCAAACGGACTTATCAAATTTGTCTGAATGACCATTTTGGCCTGTTTCCCAGTGTTTGGGAACAAATGGATGATTGTCATATGTTCCCATGCAAGTGACACAGTATATTATGGGGTCAGCAAGACCATTAAGATGACACAGTGCTATTATTGGAGGGTTTACAGGAATGATAGGTGCAAGTCTCTCACCAATTTTGGGTGCTGCAGTGGGCTAGCTTGGAGTAAGCATTGAGGTGGTTTAATCATTGAGATGGCTTAATCAGCTCCTATCCTGCTGTCTCCTCCTGGATTCCAAGCATGTAGTCCGTGTCGCGTTTCAGTCCAAACGCCCTTTGTCAAAAAAAAAAAACCTCCAATAATAGTACTGTGTCACCTTATTGGTCTTGCTGACCCCAGAATACATTGTGTCCCTTGCATGGATTTTTAACAGTTTTTAATGTATTTATGTGGTATTAATTGCCCCTTGTGGTATTTGTTTTATATATATTTATTTTAAAAAATATCAATTTGCACTTTATCCATCCATAAGATAAAAATGGAGGTGGAGTAAGCACATCATTAAGGCACTAAGCGCCAACACATACACCAAAATCTGTATTGTATGCAATATACAACGACAAATTAAATAAAGACAAGAAATGAGCATTTGATAGGCAGAAGTTTATTGATTTGCACGCAGAACATTTGAGCTTTGTAAATTTGATCTCTAAATCTCTAAACAGATAAATGTATCAAAAATCAGCAAAACTTGTTCATGCTTCTCAAAATCTGGACATTAAAAATAGTAAATACTTTTCTAAACCGTATTTTTAGTTTTAGATAGCAGCAAACATGGAATGTAAAATAAATGTTAAAATAGGAATATTACATGGAGTGCTGATGGGAGTTTGACGTCTCTATTAAAATACACAACATGCCTGCTTGGGATAGGTTACAAATCTTCACCAGAACATGAAAGCATAAGCTGGTCCTTAATAGTATACGGCATCGTAAACCAATGATCCAGATAGGTGTTATAAGGATGTCTACATAAAGTGGTTTACTTTATTGTTCCACTAAATAAAAGGGTTTGTTTTTTTTTAATTAATAATATTAAAGTTTCAATTGTAAATTTAGGGTACAGAAAAAAAGAGGGAGAGGAACAAACAGGCAGTGAGAGGGGAACGCACAAGGTTCTGAAATACTAATGTTTAATGCAGAAGCATGTAACAGCAACACAATGTTTTCTATATAATGAGTCTGTATATGTAACATTGCTCAGCTATCACCTTCAGGACAAGCTACTGCCTTCCATACTAAAAGGGTTATACATCACCAGAGTAAGCAACCACTAACGAGCATTTAAAAGTATCCATTGTTTGCATTTAATATTCATAAGCATTTACTTGGACCAGTAACCTTGCGCCTCATGCCTCAGTGATGTCACTAGCTCCTAGTGAAGTCATACTTAGGCAGAATCTTGGCTGCCTTTTTTTGTTCTGCCCATAACATGGCACGAGTGCAAATGAATTAGACCAAGGGGTAGATTACACAAAGAAGATTCTACCTATCGTAGAGCAATCTAGAAAATGATCGAAACAATCCGATTGGTTGCTAAGGCAACAACCCCACTTGCGGGTGACACTTACTCCCTCCAACCCTGGCTCTGTAATGTTAGTAGAAACTAAAGAAATGTCATCAAAGTTCAATTCAATTTTGAAATAAAATTCTACTGCAATATAAATGGGGTTAAGTTTGTGTGACCGGCGATCAGGAGACTGGCAGTCACAATACCGATGCCAGAATTCCAGCATCTGAAAATCCCGATGGTTGGCATGCTGACCAACAGGGACTATTCCCACTCATGGGTGTCCACGACACCCATAGAGTGGGAACATAACCTGTGGCGAGCGCAGCAAGCCTGCAATGAGCTTCGTTCCGCTCCCCCCGCCGGCCATCCAACAGCCAGGATTCCGCCGTTGGTATTCTCCTGACCACAGGTCACACATAGCCAACGCTAGAAATGTACTAATTAGTATGCCCATCTACTATCCGTTTTCTTTTATTGCTACCCTGAAAGTTGTAACAAGCTGTAATTTGCTGTGTTATGCCATTTGCCATGCACAGTGCAATATCTACATGAAGCGTGTGTGTGTGGTGTGTGGGGGAGGGGCGTTTGATAGCGCAGGCAGCATTCTGGTCATGACTGCAAGCAGTCATTGGCGCCACTAAGCTGTATACCCATTTCCATGTATTTACAGTAAACATTCCGGTAAGAGCATGATTTTTAGCACCAGTGAGTAGCTGGTCTTATGGCTGAAAAACAGCACTTCACCATTACTGTTGTAGAGAAGCCCAAAGCTCCATCACTGTAACTAAGGGTGTGTACACACGGGGAGATAAATCTGTAAGGAAAGTTAAAGTGCATTTCTCAAGGTTTAGGGCAGTTTGCGATACAGATTCAATCCCGATGCGCGCTCCTGGGGGTCGGTATCATAAGGCTAGATACACTGTGCAGGCAAGTCAATCTTGACTATTTAGTGTACTATCTAAAGTATAGTCACAATCGAAAATACAGATAGTCACAATCTGTGCTATCTGGGCCCTGGGGAAGTTCAAGGGAAATCGCATAGTCAATATTGGGCATAGCAAGGATCTCACCGTGTACACACCTGAAAACAAATGATTATTGGCTGCCTGCCAAGCTGTGTTTTATTCCTTAGTACTATAGAGCTCCGAGCACTTCACATGAAACACTGGATACAAACTCAGACACCGAAGTAGGCAGGTTAATAACTTGCACTGTCTACCACAAAGCAGCATAAAAGGTCATATCCAATCTGCAGATCCTTTCTCTACAGCAGAGGACACCTAAGGGCTCGCACCTACCTTTTCACACAATTATAAATGCAGGAAAAGCTAATAAGAGAAAAGAACAAATACAAGTCAATAATCCAACATTGCTGTTATATCAGTAATGCTAGTTTTAAAATATTAGAATGCAGCACCTATTTCTCAGGCGCTAACGCCTGCTCCCATTACAATAGAATGTACTGGTAAAAGCTAGGGGCATGATAAGGACATGGCGGACACACCGCTGAAGCAAAGGTTGGCTTTCATGCGTTTCTACCTGTTTTCCCCAGTGAATGCGTGATTGAACTTTAAAGGTTTAATGTCATATGATCTGGAGAGACACGGATTGCATACTGCACATGTATGTTGTACAGCAGACATGCGAAACGGATGTTTAATTGTAAGTAGTGGACAGAATTCTGCTACGGCCACAGTACATCCAAGTGCTTGTTGTTATTAGCATAAATGTATATGGCATAAAATGGTATCCGGACTCCAGGGCAACACCAATAAGGTCGACACCTGAAATAGGTCAACATGGACAAAAGGCCGACATTGAAAAAGGTCGACATGAGTTTTTCCACATTTTTTTAATAAATTTTTTGAACTATTTCATACTTTACGATCAACATGGATTACAATTGGGAATGGTAACCTTGCCCGAAGCTCGCTTGCCATGCAAGGGGACACGATGCACTAACTGGGGTTCCCGGTCACATTCCGGAGAAACCCCATAAAAAAATCATGTTGACCTTTTTCCATGTCGACCTATTTGAGATGTCGACCTAAGTGGTGTCGACCCTGAGTGCCAGATCCGCATAAAATATCATGCATCACTGTACAAACAAAAGATGTTTTATGTTTCACTGCAGTCTTTCCCCAGTGGAGCAGCGTCACATACATACTATACAAAACGCGGCTGATTCTGAGCTGGGAGCAAAATAAATAAATAAATAAATAAATAAATGACTTTGCACCTGGACTATCCAAGACGCAATACAAGGGATACATATACATTTATTTCTTTTTGCATGCAGGGTAAATTCTGGCTACTTTTACATGTAGCCAACAAATATTGGCTGTTTTATTTTTACACTGCTTAGATTTCAGTTTGGACACTCCCCTCTCACATATAAATCTCTCTGCACGTTACATCTGCCCCACCTGCAGTATAGCAAGGTCTTACCCGGTGCAGTTACTTGGTTTTATTTTGCTTTGCTCCTAGTTGTGAATCAGCCCCAATATGGCATGCAGTTTCTGACAATAAGCAGGAGACCTGGTAGCTGTCACTTTATTTTTTATTACATTTAAGGTCTGCATACTGTATGCTGCTAAGAAAGAAGGACATTGATGGTTACAATGTTTTTGCTGAAAGGAATAGGCCATTGGCGTGTATGCCTGACTTACCTGTCTGTAAGAAACTGAGCTCACCCAGACATCTGGAAACTGTCCCACAGTGGTGTATACAGTTAACAATGCTAACATGAGGTGCCACGGGTTGGTGGTCCAGGACCAAATCAAATTATTTGTGATAGGCAAAACCAGAGCTGATGGCTGCCAATCATAAAATATGTGAAGTGCAACCCTGTCCACCACCACGTAACTGACCCTATGGATGACTGCTATGGACAATTTATTTCATTTAACTATTTTTGCAGAATTGCCCAGGGGTGCTGTGAAAAAAAATAAAAAGGCTGATACTCTAGGTCAGGGGTGGCCAACCAGTCAGTGACAAAGAGCCAAAAAACCTTGTTAGGTACGTCACAAAGAGCCGACATCGAGCCAATGGCGCGCATGCAAAAATGGAATGTAGACCACACCCCTGGTATAAAATACATTGAAAAAGCCAGAACGACATAAAATACATCTTTTAAAGCCAAATCCATTGAAAAAGCCACTTTTACATAATAAACTTCAGCTCCCCCATGTGTCACTCCAGCCAGCTCTCCCATGTGTCACTCCAGCCAACTCCCACATGTGTCACTACTGCCAGCACCCTCCTATGTCACTCCAGCCAGCACCCTCCTATGTCACTCCAGCCAGCTCTCCCATGTGTCACTCCAGCCAACTCCCACATGTGTCACTCCAGCCAGCACCCTCCTGTGTCACTCCAGCCAGCTCCCCTATGTGTCACTCCTGCCAGCACCCTCCTGTATCACTCCAGCCAGCTCTCCTATGTGTCACTCCTGCCAGCACCCTCCTGTGTCACTCCTGCCAGCTCTTCATGTGTCTCTCCTGCCAGCACCCTCCTGTGTCACTCCAGCCAGCACCCTCCTGTGTCACTCCAGCCAGCTCTCTCATGTGTCACTCCTGCTAGCACCCTCCTGTGTCACTCCAGCCAGCACCCGCCTGTGTCACTCCAGCCATCTCCCTCCTGTGTCACTCCAGCCAGCACCCTCCTGTGTCACTCCAGCCATCTCCCCCATGTGTCACTCCAGCCAGCTCTCCCATGTGTCACTACTGCCAAGACCCTGCTGTGTCACTCCAGCCAGCTCTCCCATGTGTCACTACTGCCAAGACCCTGCTGTGTCACTCCAGCCAGGTCTCCCATGTGTCACTACTGCCAAGACCCTGCTGTGTCACTCCAGCCAGCTCCCCCATGTGTTACTCCAGCCAACACCCTCCTGTCACTCCAGCCAGCTCTTCCATGTGTCACTCCTGCTAGCACCCTCCTATGTGACTCCAGCAAGCTCCCCCGTGTCACTCCAGCCAGCTCTCCCATGTGTCACTACTGCCAAGACCCTGCTGTGTCACTCCAGCCAGGTCTCCCATGTGTCACTACTGCCAAGACCCTGCTGTGTCACTCCAGCCAGCTCTCCCATGTGTCACTCCAGCCAACACCCTCCTGTCACTCCAGCCAGCTCTCCCATGTGTCACTCCTGCTAGCACCGTCTTATGTCACTACAGCCAGCTCCCCCGTGTCACTCCAGCCAGCTCTCCCATGTGTCACTCCTGCTACCACCCTCCTATGTCACTCCAGCCAGCTCTCCCATGTGTCACTCCTGCTACCACCCTCCTATGTCACTCCAGCCAGCTCTCCCATGTGTCACTCCTACCAACACCCTCCTGTCATTCCAGCCAGCTCTTCCATGTGTCACTCCTGCTACCACCCTCCTATGTCACTCCAGCCAGCTCTCCCATGTGTCACTCCTGCTACCACCCTCCTGTGTCACTCCAGCCAGCTCCCCCATGTGTCACTCCTACCAACACCCTCCTGTCATTCCAGCCAGCTCTTCCATGTGTCACTCCTGCTACCACCCTCCTATGTCACTCCAGCCAGCTCTCCCATGTGTCACTCCTGCTACCACCCTCCTGTGTCACTCCAGCCAGCTCCCCCATGTGTCACTCCTGCTACCACCCTCCTATGTCACTCCAGCCAGCTCTCCCATGTGTCACTCCTGCTACCACCCTCCTATGTCACTCCAGCCAGCTCTCCCATGTGTCACTACTTTCAGAACCCTCCTGTGTCTCTCCAGCCAGCTCTGCCATGTGTCACTCTCTAGCCCACCCTCAAGTATCACTACAGCCCCCCTTCCCCATCAACTCATGCCATTGCAGCAGTCCCTAATGTGTCCTCTGTTTGCTTGTGGGTGTCTTACCTCTAGTATCTGGCTCCTTCAGTTTTCAGTCCCTGTAGTGCTGCTGCGTGTCTGGCTGGAGTGCAGCGCTTTCTGTATCTGTTGTGGTCACATGATCTAGAGTGTTGGGAGCCACATTTGAATAAAGAAAGAGCCACATGCGGCTCAAGAGCCACAGGTTGGCCCCCGCTGCTCTAGGTGCTAGACAGTTCGGGAACAACTGGGCAAATATATGAAGACACCCCAAAAACAAAACAAACTACAAACCTGCAACATTCATCCTCTACCCATGATGTATCATTTATCCTTCACCCATGATGTATCATTTATCCTCCACCCATGATGTATCATTCATCCTCCACCCATGATGCATCATTCATCCTCCACCCATGATGCATCATTCATCCTCCACCCATGATGTATCCTCCTCCCATGATGCATCATTCATCCTCCACCCATGATGTATCATTCATCCTCCACCCATGATGTATCATTCATCCTCCACCCATGATGTATCATTCATCCTCCACCCATGATGTATCATTTATCCTCCTCCCATGATGCATCATTCATCCTCCACCCATGATGCATCATTCATCCTCCACCCATGATGCATCATTCATCCTCCACCCATGATGTATCATTTATCCTCCACCCATGATGTATCATTCATCCTCCACCCATGATGTATCATTCATCCTCCACTCATGATGCATCATTCATCCTCCACCCATGATGTATCATTCATCCTCCACCCATGATGTATCATTCATCCTCCACCCATGATCCTCCACCCATGATGTATCATTCATCCTCTACCCATGATGTATCATTCATCCTCCACCCATGATGTATCATTTATCCTCCTCCCATGATGCATCATTCATCCTCCACCCATGACGTATCATTCATCCTCCACCCATGATGTATCATTCATCCTCCACCCATGATGTATCATTTATCCTCCACCCATGATGTATCATTCATCCTCCACCCATGATGTATCATTCATCCTCCACCCATGATGTATCCCTCCACCCATGATGCATCATTCATCCTCCACCCATGATGTATCATTCATCCTCCACCCATGATGTATCATTTATCCTCCACCCATGATGTATCATTCATCCTCCACCCATGATGTATCATTCATCCTCCACCCATGATGTATCATTTATCCTCCACCCATGATGTATCATTCATCCTCCACCCATGATGTATCATTTATCCTCCACCCATGATGTATCATTCATCCTCCACCCATGATGCATCATTCATCCTCCACCCATGATGCATCATTCATCCTCCACCCATGATGTATCATTTATCCTCCACCCATGATGTATCATTCATCCTCCACCCATGATGTATCATTCATCCTCCACTCATGATGCATCATTCATCCTCCACCCATGATGTATCATTCATCCTCCACCCATGATGTATCATTCATCCTCCACCCATGATCCTCCACCCATGATGTATCATTCATCCTCTACCCATGATGTATCATTCATCCTCCACCCATGATGTATCATTTATCCTCCTCCCATGATGCATCATTCATCCTCCACCCATGACGTATCATTCATCCTCCACCCATGATGTATCATTCATCCTCCACCCATGATGTATCATTTATCCTCCACCCATGATGTATCATTCATCCTCCACCCATGATGTATCATTCATCCTCCACCCATGATGTATCCCTCCACCCATGATGCATCATTCATCCTCCACCCATGATGTATCATTCATCCTCCACCCATGATGTATCATTTATCCTCCACCCATGATGTATCATTCATCCTCCACCCATGATGTATCATTCATCCTCCACCCATGATGTATCATTTATCCTCCACCCATGATGTATCATTCATCCTCCACCCATGATGTATCATTTATCCTCCACCCATGATGTATCATTCATCCTCCACCCATGATGTATCATTTATCGGGTGTAGTACTGCTGACCGGTGGTCAGGAGACCGCCAGCAGCATACCGACGCCAGGATCCCGGCGGGGAGGGGCGAGTGCAGCTGACCGGCGGTCACATGAATACCACCCCATTTATCCTCCACCCATGATGTATAATTTATCCTCCACCCATGATGTATCCGGCCATATTAACAGTAACCAAACCCCCAAAGATTTTGCTTTGTAGCAGCTTTATGGCTACGTCATACCTTTCTGTACATAAATAGCCTGGTCTACTTAAAAAATATTTTGTTCAGTATATGCTACCATTTCAGAGCCTCCAACTGCACTTTTTGACAGGTACAGTACAGTTTTTTTTTTATGGTACCGGTTTTTGGAGTCTCCAATTCCTATTAAAGCCTATGGGAGTGATGTTTAGCCACGCCCCTTTCCCTTATTTGTACAGGTTTCCGGCTCGGCACTGTTGGAGGGTATGACATTTTGCTGTACAACACCTAGTCACATTTTTAAATTGTAATGGAAACATAGCAAATGACATAGGAAATGTTGATATTGTTATAATGCTGTCATCATGGTTAGGAGCACTCTAATAACTCACTGTAGACATGTTCAGTTTTTGGTACACCCCGACTAGCTGCATTGTGATGTTTTATAATAATAGTATTATTTTTATATCCATTCATTTTTCCCTCTAAGCATTCTTCATTTTCACGCAGTGCTTTGGGCATACAAACTAGTCAGGTGACATTAGAGTGATCAGATTTTACCAATGGAACACAGTATACTCTAGAGACAGCTTGAGAAAGGGCCATTTGTGTCTGACACGTTGCTGACTTGCACAATGAATGCACCTTGTTTATTGCACCTGTTCCAGAGTGACCTCTATTTTTGTTCTATTGCTCTATATAAAATTGTATATGGTGTCCACCTAGAGAACGCCCCCTGCTGTCAGCTACCTGCAGGCAGCAGCAGCAGCATTTCCCAGCGCTTCCTGGCAGCTCTTCCCACCTCTCACTCCATACAGCCCAGCCCTGTGCTCTCACCTTAGGCAAAGCAGAGGATGCTTACTCTGATAAGCAATGGAGATCAAGTGTGCTCCTCGGAGGGTGGCGAGGGAACTTAACAACCAAAGAAGGAGCTGCAGAAGGTGGAAGGCATGGCCGATTGAAGTAATGTGTGCTCTAAAGCAGTGGCGAGAGAGAAAGATAATAGGAGGAGAGAGAGAATTGGGGCCAAGGGAGAGACTAGGAGGAGAGAGAATTGGGGCAGATGGGAGAAAATAGGGGAGAGGGAAAGAATAGGGGGAGGCAGAAGAGAGAAAGAGCATGGAGGATACTGCAAGATGGGGGAAGAGTGAGAAAACTGAACCCTGTTAGTGGCAGCCACTATAGCGAACGACTTGGTAAAAGACAGGTCCAAATTACCAGTGTGTGTTTGCTCTTTTACAGAGGGCGTAGGTGTAATACACATCAGGATTACTAATGGCTTGTATATAATGATATTCTGCCTGCCTGGCATCTAGACTGTACAACTAGAAGAACTGATGACATAAAGAAATGCTGGATTTGCATTATTTTGCAGATAGAAACTTTCCTGAGACACATACTAGTGCATCTAGGGATTGTGACACATTCATGGCACATACTGACATCCAAATACATCGTAATACCTCCTGTATTTCCAGAAACTACCGATCTTACGAGAATTACTTCATTTAACTAATTATAGGGCAAAGAAACAGGCTGCAGCCCTAGGGTGGATACATATAGGTGCCTGTGTTACACCTCAGCTATTGTCTATTCAAGCTGTAGTCAACTATAACTATCTGTGTGTACCCCACTAAAATAGTCCCATCCAAAAGCATTTCACAGGGGTGACCAGACTGACCCAGACACTGGTCACAATATTAGATGTGATGTAATGAAACTACAAAGCTTCACCCAAGTGTAAATGCCTTGCTAGACTCCATACAGATCAGGAGTTTGTTTCTTCACTTGTCTCTGGTAGCGTGTGCTGCACACTGTCCTGTAACACTCTCTCTCTGGTGCATGCTGGAGAGAGGTAAGACATGAACAAACCTTTCTGTGAGTGTAACCTGCACACATTGGAACAGGCATATGCCACATTCCACGTCTGTCCAATGACATCTGCCTAATACAAACTGCTATTACTGGCACAGTGTTAGATATGAGTTCAGGTGCAGCAAAGGTTCCTCATATGTCGCTCACCCTTCACAACATTCTCCCAGGTAAGCAGAGGACCAGATGGTACAAAACTATAACTCCTGGACTTACAGCATCTTCTCTCAGATATGCTAAATTCCACTCAAGGTCATCGCTTCATAACTTGTTTTAGCTTCATGCTTCTGTATTTTATGAAAATGTACTTCATTATTTTCTGTACTATATTATGCTATGTATCTGTTAAGCGCCTTGAGTCCTATTGGAGAAAGAGCGCTATATAAATAATAATAATTATTATTATTATTATAAAGACATAGACTAAAACTGGAAATCACATCTTGGACACAATTCAGTATAGAATTAACTCCAGATTTTGCTTTTATTAATTTACTATTGCAAAATATATTATATAAAAAATTACTTAAGGTATTAAATACTCAAAAAAATGGTTGTTATTCTCATTTATTACACACAGTAGTAGTACTGTAAAGAAGGATCAGGACGACCTACCATAAAGGCCATGCAGAACAATTATGTTGGGTGTCAAACTATTGGACCCTTGTCCTAGATTAGTGTTTCTCAACCTCTGTATTCAAGGCACCACTAAAGGGCCCTACACATATAAAGATCCGCCGCCGAGCTGCCCGACGGCTGATACGGGCGACGGGGGGAGTGAAGTTTCTTGACTCCCCCCGTCACCCGGCTCCATTGAAGTGTAGGCAAATATGGACGAGATCGTCCATATTGGCCTGCATGTACAGCCGACGGGGCACCAGCGATGAACGAGCACGGGGCCGCGCATTGTTCATCGCTGGTGATTCCACACTCAAAGATATGAACGTTATCTCGATCAATAATGAACGAGATCGTTCATATCTTTGAGGAATATCGGCCAGTATGTAGGGCCTATAAGAGTCCTGTTTTAAGGATAGCCACACTTGAACACAGGTGATTTAATTATTACCTCAGCTATTTTGCTTGAACTACTGTGCTCAAGCAAATGAATATTCTTAGAACCTGGATTGTTGGTGTGCCTTAAGGAGCAAGGTTGGGAAACACTGTTCTATGTGTTGCAAAACACAACTAAGGTCTACGGAAACATCTTGACATACAATGAAGCATGCAGCACCAAAGTTATGGGGAACTAACCTCACCCTAATGATGCTGCTCCGTACATATCCACAGACCTTCTGTACATTGCCCACTACTGCAATGACCCCTTATCAATGAGAAGCGCCACCAATACAATGGTTTAACAGAACTTATATACAGTAGATAGCAACCCATGCAATTAGTATTCTGCAACTAAAATAATGCTTTATTACACGCACAACTCTGGGAATATGGAATTGGGGTATCAGATGGCAGAATGTACCTCTACGATACATAAAACTATATAGTCCGGCATAAAAAAAGTCACTGAATACAAATGAAACAAAAAGGAAGCAGAGAACTGTAACGGGAGCAGCAGACAGGCAATAAGTAATGCAAGGTGCACCGAGGAGGGCTGTGTACAGGGGAATGCAGTTCTGAGTGCGACAATCAAACTGGCCACACTCAAAACGGGAACAGGGTTATGTCGTGGCCGTAATGTCAACTTGTTAATAATGCGATTTAAAGTATTTTAACAGTGTCACCTTTACAACTTCTAATGTGATGCTTTACCGATAGGTTTGATGTTCTAAAGCGGACATTGTCCCTGTTCTGAGTGTCAACATATTTATTGTGGAACACTCATATCTGACGCATCACCGGTTGTACTCTTAGGTCCATTGTTCTTATTTCAAGGGCATGTTCCTCTCACTAATGCAGTAATGCATGGATCCCATTTTTGCCATTGGTAAAGACGTGCTTATGAAGCAAAAAGCAAATCCTATAAATCATAGGTTCTCAAACTCAGTCCTCAGGACCCCACACAGTGTATGTTTTGCAGGTAACCCAGCAGGAGCACAGGTGAATTATTTACTCACTAACACATTTTAGAAGACCCACAGGTGGAGCTAATTATTTCACTTGTGATTCTGTGAGGAGATCTGCAAAACATGCCCTGTGTGGGGTCCTGAGGACCGAGCTTGAGAACCTGTGCTATAAATGAAACATGCCCATGAACAGAAAACTACACAAAGTCATCAAGTTACAGCATGCAATGGCTACACATTGTACATATAGTGACACTGCACAATGTTGGGGATCATTTCACTAGATGATATAAATAATGATGTTTGCAGGTTACTTATTGCCCTGTGAAGAAGCTGTACGCAATATAGATTGTGTACTTGTATACAGAAGCTTAGATTACACACGTGTCTAAAGATTACATAACAGGTGTTCTTAACTTTCATCTAACCTAAGTACACCCATAGTTATCTAACCTAAGTATACCCATAGTTATCTAACCTAAGTATACCCATAGTTATCTAACCTAAGTATACCCATAGTTATCTAACCTAAGTATACAATACTTTAATTTTGTAATGAACAATAAATCCCTTCTTTTTATTTCTCTACTGTTGGCTGTATTTTTGACTCAAAGGGATTTCAAAATAATATACCGGTACTTAAGACGTGATATGAAAGTTCTTGGTACACTATATATTAAACAGTAACCTAAAACAGAAGATTTACTTATTTTTCTTAAAATAGCCAAAGTAACTTTTAGGTAAACATCTTTGCGGTTCTTCCAAAAACCATCATCTCTATTTCAGAATGTTGGTAGAAGGGGGAAAAGGTTGTGTGGGATGTCACAGTGCCCTGTTCGAGTAGTAGTATCACTCACGACCACCCAGATCCCACAAATCTGTTCCTCCTGCACCGATTGATACTGTACAAACTATGGTATGACAAAAAAAAATTGTTTGTTTTTTTTAAATTTTTTCGAATGCACATGGATTTTTCCAAATCCTATCACAGTGGAACCAATTTAAAATTCCAGAAATAATGCAGACTGCACATTTTCCATGTAAAGCCATACTACATTTTTTTGCATCTTAAATATTCACTTTCTAGTAGTTATGTATACAGTAGCAAATAACATTATCTTTAAAAATGTAAGACCTGTAAATGTTCTGATAACATCATATTTGATGCAGTAAATATGCCAAAGGGACTGACCACTTTCAGCACTGCAACGATGCAATCTGTGGCATCTGCCTAATTACGCATTGTGGCAGATGTAGTTCTGACAGTTACTGCCAATCCCTCTTCTAATACAATCCATTATGTACAGCATAGGTTATGCAGTAGCTGGAGTGCCAAGGTCGAGAGAACAAAAGTATATTATACAGTCTATAACGATCAGGGAGGGCAGTGCAATATGGAGTGATAGACCTGTGTGCTTGAGCCTATTATAGCAAGTCATACAAAGGAGACTATGGGAAGAAGCAGTGTGTGCCTGCTTTCCAGCCATCTGTTTTGTATCCATCACTTCTATGTATTAATCATACAGCTCTTTTTAATATGCGCATATGTAATAAGGTCCAAAATTGCCGGAGGTGCAAGATGCCGGCAGATTTACAAGGCAAAACCATGCCTTGTAAATGGTTTCCGCTTTAAACAATATCGGGTGATTCTTCAGAAGTGAACATAAAGTCCTGTGCATCACACACTTTTAAAAATGTTTCCTTTTAAACTGGTCTGTTTAGAAATTATTGTTATATAAAAACTTAATTGCTTAGTAGCAATGCCTTACCGTATAACTTAAGACCCACTTAAATCTTGGCATTTTGGAGAAGTATGTCATTTGAATTTGTGTAGCTGTCCCGTGCATCACGGAGAATCGCCCTATCCGAGATCGTCCAGCATCCTGCACTTCCGGCAATCTCTGACTCTATTACATATACCCCCAGATTTGATAAACTTGGAGACGGATATGAGCAGAATTTTTCCACATAAACCCATATAATACACAAATAGCTAAACTGTGTAAGAAATCCAAATATAACCACACCCAGAATAGTAGAAGTAAACCAATGAACATTTCAGCACTATGAGTTTGTCACCTGAGGCCTCAAACATACAGGTGTTATAATAACAACAATGGGGGGAAAAAAATATATAAAAACTAGACTTCTGTTATCCTCATTTTCAACAGGGCTTTCAAGGCGTGTACTCGGAACCTCGCTGCTGGGTAGTGCACTAAGAGACAAGTGCGACTGGTAATGATGGAAGTAACAAATGCCAAGCACATAACGCCTGTGCCCACTTCTCCAGTATTCTTTCTAGACTGTCAACTTCAAAGTAGGAGGCTTTACAATCACGCATTGAGCGTCTGATAATAACACCCATGTGTAACAAGGCTTTAAGACGTAATGTGCTGTTTATTATTCTTAGTCTGGATTATGCATACTGTGCAAGCAGCAGGCACTGTACAAAACATCCCCCCTATTCTCAGCACACTACCTGGTCAGAGGAAGTACTTACTGATAGCAAATAGAAAAGAGACTGGCCATTATAAATCACAGTAACATACAGAACCTCTAAACTTATTGCGCTGATAGTGCCTGCTGAACCTAACTTCTCATGTGAGAAACAGTAGCTCTCCTAATTATCATCAAGTAAGACAACAAACTTGCTCACGAACAGCAACTTCAGGACGTTCGAGTCCTTCCGCAGTGAGACCTCCGAGGTTTAAAGTAACGGACCACCCACGTACCGCCAGTTTGGCCTTTTGGATATTTCTTCGTCAGATTTTCTGGTTATGCGTTAGCAGCTCGTGACATACAGTGTAAGTCCCAGCACAGTCTGACGATTGCAGGCAAAACTTAAAAAGATAAATAAAACACAAGTCACGCTGGTCTGATTGTTTTACCCAGTGACCCTGGAATGGATTATATCCCGTGTGAAAGTGTGGGCAAGAACTGGAACAGTTACGCTGAATCGCCTGCTTCTTTAGGGAAACACAAGGATCATATTGCTCAGCCCTAAAATCGCGCAGGAACATTCTGACTGTCAGCCTGTAGTGGTTCTATTGCTGCTCCGTGCTGCCAAAGAAGTCTCTACAAGAGGGAAAGAGAAATGGTGACAGAGTAATAGCATCTGGACCAAGACAGTAAGGAAGGTTAGTTCACAATCCAGAACCAGGAGATGGGAGAAATAAAAATACATTTTCCAAAAAGTTAGTGGTTTCCATATGTTTTATTTCTGAAGGAGGCCACCCAGTCTTTTACTCATAAATATTTGTATACATTACTTGCTATATAAAACAATGCGCCTGATTCAGATGTGGTTGGAGTTGCTATCACTGCTGCTTCCTTGGAAGCGACAGTGATACAAGAAGGAGTTGTCTACTACGGGAGGAGGCATCTGCATGTAATAGTGATACCACCTGCGACTTAGGATGAGGCATCGGATCGCACAGTCACCATAGGCTGCCTTTGCCACGCAAGCCACCAGTCGCAGAGGCCATAGAATCTCCATCCAACGAGATTCCCTCCACCTAAGTGGTGGCGACCCACCTCTGTTTTCAAAAACGGGAGCCGTCGCTGCCCCCTCCCTGCCTCCCAGACGGCAGCAGGCTATCAATGTGCAAAGTACCGATAATCGGCACAGGGCACAACTCCAACCACATCTGAATTAGGCCTAATGTGTCAGGTTAACAGATGTCTGAGCACGCGTCTATGAAATTATCAAGCAATATATTTTACAATAATATGAAGAAGCCAAGGAAAGATGGAAAAATCTCCAAAAGGCATCAAATTACAGATTAGATATTCTTATAACATGTCAAAAAAAGTTTGATTTTATTTCCATCATTTACACTTTCAAAAGAACAGAAAACAAAAAATGGTGTCTGCAAAAGTTTGGCCACCCTGCAGAGTTAATACCTTGTACTGCCCCCTTTGGACAGCTGAATCCTGGCAGTGTCATGCATTGTTCTCAATCATCATCTGGAAAGCCCAGACTCATCTGACCTTGCTCCAACAATCAGCACCATGGGTTCCTCTAAGCCAGGGGTTCTCAAAGTCGGTCCTCAGGACCCCACACAGTGCATGTTTTGCAGGTAACCCAGCAAGTGCACAGGTGTATTAATTACTCACAGACACATTTTAAAAGGTCCACAGGTGGAGCTAATTATTTCACTTGTGATCCTGTGAGGAGACCTGCAAAATATGCACTGTGTGGGGTCCTGAGGACCGAGTTTGAGAACCTGTGCTCTAAGCAGTTGTGTAGAACACTGAAACTGAGAATAGTTGACGCTCACAAAGCAGGAGAAGGCTATAAGAAGATAGCAAAGCGTTATCAGAGGCCCATATCCTCTGTTCGGAATGTAATTAAGAAATGGCAGTCATCAGGAACAGTGGAAATTAAAGCAAGATCTGGAAGACCAAGAAAAATATCAGACAGAACAGCTCGCAGGATTATGAGAAAAGCAAGTCAAAATCCACATTTGACTGCACGATCCCTCCAGGAAGATCTGGCAGACACTGGAGTTGTGGTACACTATTCCACTATAAAGAGATACTTGTACAAATATGGTCTTCATGGAAGAGTCATCAGAAGAAAACCTCTTCTACGTCCTCATCACAAAAATCAGAGTTTGAAGTTTGCAAATGAACATATAGACAAGCCTGATGCACTTTGGAATAAAGTTCTGTGGACCGATGAGGTTAAAATAGAACTTTTTGGCCGGAATAAGCAAAGGTACGTTTGGAGAAGGAAGGGCACAGAATTTAATAAAAAGAACCTCTGTCCAACTGTTAAGCATGGGGGTGGATCAATCATGCTTTGGGGTTGTATTGCAGCCAGTGGCACAGGGAACATTTCATGAGTAGAAGGAAAAATGGATTCAATAAGATTCCAGCAAATTTTGGACGCTAGTTAAAGAGAGGCTGGCTTCTACAAATGGATAAAGATCCTAAACACACCTCAAAATCCACGGTGGATTACATCAAGAGGTGTAAACTGAAGGTTTTGCCATGGCCTTCACAATCTCCTGACCTATGGATAGACCTTAAAAGAGCAGTGCGTCACAGACAGCCCAGGAATCTCAAAGAACTAGAAGACTTTTGTAAGGAAGAATGGGCGAAGATACCTCAAATAAGAATTGAAAGACTCTTGGCTGGCTACAAAAAGCGTTTACAAGCTGTGATACTTGCCAAAGGGGGCAGTACAAGGTATTAACTCTGCAGAGTGCCCAAACTTTTGCAGACGCCATTTTTTGTTTTCTGTTCTTTTGAAAATGTAAATGATGGAAATAAAATCAAACTTTTTTTGACATGTTATAAGAATGTCTAATCTGAAATTTGATGCCTTTTGGAGATTTTTCCATCTTTCCTTGGCTTCATTTTGCACATTAAAATGAATTTTTGCCTGGGGTGCCCAAACTTTCAATCCCCACTGTAAGACTTTATGTGAAGCGTTTGCAGGCTAGCTGCCTATTGTTAGAAATGAGGTAGTGCCCTGGAAGAGGGCTAGGCTGTTAATTATTTTCTATTACTTTATGCTGGCAACATTAAAGCATCGTTTATTTATGAAAACCCAAAAAAGCTGCATGGTGACCCTTATGTGAACACCCAAATACTGTACCACTGACTACTCTACTGAGCAAAATATGAGGTCCCAGTACAAAGGCACACAGAGACTCAAGAACTCACTACAACGGCACGCTGACCCTCAGGGTTCCAGTAAATGGCAAACAGACACTCAGGGTTCCAGTACATGGCACGCTGATACTCAGGGTTCCAGTACATGGCACGCTGATACTCAGGGTTCCAGTACATGGCACGCTGACACTCAGGGTTCCAGTACATGGCACACTGACACTCAGGGTTTCAGTACATGGCACACTGACATTCAGGGTTTCAGTACATGGCACACTGACACTCAGGGTTCCAACTAAAAAAAGATTAAGACCCACACTACTAGATTAAAAAAAACAAAAAACTTATTGCTGTCTCTGATGTAGGTGGACCTGCCTTTGTGCTGAACAAGCGGCCAATTAAGGTAAGTGTACACAAGTACCGATCGGCTGCTTGATATGTCATGCATTAGAATTTGCACGTCCAGCTGTGGTGTCAGCCTCTGCAGTAAGCACATGGCACGATGCACCGATATAGCTGCAGATATATTGCCAATTTGCTGCGCTGCAGGGCTGATGCAATATGTCTGTGAATGACATAATTTGCAAACATATCGCTGGTACACACCTGTCGACGCGCCCATGACATATCGCCCATTGAAATGAACGGCTGATTTATCGGCCAGTGTGTACCCAAGCATAACGCACTCACTAATAGTGCTCTTAATTATCGCTTATTCTGGGAGCACCGACATCTCTTTATAGTGAACAGCAAAAGGCCACATGCAATCCACCTGACCTCTCTATATGTGCCAGTGTATACTAGGGGATTATACAGTGCATCCAAAAAGTATTCACAGCGCTTCACTTTTTCCACATTTTGTTATGTTACAGGCTTATTCCAAAATTAAATCAATTCATTTTTCCCCTCAAAACTCTACACACAATGCATTCATCTTTCCCTCTATCCTGAGTCCTGACTAGTCTCCAAGTTCCTGCCACTGAAAAATATCCCCAACATCCAGACAGCATGATGCTGCCACCGCCATGCTTCACTGTAGGAATGGTATTGACCTGGTGATGAGCGGTGTCTGGTTTCCTCCAAACACCCAAAGAGTTCAATCTTTGTCTCATCAGACCAGAGAATTTTGTTTCTCATGGTCTGAGAGTCCTTCAGGCAGGCAGACTACTATGTGCTTTTTACTAAGGAGTGGCTTCCGTCTGGCCACTCTACCATATAGGCCTGATTGGTGGAATGCTGCAGAGATGGTTGTCCTTCTCTGGAATGCTGTAGTTCTGGCAGAGTGACCATCGGGTTCTTGGTCACCTCCCTGACTAGGGCCCTTCTCCCCTGATCGCTCAGTTTAGACGGCCGCCAGCTCTAGGAAGAGTCCTGGTGGTTCCGAACTTCTTCCATATACGGATAATGGAGGCCACTGTGCTCATTGGGACCTTCAAAGCAGCAGATATTTTCTGTACCCTTCCCCAGATTTGTGCCTCGAGACAACCCGTCTCGGAGGTCTAGAGACCATTCCTTTGACTTAATGCTTGGTTTGTCCTCAGACATGCACTGTCAAGTGTGGGTCCTTATATAGACAGGTGTGTGCCTTTCCAAGTAATGTCCAATCAACTGAATTTACTACAGGTGGACTCCAATTAAGCTGTAGGAACATCTCAAGGATAAGCAGTGGAAACGGAATACACCTGAGCTCAATTTTGAGCTTCATGGCAAAGGCTGTGAATACTTACAGTTATGTACAAGTGATTTCTAAATGTTTTATTTTTAATAAATTTGCAAAAATCTCCCAAAAACTTTTTTCACGTGGTCATTATGGGGTATTGTGTGTAGAATTTTGAGGGATAAAAGTAAGATTTTACTTACCGATAAATCTATTTCTCGTAGTCCGTAGTGGATGCTGGGGACTCCGTCAGGACCATGGGGATTAGCGGCTCCGCAGGAGACAGGGCACAAAACTAAAGCTTTAGGATCAGGTGGTGTGTACTGGCTCCTCCCCCTATGACCCTCCTCCAAGCCTCAGTTAGGATACTGTGCCCGGACGAGCGTACACAATAAGGAAGGATATTGAATCCCGGGTAAGACTCATACCAGCCACACCAATCACACCGTATAACTTGTGATCTAAACCCAGTTAACAGTATGACAAACGTAGGAGCCTCTGAACAGACGGCTCACAACAATAACAACCCGATTTTTTTGTAACAATAACTATGTACAAGTATTGCAGACAATCCGCACTTGGGATGGGCGCCCAGCATCCACTACGGACTACGAGAAATAGATTTATCGGTAAGTAAAATCTTATTTTCTCTGACGTCCTAAGTGGATGCTGGGGACTCCGTCAGGACCATGGGGATTATACCAAAGCTCCCAAACGGGCGGGAGAGTGCGGATGACTCTGCAGCACCGAGTGAGAGAACTCCAGGTCCTCCTCAGCCAGGGTGTGCCCCTGACCAAGTAGCAGCTCGGCAAAGTTGTAAAGCCGAGACCCCTCGGGCAGTCGCCCAAGATGAGCCCACCTTCCTTGTGGAATGGGCATTTATATATTTTGGCTGTGGCAGTCCTGCCACAGAATGTGCAAGCTGAATTGTACTACACATTCAACTAGCAATCGTCTGCTTAGAAGCAAGAGCACCCAGTTTTTTGGGTGCATACAGGATAACAGCAAGTCAGTTTTCCTGACTCCAGCCGTCCTGGAAATCTATATTTTCAGGGCCCTGACAACATCTAGCAACTTGGAGTCCTCCAAGTCTCTAGTAGCCGCAGGTACCACAATAAGCTGGTTCAGATGAAACGCTGACACCACCTTAGGGAGAAACTGGGGACGAGTCCGCAGCTCTGCCCTGTCCGAATGGACAATCAGATATGGGCTTTTGTGAGACAAAGCCGCCAATTCTGACACTCGCCTGGCCGAGGCCAGGGCCAACATCATGGTCACTTTCCATGTGAGATATTTCAAATCCACAGATTTGAGCGGTTTAAACCAACGTGATTTGAGGAATCCCAGGACTACGTTGAGATCCCACAGTGCCACTGGAGGCACAAAAGGGGGTTGTATATGCAGTACTCCCTTGTCAAATTTCTGGACTTCAGGAACTGAAGCCAATTCTTTCTGGAAGAAAATCGACAGGGCCGAAATTTGAACCTTAATGGACCCCAATTTGAGGCCCATAGACACTCCTGTTTGCAGGAAATGCAGGAATCGACCGAGTTGAAATTTCTTCGTGGGGCCTTCCTGGCCTCACACCACGCAACATATTTTCGCCACATGTGGTGATAATGTTGTGCGGTCACCTCCTTCCTGGCTTTGACCAGGGTAGGAATGACCTCTTCCGGAATGCCTTTTTTCCCTTAGGATCCGGCGTTCAATCGCCATGCCGTCAAACGCACCCGCGGTAAGTCTTGGAACAGACATGGTACTTGATGAAGCAAGTCCCTTCTTATCGGCAGAGGCCCTGAGTCCTCTGTGAGCATCTCATGAAGTTCCGGGTACCAAGTCCTTCTTGGCCCATCCGGAGCCACGAGTATAGTTCTTACTCCTCTACGTCTTATAATTCTCAGTACCTTTGGTATGAGAAGCAGAGGAGGGAACACATACACCGACTGGTACACCCATGGTGTTACCAGAACGTCCACAGCTATTTCCTGAGGGTCTCTTGACCTGGCGCAATACCTGTCCAGTTTTTTGTTCAGGCGGGACGCCATCATGTCCACCTTTGGTCTTTCCCAACGGTGCACAATCATGTGGAAACAACTTCTCGATGAAGTCCCCACTCTCCCGGGTGGAGGTCGTGCTGAGGAAGTCTGCTTCCCAGTTGTCCACTCCCGGAATGAAAACTGCTGACAGTGCTATCACATGATTTTCCGCCCAGCGAAGAATCCTTGCAGTTTCTGCCATTGTCCTCCTGCTTCTTGTGCCGCCCTGTCTGTTTACGTGGGCGACTGCCGTGATGTTGTCCCACTGGATCAATACCGGCTGACCTTGAAGCAGAGGTCTTGCTAAGCTTAGAGCATTGTAAATTGCTCTTAGCTCCAGTATATTTATGCGGAGAGAAGTCCCCAGACTTGATCACACTCCCTGGAAATTTTTTCCCTGTGTGACTGCTCCCCAGCCTTTCAAGCTGGAATCCGTGGTCACCAGGACCCAGTCCTGAATGCATAACTGTGGCACTTTAGTAGATGAGCACTCTGCAGCCACCACAGAAGAGACACCCTTGTCCTTGGAGACAGGGTTATCCGCTGATGCATCTGAAGATGCGATCCGGACCATTTGTCCAGCAGATCCCACTGAAAAGTTCTTGCGTGAAATCTGCCGAATGGAATCGCTTCGTAAGAAGCCACCATTTTTCCCAGGACCCTTGTGCAATGATGCACTGACACTTTTCCTGGTTTTTGGAGGTTCCTGACTAGCTCGGATAACTCCCTGGCTTTCTCCTCCGGGAGAAACACCTTTTTCTGGACTGTGTCCAGAATCATCCCTAGGGACAGCAGACATGTCGTCGGAGACAGCTGCGATTTTGGAATATTTAGAATCCACCCGTGCTGTCGTAGAACTACTTGAGATAGTGCTACTCTGACCTCCAACTGTTCTCTGGACCTTGCCCTTATCAGGAGATCGTCCAAGTAAGGGATAATTAAGACGCCTTTTCTTTGAAGAAGAATCATCATTTCGGCCATTACCTTGGTAAAGACCCGGGGTGCCGTGGACAATCCAAACGGCAGCGTCTGAAACTGATAGTGACAGTTTTGTACCACGAACCTGAGGTACCCTTTGTGAGAAGGGCAAATTTGGACATGGAGGTAAGCATCCTTGATGTCCAGGGACACCATATAGTCCCCTTCTTCCTGGTTCGCTATCACTGCTCTGAGTGACTCCATTTAGAATAGGTCTCACCGAGCCGTCTGGCTTCAGTACCACAATATAGTGTGGAATAATACCCCTTTACTTGTTGTAGGAGGGGTACTTTGATTATCACCTGCTGGGAATACAGCTTGTGAATTGTTTCCAATACTGCCTCCCTGTCGGAGGTAGACGTTGGTAAAGCAAACTTCAGGAACCTGCGAGGGGGAGACGTCTCGAATTTCCAATCTGTACCCCTGGGATACTACTTGTAGGATCCAGGGGTCCACTTGCGAGTGAGCCCACTGCGTGCTGAAACTCTTGAGACGACCCCCCACCGCACCTGTTTGTGCGGCCCCAGCGTCATGCTGAGGACTTGGCAGAAGCGGTGGAAGGCTTCTGTTCCTGGGAATGGGCTGCCTGCTGCAGTCTTCTTCCCTTACCTCTATCCCTGGGCAGATATTATGGGGACGAAAGGACTGAGGCTGAAAAGACGGTGTCTTTTTCTGCTGAGATGTGACTTGGGGTAAAAAAGGTGGATTTTCTAGCTGTTGCCGTGGCCACCAGGTCCGATGGACCGACCCCAAATAACTCCTCCCCTTTATACGGCAATACTTCCATGTGCCGTTTGGAATCTGCATCACCTGACCACTGTCGTGTCCAGAAACATCGTCTGGCAGATATGGACATCGCACTTACTCTTGATGCCAGAGTTTCGCATATATAGAAATGCATCTTTTAAATGCTCTATAGTCAATAAAATACTGTCCCTGTCAAGGGTATCAATATTTCCAGTCAGGGAATCCGACCAAGCCACCCCAGCGCTGCCCATCCAGGCTGAGGCGATCGCTGGTCGCAGTATAACACCAGTATGTGTGTATATACTTTTTAGGATATTTTCCAACCTCCTTGAGGGCGTCCGTATCTGGAGACGGTAACGCCACTTGTTTTTATAAGCGTGTGAGCGTCTTATCCACCCTAAGGTGTGTTTCCCAACGCGCCATAACTTCTGGCGGGAAAAGGTATACCGCCAATAATTTTCTATCGGGGGAAACCCACGCATCATCACACACTTCATTTAATTTATCTGATTCAGGAAAAACCACATGTAGTTTTTTCACTCCACATAATACCCTTTTTTGTGGTACTTGTAGTATCAGAAATATGTAACATCTCCTTCATTGCCCTTAACAAGTAACGTGTGGCCCTAAAGGAAAATACGTTTGTTTCTTCACCGTCGACACTGGAGTCAGTGTCCGTGTCTGTGTCGACCGACTGAGGTAAAAGGACGTTTTAACGCCCCTGACGGTGTTTTAGACGCCTGGACAGGTACTAATTGGTTTGCCGGCCGTCTCATGTCGTCAACCGACCTTGCAGCGTGTTGACATTATCACGTAATTCCTTAAATAAGCCATCCATTCCGGTGTCGACTCCCTAGAGAGTGACATCACCATTACCGGCAATTGCTCCGCCTCCTCACCAACATCGTCCTCATACATGTCGACACACAAGTACCGACACACAGCACACACACAGGGAATGCTCTGATAGAGGACAGGACCCCACTAGCCCTTTGGGGAGACAGAGGGAGAGTTTGCCAGCACACACCAAAAACGCTATATTATACAGGGACAACCTTTATATAAGTGTTTTTCCCTTATAGCATTTTAATATATATATACATATCGCCAAATAAGTGCCCCCCCTCTCTGTTTTAACCCTGTTTCTGTAGTGCAGTGCAGGGGAGAGCCTGGGAGCCTTCCCACCAGCCTTTCTGTGAGGGAAAATGGCGCTGTGTGCTGAGGAGAATAGGCCCCGCCCCCTTTTCGGCGGGCTTCTTCTCCCGTTTTTCTGAGACCTGGCAGGGGTTAAATACATCCATATAGCCTCCAGGGGCTATATGTGATGTATTTTTAGCCAGAATAAGGTATTATACATTGCTGCCCAGGGCGCCCCCAGCAACGCCCTGCACCCTCCGTGACCGTTGGTGTGAAGTGTGTGACAACAATGGCGCACAGCTGCAGTGCTGTGCGCTACCTTCATGAAGACTGAAAAGCCTTCTGCCGCCGGTTTCTGGACCTTCAATCTTCAGCATCTGCAAGGGGGGTCGGCGGCGCGGCTCCGGGACGAACCCCAGGGTGAGACCTGTGTTCCGACTCCCTCTGGAGCTAATGGTGTCCAGTAGCCTAAGAAGCCAATCCATCCTGCACGCAGGTGAGTTGAACTTCTCTCCCCTAAGTCCCTCGATGCAGTGAGCCTGTTGCCAGCAGGACTCACTGAAAATAAGAAACCTAAAAACTTTTTCTAAGCAGCTCCTTAAGAGAGCCACCTAGATTGCACCCTGCTCGGACGGGCACAAAAACCTAACTGAGGCTTGGAGGAGGGTCATAGGGGGAGGAGCCAGTACACACCACCTGATCCTAAAGCTTTAGTTTTGTGCCCTGTCTCCTGCGGAGCCGCTAATCCCCATGGTCCTGACGGAGTCCCCAGCATCCACTTAGGACGTCAGAGAAATTACATTTATTCCATTCTGGAATAAGGCTGTAACATAACATAATATGGAAAAAGTGAAGCGCTGTGAATACTTTCTGGATGCACTGGAAGTGAAGAATACAAATGGGAATCCACAAAAGGGTGAGATATGAGTGAAGGGACAGGAGCAGCTATACACTTTCATCACACAAGGCTATCATGCACTGGGCTTGTTTTGGGTAAGTGTGACAATGAAGGAAACAGATTCCCACGTTTATGTAAAGCTCAGCGATATCACAGCTGGGGTCAGGCAAAGACAGAACATTGTGTGCTGCCATTAAACACAGAGACTTTGCTGTACTGAAATCCACGATTGGAGGAATTACTGCTGTTTAGAAACTGGACGCTAGGAGCTATGAATATTTTGTATTGAAATGACATAGAAATAAACTCCGAATATCATGAGGATGGGAAGCACAGTGGGCAAAGAATGTTGATGCTGTAAAACTCTAGCATCCCGCATAGTGATCTGCTTACCTCAGTATCTGCCGCAGTTCTGGGCTTCTGTATATGTACTTGTGCCTGTAGCCAAGATCTTTATGGAAAGGGACAAACTGCACTTTAAAATCCCGGAAGCTTCGTGCTGGGGCGGCAATGTTGTAAAGCTGTAGCAATCAGAGAAATAAAACTTTATTTAAAAAACAAAGGCAAATAAATCTAGTGTATACAAGTAGAGGGTTGGGGAGTACTGAGGGCTACATAGCTTCCCAACAGACACTGTGTGTGTGTGTGTGTGTGTGTGTGTGTGTGTGTGTGTGTGTGTGTGTGTGTGTGTGTGTGTGTGTGTGTGTGTGTGTGTGTGTGTGTGTGTGTAATATATTACCATACATGACCATACTGAAGAATATAAATTAAGTGACAAAGCAATGCATGTGGGATGTTTTTGACTGCTGCGTGATGTCCGGTATCTACAATTTACTGTGATTAATGTATGCTCCCCTGAGGGGATAATTTAGCAGTGCTCACAATAAAAGAACATTTATAACAGCAGCCAACTAATTACCAGTGTAAGGATAAATCAGCTGCCATACACAGTGGATATAGCTATTTTGTGTGCTAATGATTGTATGTAGAAAAAACAAAAGCCGTACTATTTCTTGGTTTACAGTTACACAGGCATTAAATGTGGAGGAGAGCACTCAAGCTGTCACCTTGCTGGGCCCCGTTCCTATAGAAACAGAGGTGCGCTCACGGCTCATGTGCGACCTCCAACCCAATGCGGCTTACTGCGCGTTCTTCTTCCTCCGTTCTCAACAGGAGTGGATATGCCCACGAGTGTCCGTTGTGTCCATGAACCTACACCACTTACTACTGTCACCGTTGCTAGTGGAACTACAAGTCCCGCTGCATCTATTCTACAAAGCGCCGACAACGTATGGTATCCTTGTTATCCAGCTGCTGGCTGGATCTACATCATAGTGCATGTACCGGAGTAATGCTGCATTAGCACATCAATCACTGGTTAAGCTGTTCAACGTGTAGACTAACCTCCATCACGCAGAGGCCACCTAGATCAACATAGGTTCTGCAAATATTAAATCCGCTTATAAAACCTTCCCCGAAAAAAATCTTATAAAATAGTAAGATAATAGCTACCGTTTGAGTCATGGACAAAGCTTGCTCAGCCCTAAATATCAGATATTAGAACTATTATGGTAATAATCATAGTACTTAAAATCACATAATACACAAAACACTATTAAAACATTATAAAAGGCCATTTACAATTCTGCAATAATGCTATCCTAAAGAGATGATCTGCTGTCTGGGTGTGGATCATTAGATTTACACGAAAAAGGTCTACAGTCAATAGGTCAACCACAAATGGTCAACATGGGAAAGGTCAACAGGGTCATTAGAATGACATGAAATAGGTAGACAACAGAAAAGGTCAACCGGGTTAAAAGGTCGACACATGAAACGGTCAGCGTGAAAAAAGGTAGACACAACATATTTAAGTACAGGTTGAGTATCCCTTATCCAAACTGCTTGGGACCAGAAGTATTTTGGGTATGGGATTTTTCCGTATCTCCTATATAATAGCCCAGATCTGTGATCTTGTGATTCATTTGCTAACGCTGGGCGGAGTCACAACAGTGGGCGGAGTTAGTCAAATGAGTCACAGATCTGGCCAAATCTATAGGACACTAGGAGCAGCTGCAGAAGCAGATAGTATGGACATGGCACAGGCAGGGGTGCATACCTCCCAGCTTTCTCTCACACACACACACACACACACACACACACACACACACACACACACACACACACACACAGCGAAAAGGGGGCGTGGCTTCACGGGAGGGCCCCGTTTTCGTCAGTGAGGGGGCATGCCCAGCGCTCTGTGAGCTGCTGGCATGCCCCCAGGGGCTGATTATGAGTCCGGGGGGCACAGGGTACTTGAGACAGGGGAGCCCTATCTCATTGCTGTGCCTGCTGTGGGTTGGGGGCGTGGCCTAATCGCGGGCCGCGAGGCCACGCCTCATTATGCAAATTATGGGATTTGTTTTTTTTTTTTTTTTTAATGGAATTTTGGCCCCTCAGCTAGGGCTAAATCCAGAGGAGGTGGTCGCTCCCCCTACACATCCGCACAGGCAGAAGAAAGCAGGGAGACTGCTTCCTCCCTGCAACACCACAGACCTGCCAATACGCAGCAGCGTGTGCTGACTGTAGCACAATGCTGCCGCTGTTGCTGGCAGGACGGGGGAGCTTCTGAGCTGGGACAGAGCTACTCCAGCCAGGGGGCCCCCTAAAACTGTGGGGCCAACGGTACGTACCGCCTGCCCCCCCCCCTTAATCCGGCTCTGCTGCTGGAACCCCCCCTTAATCCGTACCCCCTGATGCCCCCTCTCCCTCTGTCTCCACTATTCACCGCTGCTCTGCTAAGCAGAACAGCGAGTACAGGAGCTTTCCAACTGCTCCCCCCCCCACCGCAGGTCACTGCGACCCGCGGGTGGGACAGCGGGACAGACCCCAAAAAATGGGACTGTCCCACGAAAATTGGGACATTTGGGAGGTATGGGGGTGTGTGAGGGGGTATGCCCTACTTGACCCCCACATCAGCATACTCAGTAGGGTCTCTCTGGCGGGGAGGAGCGTCACATTCTGGCACACTCCACGCTTCTTAGCTGTAGTTTTGTGGGTCACCAGCCGCTGTGCACTTTCCGTACTGCCTCTGTTATCTCCAGCCCCGGCAACCCCACCGCTAGCTGCAGCGCTGCCACCCGCAGTGAGTTGCGCCCAGCTCCTTCACACACTTTAGCCGGCGGGTAGCGCTGCAGAAATCCGCGCTGCTTGCAGGCTCTGACCCCCTCCTCCCTCCAGCATCAGCGTCTCCTGGGAGCTAACCAGTCACTCCCAGTCTCCCCTTACCATAGTGCCCAGCAGCCGTGAGGTCCGCGCCACGTGCATGCTATGACCCCCTCCTCCCTCCAGCCGCAGCATCTCCTGGGGGCTAACCAGTCACTCCCAGTCTCACCTTACCACAGTGCCCGGCAGCTGCGCGAGGTCTGCGGTGTGTGACTGAGGAGGGGGGGAGTGATGCGGACGGGCAGAGGAAGCAGGAATACAGCCTAAGAGAGTCAGCCATGCCAAGTCTCCACCAGCAGCAGATGCCAACAGGTTGGAGTGGAACAGCAGCAGCCAGCAGCAGTGACTCCAGTAAGACACATCTGTCTGTCACCACTGTTCTGTCCCTAATACCAATCTCTCCCGTGCCCTGTGTTCTGTCATGTCCCTGTCACCCCTGGCCTTGACCTGCCACCCTTATCCTGGCCCTTTCACCCTTATCCTGGCCCTTTCACCCTTATCCTGGCCCTGTCACCCTTATGCTGGCCCTGCTACCCCTATCCTGGCCCTGTCACCCCTGTGCTTGCCCTGTCAACCCTATACTGGCCCTGTCACCCCTGTCCTGGTCCTGCCGCCCCTACACTGACCCTGTCACCCCTATCCTGTCCCTGTCATTTCTGTCCTGGCCCCGTCGCCCATGTCCTGGCCCCGTCAGCCCTGTCCTGGCCCCGTTACCCCTGTTCTGACCCTGTCACCCCTGTTCTGACCCTGTCACCCCTGTCCTGGCTCAGTCAACCCTGTTCTGACCCTGTCACCCCTGTCCTGGCCCTGTTACTGCATACCCTCCAACTACCTTTTTGGCAGGTACAGTACCCGCAGCACCTCCAGACCTCTCCCCAATGCACCACACCTCCGCACTTTCCCCTCCACCACATGCGGCACTCCACCCCTCCCCCACATGCTGTGCCTCCAGACCCCCTACACCACCCGCGGCTCCCACTCCTCCGCCCCTTCACCACCCCCAGCAATCTCCAGGCCCCCTCCACCATTCACCCCCCTTATATGTCTCCCCCACACCTGCCCCCCTCCACCCGCAGCATCTGCAGACACCCTCCTCCATCCGCGGTCCCCCCCTCACCCACCCCTCCCCCACCAATGGCACCCCCACACCTGCCCCACCACCACCTGCAGCACCTCCGGACCTCCTTCCCCATCTGCTGCAACACCCGTACCTGCCCCTCCCCTACCCATGGCGCCTATGGACCCCTACCCCACCAGTGGCACTCCCGCCCCTTCCCATCCCACAGCACCTCCGGAACCCTTCACCCATCTGCAACATCCCCACACCTGCCCCTCCCCCACCTGCAGTGCCTCCGGACCCCTCCCCCATCTGCATCCCCCACCCGCAGCACCTCCCAACCCTTCCCCATCCGGGCCCCACCCCCACTTCCGCCCCCCCTCCATCCGCAGCATCTACAGACACCATCCGCAGTACCCCCCGCACCCGCTACATTCTGTACATTGTGGCCTGCAGGTGCTGTTCACGCCGTCGCAAGGGGCTGCGCCTCCTTCACCATCGCACACCCTTTCATTGTGCAATATTTAACCACTAACAAAGGAATGCAGGTGATACTCCATATAACACAAATATTGAACCCCAGAAAGGCATGCAAGGGTTAAGGGGGCGTAACCCCTTGCGACGGTGTGAAGAGCGCCCGTAGGGCGCGATGAAGCACCTAGTTTTGGAATAATTGCATACCATAATGAGATATCATGCCGATGGGTCCCAAGTTTAAGCACAGAATGCATTTATGTTTCATATACACCTTATACACACAGCCTGAAGGTCATTTAATACAATGTTTTTAATCACTTTGTGTATGAAACAAAGTTTGTGTACATTGAGCCATCAGAAAACAAAGGTTTCACTATCTCACTCAAAAATTTCGTATTTCGGAATATTTGGATATGGTATACTCAACCTGTATTTTGGTGTAGTTTTTGCCATCAAAGCACATACAGCCCCAATTAGTGTACAGTGTCCCCTCGCATGGCTTGCTTCAATCACCATGCTTCTGGCAGGTTACTTATTCCCAATTGTAATCCACGTGGATGCTAGAGTATGAAAAAGCTGAGTAAAATGCAAAACCTCCCCCCCAAAAAACTGTCGACCATATATGTATCGACCATTGAGGCGTCTGATTAGCTCCAAATTTATTCTGCAGCAGGACAATGACCCCAAACATACAGCCATTGTCATTAAGAACTATCTTCAATGTAAAGAAAAACAAGAAATCCTGGAAGTGATGATATGGCCCTCACAGAGTCCTGATCTCAACATCATCGAGTCTGTCTGGGATAACATAGAGACAAAAGGATTTTAGCAAGCCTCTATCCACAGAACACCGGTGGTTAGCTCTCCAAGATGTTTGGAACAACCTCCCTGCAGAGTTCCTTGAAAAGCTGTGTGCAAGTGTACCTAGAAGAGTTGATGCTGGTTTGAAGGCAAAGGGTGGTCACACCAAATCCTTACTGATTTAGGTTTCTGTTCATTCACTTTGCATTTTGTTAATGGATAAAAATAAGCTATTAAAATTTCTATTTTTGAAAGCCTTCTTACTTTGCAGCATTTTATACACACCCGTCTACAGTACTGTGTGTGTGTGTATATATATATATATACACACACACATACACATATACTGTATACATACATATACACACACACACACCTCTTTCGTTTCCTCCCCCTCGTATACTGTATACCGGTGTTAGCCTGAATATTTTAATGATCATTGTATGTGCATAAAGGCTGTATCTTTTTATTTTTTTATTTTAAATGAGGTCAATTGCATATATTTCACTTGTTTATACGTCCATCTTTAAAGAGTTTTGTGTAGAATATATCAATCTGTGTTAATACTAGGAGTGCACTAGGGCTACTTTTTCCTTTGCACAAATTTTCACATCTAGTAGGGATTGAGGATTACTCTACCTCACCCACAGCTGCAGACCAGTACGACATGTACCCCCACAGGGAGCGCAGTCTGTCCAAAACCTTGTTTACTCTAAGCTCCACTGGCCAAATATTCTCTGCAAAGCACTGTGTGTGTGCGCTATGTAAATAACTGGTAAAAAACATCATTTCCATAGCAGTTTCTAATACTTTAAATTTCGTATCGCTTCTGTGAAGGCAGCATAGAAGGCAGTTTATATGCCATTGTGTATTTTAGAATAAAAACATTTTTTTGTGGAGTTTTCTGAGGCGATTATGTCACACAATTGAGGTGAGCAATTTACGTCAGTACTATATTCAATGTTTGATTGCACACCGTGCACACTACTGGATGCGTTTGTTTCCAAACATGTTTCACTCAAGACATCCTCAAGGGTTATCTATAGCACATGTACACATACCCATGGAGGCCATCCAGCAAAATGATAAAAGCACATTTCTCACAGACGCTGGGGAATGTACGGTCATTTCTGTACCTAATTATGTTGAACACCACATACACAGTGTGCCCTGTGTGTGTCTTCTGTGTGTGTTTTCTGGCCACAACTTCAGATAACTAGAAGTGGAATCTAGAAGACATGCTGCAGACAAACCACAACGGATTGCTTGTCACTGTGTGTATCCCCCTGTGGCAGGAATGCATAGAATTACCAGTTTATGGTACTGAACTTTGTTACAGCAATAGGGCCAATGCCGCCTCCAAACGGCGGCACACAAATTCACAGTGTAGGCTCGGGCATGTCGAGAAATTGGTCGCGAAATGCCTGCTTTTTGTAGCCACCTCCAAACGCTCACTACCTGTCACTCACTTACAACTCATCACTGCATCCGCCATCGCTAATTATCGCTGTTAGTATGTAATGTGATTGTGGTGTATGCACAGTACAAAATAAATAAAACTACAGCATCCATCCGTGAATCAGGCCCTATATATCTTTGTGCTGGTATATTATCCATACCAAGTCTGGAAGCTAAGGGACCACATCATATCACCTGATCTTCAATCTCCAGGGTATTCCTGATTTAGATCTGTTCAGTCACAAAACCACTAAATTATTTACATGTGCTTGGAGTGTTTGTATACTTTAGATGACTAACCATGTGCACTTTATAAGGGAAAGTGCATTTATAAAAAATAAAAATAAAATAAAAACACTACTGTGGTTTAAATAACAAACAATACATTACAAAAGTACCAACGTAACATAAAATAAAGACAGTCTTGTTTGCCGAAAAGTTGCTCTACAGCACAGGTTCTCAAACTCGGTCCTCAGGACCCCACACAGTGCATGTTTTGCAGGTCTCCTCACAGAATCGCAAGTGAAATAATTAGCTCCACCTGTGGACCTTTTAAAATGTGTCAGTGAGTAATTAATACACCTGTGCACTTGTTGGGTTACCTGCAAAACATGCACTGTGTGGGGTCCTGAGGACCGAGTTTGAGAACCACTGCTCTACAGTGAAGAGTATTTTAGTAGAGCATAGGTTCTTAAACTCGGTCCTCAGGACTCCAAACTGTTCATGTTTTCCAGGTCTCCTCACAGAATCACAAGTGAAATAATTAGGTTCACCTGTGGATCGTCTAAAGTGCGTCAGTGAGTTTGTATATGTATAAGTTAAATGTTTAGGTAATTTACAAAACTACATTGTGTGTATAGAGAGATATATTTGTGTTTAACTGTAAGATGGTAAGACATTGTGTAGGAGACAGGTTTGTAGTAAAAAGCACACAGTTACTGGTATGTGCAGGGCTGTGTTTAAAATGCGGAGTCGGAAATTAGCAAATGGATGATATCTGGCTTTTGTTGTGTTATACTGCAGACCGGAGACAATTACAACACAACATCAATTGAATTACAAAGTCCCTATTGTTCATGAGAACACCTGTGGTAAACAAATGTATTTACACTCCAAATAATCAAAAGGAAAACCTTTGATGGACTAAGAAATAGCAGACTCTATGGGGTATATTCAATTAGGGTCGGATCCATTCCGACATGCATTTGTCGGAATGGATCCGACAAGGGCTATTCAAAGCCCATCTCAATTCGACTTTAAAAAAGTCGAGCTGAGATGAGGGACCGGAGAGGGGGGAGGGCAGCGGGCAGACGGGGGCCAGCCGCGCTGCAGGAGGATGTGGCACAGCCACCACACCTCACAGCAGCGTTTACTCGGCTCCAGCAAGCTGGACCTCACTTGCTGGAGCCTGGTGGACGCTGCCATGAGCGGCGGCTATGACACATCCTCCTGCAGCGCTGTGCTGTCCCCCGTCTGCCCGCGGCTCTCCCCCCTCTCAGTTCGACCTTTTTTTAAGTCGAACCGAGATGGTCGGAAACGGGGCCAAAATCTGTCGAATTTGGCCGTTTCCCTCAGAAGCACATGAATCGGCAGCTATACCGCCGATTCACGTACTATTCGACAAGTCGAATTACCCGACTTGTCGAATAAAAATGCTGGGGACTGAATAGGTTGGATCCCCTTCTGACCTGAAAAAGTCGAAAACTGCCGTCTTTTCGACAAGACGGCAGTTTCAACCTTAATTGACTATACCCCTATGACTCCAGAATACATCCTCTGCTCGTCACCTTGAGGCAGAACAATTGGACATGTTTTACGACACTTTGGAATCTGGCAGTTATCAGTTACAAGGGAACCAATAGGAATATGCCAGGATGAAATTGTATGAATGTACAGAAGTTCAGTCAGTCAGTTAGTTGGTTGGCAGGAGGAGAGAGAACAGGAAATGAAGCAGGAGATGCAGACGGAAGCTTGGTGCAGGAGGAGAAAGGAAAAGGATCTTTAGGACGATAACTTGCAAGTATAAACTTTATGTAATTAATCGTCTAAGTTTGTTAAATTGTTTCATGTTATATAATTAAGGAAGCATAAATATTATTAGTATATATATCACTACTGTGTATATCTTATTCTGTACGATTTGATTTGCCTGTAAATAAACCAATCAGTATAATCAGAGCTGTAACTCCTTGTTTGAACTCATCAGCCACCTAGTTGGTAAGCCTGACAGAATATATTTGCAGATATATATGATCAACGGATATATTATAAAATATACACATATTATTGAAGAGACCCCTTTTCAATGATTGGCACCCCTGATATAAAAATATAATATAAGATTACTCAACAGTACACACTAGAGAGATGTGTGTTGAGCGATCTATCAGTCACCGCTCAGCACAAATCTCTCCTCCCACTCTGCACAGCGCGATGTTTGCTGGGCGAGGGGGGCGATCACTTCACACAGCGCTGCATGCAGGCTCAATCTAGAACCGGCGATAGCGCTATCGCTGCTGGGCATGCACACGAGAGATCCCTGCTTAAAATCTATGCAATTTAGTCAGATTGCTTAGATTTTAAGCAGGGATCTCTCTGTGTGTACCCCCCTTAACTGTTCAAAAAATGCTATCCTATTACCCTTGTAAGTGTGACCAGTTGGCTGAAATGCAAGGTCGTGTCTGTACTGGTAATGAGCCAGTTCACCATAGAAAGGTTGCACAAGGCATGCTTTGCGTGAAAGGTCCTAGAAGGCCCATTATATAAAAAGAAAGGTGCAACGAAGAATGGAAAAATGAATAAATGATTGTCCTGCACATAGGGTGACGGTGGGTGGGCTTCTACCATCTGTTTCACTATGTTAACATATCGCAACTGATTATTTGAACAGACGTCCGGCACACAAACCTATATAATCTTTAGATTGCTGGATAGTAGATCAGTAACATAACCCATGTGCAACCCTGGACAGAATTTTGGGCGATGAAAGTTTGACATGATCTGCATCATATAGCATATACAGATCTACATATAGGATAAATACAAGATAAATAAGGCTAATTCACGAATAATATCAAACTTAATAAATGTAAACTTAGATAGTAAGTGCAAAGGAATATGCTGGTGCGATATAAGTAACTGTTAATAAATAATAGGTACTGTACCTTCCGTCCTAGATGGAATGGGATCACAGGGTCATCTTCTGCATGTAGAATGAGCAGCGGGCAGGAAATGTATTTCACACTGGAACATTAGAAATGATTAGTACTGAATATAGCTAGTGCTCTCTGTTTAATGAGTTGATGTTTGAAACTATTTTTTTTATTCCAGAATAATAACAACCCGGGTGTTGAAGAGTGCACTTGTGTGTTTCTTGCTTTTTCCCCAAGAGTTTTGGTGGTTTGAAGAGAATTAAATCAAATGTGCATTATAATAGCATAATTAGGTATAGAAACTGCACTGCAATATCAGAATCTTCAAAATGCATTTATCTTACAATACGTTTAAAGAGAGAGTGTAGAATCTGTGGGATAAACACTTGCCGAATCCCTGCACATCATTAATTGGGCCCAGAGGAGTGGAGCCTCTCCTTATGCAGTTTGGCAAATAGAAGGCAATTGACAGAACTGATTGTGCATTCATGGAATGTGCTCTAGGGTTTGGGCCCCACATACAGTATCTCATTGGGTTCAATGGGCCTTTTATCACAGGAGGACAGAATATTGCTGATTATCTCTGAACTAGAGGTGCACACATGCAGCGTGAGAGGCAAGCAGACATTAAAAGACTCTTGGGAAAGGAGACAATTTAGAGATCTATTTAAATTAGCATCAGGCGGTCCGAGGCATTAAGTATTGCCTTATATGTGGCTGCTGTTTTAACCCAGGTGTTCATTTTTAAATGGGCTACTTTGCACAGAAAATACTTCTTACACAATGGGCTACTTGGCACAGAAAATACTTCTTACACAATGTGTGGATAAAATGAGGTTCATTTGAATTATTAAGCTGAAAACTCCAGAGGGAATAAATGAATTGTGCTTTGCATCCAAAAAATTAAGCAACATTAATTTATTAATAATTAACATTCTCCCACACACATCTGTAAATCTGATAAATACAAATAGGCCCAAATAGTACCTGTCTGTATATTGTATGAATGCATATGTACCTATGCATATGTACCGTATATATGTACACATTATATAAAATGTGTATACCTATGTATGTGTATCTATATTTATGCATACCTACAGTATGTATGAGTGTATGTTAGTACCTGCTGTATGTATATTGCCATATTATCATTACATTTTATTTGTAAGGCGCCACAAGTGTTTTGCAGCGCCGTACAAAGGACAGTACAGGGAGACAAAACTTAACCTTACAGTAAATAAATAACAAAAAGAGAGTACAAGTAACAAAGAGCACCACCATTCTCAAAACATAATACAGCTTAGATGTAAGTAGCGAGTGAGTGATCAGCATACTACTAGGAGCTGGCGGCCATAGATAAGAGATGAGCCTTTACCAACACGAGAAAAAGCGGGCAAAGATGGTCGCGGAGTAGGAAAGGGTTTTGACAAGAAGAAGAAAGAGGGCCTTGCTGTGAGGAGCTAACAATCTAGTAGTGTAGGGAACGAGTAGGGTGTGAGGGGTCAATGCTGTAGTGTAGGGGTAGAGGGGTCTGGAATGTTGTGTAGACTATTGAGGGGTCAGACGGGTGAGGGTCCTGGTATCTCCAATGCAGTACTTTGTTAGTGAATACCAGCAGGCAGGAGGACAAGGCATGCAGCATGATCCTCTACACGTAAGTACTAAACCCCCTCCTTCCCACTTCTCCTTATACTAGCCCACATGCTCCTTCTCTCCCAGAGCTGTCCTACTGGCCAAAGGGTCATCTTAGGTGTCAAAACAGGGATGGGCTACCTTGGGTAGTGTCAGGCCCCGCTCTGCTGTTCTGACCCCCATCAGCTCAAAACCACTCCCTAACAACCACTTCTTCCCTCACCGCGCTACCCATCGCTCCCGCATTGTCCAGGATGGCCGTTTCAAAATCTTGGGGCCCACAAAGGTCTAGTTACACCCCTGCCAGCTCTCCTTGCATTTGAACATGATCTGAATGGTATGGTGCTATCACACTAGTGATAATATGCCTGTTGATCTTGCACCTGTGGAATTAGAATCTATTCATAAAATTGAATTTTCCATATTTTATGTAATGATGTGGTGTGCGTTTATAGATGCTTATGTATAACTGCAAAAATAAACAATTAACTAAAAGTTGTCATTTTTATGGTACATATTAATATAGGACAAAAACATTTAATATCTGTGCAAGCCATATAGTCCTAGCATACTGTACCAGGTATTATAACAGGGGGATTCTAGTAAAAGTGTAGGTGTAACAGTCTGAATCATACAGCTGGTTATGACATGTCTGTAAGGTTGCTTGTTATTGCGCTAGATGCACTATAAAGCATGGGTACCAAGTGTACAACTTACTTTTCATCATTGGCAAATTTTATACCACTTGCTGTGATGGGATCAAGGAAGAACCAGTCAAAGCCAGGAAAGTACCTGTAAATCTACATAAAACACAAATTATGTTAGCAGAGGGACCATACCGAGCCAGTAAGTAACATGTAGTGTTAGGATAATTCATGCTGCATGATTTGCATGTAACAGGAAAAGTACAATATGCACCTTGGTTAGACTGTAACAATTTGTCATGGCCTTTGAACATATGTCTCAACATCCTCAAATTAACATTTTCTCCTAAGATTCTGTACCACGTACAGACATTGCCTATCCTGACGCCACAAGGCTGGCTGCACAATGTTCACACTGTGATAAGGCACTTTATCTGTGGTGGCAGATAACCTCATCTGTAAATCTGGTGATGCTCATTATATGAAACATTGCCCCGTGGGACCTTACTTAAATTCCATCACTCCATCATTGCTGCCACCATTACCTTCTGGAGGAATCTCAGAAGCACAAAGACAATTTTATCAATGGTTTCCCCTTATCGTTCCTCTCAAATTATAATTTTCCTCTGTGTGTTAAGGCTCCTACACATTTGGCGATCCGCCGCCGAGCTGCCCGACGGCGGATACGGCTGACCCGGCGGGGTGGGGGGGCAGTGACGGGAGGAGTGAAGTTTCTACACTCCCCCCATCACCCAGCTCCATAGCAGTGCATGCTAATATGGACAATCTCGTCCAAAGCGGCCTGCATGCATAAGCGACTGGGCACGAACGATGAACTTCGTTCATCGTTGGTTCCTACTAGGGAGGCCAATCCCGGGATCGGCGGGATCCCGGGATTTGGGCCCAAAAATGCCGGGATTTGAATCCCGGGATTGGAGCATCCAATCCCGGTATTGACGGGATTATACTGCGCATGCGCTGCGGCGGGAGGGTGGGTGTGTAAGTAATAGTATATACTAATATTAGGCGGGCGGCAGCCATGAACAAGTTGAACGCGGCGGCACTTCAAATGTAGCGCCGGCCGCCAGCCAATCAGAGCGCTGGCGGGCCGCCAGCCAATCAGGGAAGCTGCAGCCAATCAGGAGTGACTGCTGCGGCCGCTTCCCTGATTGGCTGCCGGTCCGCCAGCTCTGGTTGGCTGACGGCCGGCGCTTCATTTGAAATGCCGCCGCGTTCAGTGTGTTAATGGTTGTCGCCCGCCTAATAGTAAGTACTATTACTTACACCCACCCTCTCTCCCTCCCTCCGTGCATTCAGTGGTGCTCCCTACAGCCTTCCTCCTTCCCTGCTGCGACCTACACCCTCTCCCTCCTGAGTCCCGCACCGCTACCTACACCCTCCCTACCTCCCGACCGCTACCTACACCCTCCCTACCTCCCGCACCGCTACCTACACCCTAACCTCCCGCACCGCTACCTACACCCTCCCTCCACCGCTGCTCCCTATAACTTTCTCTGATCCCTACTGCAATCCTGGGATCCCGGGATTGACCGTTTTTCAATCCCGAATCCCGGGATTGAAAAAACGGCCCGGGATTGGCCTCCCTAGTTCCTACACACTAAACGATATGAAGGCGTTCTCGTTCATTAATGAACGAGAACGTTCATATTGTTTATTAAGATCTATTAGTGTGTAAATCTCCAAGTGTTCAAACAATAGCTAGTTACGGGCGGGCAGTGTTTCTGGTTGGACAGCCGGTGGACGCTAAGGAAGTAAGCCCTTTTAAAAGACCTCATCAAGTGAACCTCCCCAATATGAAGGAATGAAGATACCTACAGATCTGTAGTTTCTTAAGCATAAAAGGTATGCTTAGTGAGTTTTGCAGAAACTTTACCCCTTTTAACAATTGCAATCGGGCATTCGCACCCCAATATGCTCTGTCTCAGCATTCAACACATTGGTACCCAAACACACTCTGCTATACAAATTTATCCTCACAGACTGACAACGCTGTACCACGATACATAACAACTACAGTGAAAGGCCTTGGCAATGAATCGGGGAAGGGACAATGGCAGAAAACATTCCAGATGATTCATGCTAGCTCACAAAGCACCTGTGTAGTGGAGACTCAATTTAAAATACTCTCTCTTTGGTAAGATGCCCAGACACAGTGTGCCACATCCGTATAGGTGTACCCAATGTTTGTCTGAGATGCTCCACAGGTCCCGGCACTCTTTTCCACATTTGGAGGGATTGCTCTTAACTTATAACCTTCTGGGCTGCAGTGATTATTAACTGACATCCTGGGCTCAGAGGTTCCAGCTAATTTCGTATTTTGGCCTTTTGAATAACGGAGGCGAATTTCGCACCTGTTGGTATTCTTGCCCTCATTCGACAGTATTAGTTCTCCAACACCAGTTATTATATGAACATAGAACATGATGTCTCCTCCACAGGGGACGCCTACAACGTCTTCCATGACACAAGGTTTTATTGACTTGTCGTAAAGAATTCAGCTGATTAAAGTCTCACCTTCCTTCACCTCCTCCATAAGCATCTGACTCTCTGAGGGTTATTAAAGTTTCTTAGCGAACCAAAAAAGTAAGCAATTGGGCAAAACCATGCTGCACTGCAGGTGGGGCAGATGTAACATGTGCAGAGAGATTTAGATTTGGGTGCGGTGTTTTCAAACTGAAATCTAAATTGCAATGTAAACATAAAGCAGCCAGTATTTACCCTGCACAGAACACTATAAAAACACTGCACCCAAATCTAAATCTCTCTGCACATGTTACACATCTGTCTCACCTGCAGTGCAACATGGTTTTGCCTAATGCTTACTTTTTTGGTTTGCTTCCCCCCCTCCCCGCCCACCCCAATCCACCTTTCTCTTTCCTACCTTTGTTTGTCCCCACCGAGACCCCACCACATAAATCTGTATGCTTACTTGTAACCAGTTTATACTGGTTTTGAATATCCGTATGACCGACTTAACCATCCACTGCACTGTCACTGGAGATCATCTGTATTTGAAAGCAGTCAGTTGCTTTGTTCTTTTTCTTAGTAGAGATGCTTATATAACCCCTGGTGACACTTAATCATATATTTAAAGCTGCTGACATGGGACTCTGTAACTGTGCTTTCTGTCATGTAAAGGCCCCCATACATCTAAGAAACGACTTCTCGACCCTGTTGGAGAAGCTGATCCGCGGACCGGATCCCCAATCGGCAGCCATCAATGATCGTCGATCCGTTGGGGTAATTAGCAGTGTTAACAATGGTTAACTGTTTCCAGACAGGATCGGGGTATTTTTGTAAATGTTTAATATTCCCAATCCCCCAACCCAGCCGTAGGGGATCGGGGCATTGCACCAACATATCTCAGATGTATGGGAGCCTTAACTGGTCTGATTTATCTGTCAACACCAATAAAGACAGTTTGTACTTGCCACAGAAAATGGATGACTTTTCGCCTCCTCGCGAATGTTTGTAAATGGTGACTCCAGTATTAGAGAATCAGGCGGTGTTTCTGGAAATACAGAATATTTATGTAAGCTTCATTCACAGGTTTATATAAGTCACAAACAGTGGAGTTCCCTCTGAATTGTCAGCATTTGTGATCCTAGGGAAAGGCTAGTATACTCTGTTTAGAAAGTCTTAATATCTGTACCAGAGGCATTGGGCCAGTAGTTGCATCACTGTAAGAACTGAGCCGGTTACAAATCAGAACATTGGCCCTCATTCAGAGTTGATCGCTCGCTAGCTACTTTTAGCAGCCATGCAAACGCAGTCGCCGCCAACGGGGGAGTGTATTTTCGCTTTGCAAGAGTGCGAACGCCTGTGCAGCCGAGCGGTACAAAAACATTTTGTGCAAAACAAGACCAGCTCTGTAGTTACTTATTCTGTGCGATGATTGCTGCGATGAAGGTCCCGGAATTGACATCAGATACCCGCCCTGCAAATGCCTGGACACGCCTGCGTTTTTCCAAACACTCCCAGAAAACGGTCAGTTGACACCCATAAACTCCCACTTTTTGTCAATCTTCTTGCGATCGGCTGTGCGAATGGAATCATCGCTAGAAGCAGTACAAAACAACGATGCTCTTTGTACCCGTATGCTGCGCGTGCGCATTGCGGCTCATACGCATGCGTAGTTTTGTCATTTAAAAAAAATGAAAACTACGGAGCGAACAACGGCAGCTAGCGATCAACTCGGAATGAGGGCCAATGTGTAGCCAGCCAATCTAGCGGGCGACAGGACCCTACACACTTACATGATGCAGGGAAAAAAGGGGCAATGGAGGATGCCATGCTACATTCGGCAGCATGGCATTGTTAGCAGTATCTTCTGGTTGACCCTGCAGCAGGGCCAACCAGCAGACATTGCTAACGACTCGCAGGAGCACGCAATCATGGGTACACACTGAATGATCCGGCCGACATGTCGTTCCGATTTTGCCGAAAACGACATATTGGTCCGAGATCGTTCTAGTGTGTACCTGACTATAGAAAGTAAACTCCATATTATGAATATTTTCATTATCCAGTAAGTAGCAGTAAAGAGCGTCTTGTCCCATCTTCTGCAGGAGCTTGCACTTTATGTAATCAGATAATAAGAATTTACTTACCGATAATTCTATTTCTCGTAGTCCGTAGTGGATGCTGGGGACTCCGTCAGGACCATGGGGAATAGCGGCTCCGCAGGAGACAGGGCACAAAAAGTAAGCTTTTAGGATCACATGGTGTGTACTGGCTCCTCCCCCTATGACCCTCCTCCAAGCCTCAGTTAGGTACTGTGCCCGGACGAGCGTACACAATAAGGAAGGATATTGAACCCCGGGTAAGACTCATACCAGCCACACCAATCACACCGTATAACTTGTGATCTGAACCCAGTTAACAGTATGACAAACGTAGGAGCCTCTGAACAGACGGCTCACAACAAATAACAACCCGATTTTTTTGTAACAATAACTATGTACAAGTATTGCAGACAATCCGCACTTGGGATGGGCGCCCAGCATCCACTACGGACTACGAGAAATAGAATTATCGGTAAGTAAATTCTTATTTTCTCTAACGTCCTAAGTGGATGCTGGGGACTCCGTCAGGACCATGGGGATTATACCAAAGCTCCCAAACGGGCGGGAGAGTGCGGATGACTCTGCAGCACCGAATGAGAGAACTCAAGGTCCTCCTCAGCCAGGGTATCAAATTTGTAGAATTTTGCAAACGTGTTTGCCCCTGACCAAGTAGCAGCTCGGCAGAGTTGTAATGCCGAGACTCCCCGGGCAGCCGCCCAGGATGAGCCCACTTTCCTTGTGGAATGGGCCTTGACAGATTTAGGTTGTGGCAAGCCTGCCACAGAATGTGCAAGTTGAATTGTGCTACAAATCCAACGAGCAATCGTCTGCTTAGAAGCAGGAGCACCCATCTTGTTGGGTGCATACAATATAAGCAGTGAGTCAGACTTTCTGACTCCAGCCGTTCTTGAAATATATATTTTCAATGCCCGGACCACGTCCAACAACTTGGAATCCTCCAACTCGTTAGTAGCCGCAGGCACCACAATAGGCTGGTTCAGGTGAAACGCTGACACCACCTTAGGCAGAAAATGAGGACGCGTCCGCAGTTCTGCCCTGTCCGTATGGAAAATCAGATATGGGCTCTTATATGATAAAGCCGCCAATTCTGATACTCTCCTGGCTGAAGCCAGGGCCAGTAGCATGGTTACTTTCCATGTAAGATACTTCATCTCCACCGATTTGAGCGGCTCAAACCAATGGGATTTTAGAAAATCCAAGACTACATTAAGATCCCACGGTGCCACTGGGGGCACAACCGGGGGCTGTATATGTAGTACTCCTTTTACAAAAGTCTGGACTTCAGGAACTGAAGCCAATTCTTTCTGGAAGAAAATCGACAGGGCCGAAATTTGAACCTTAATGGACCCCAATTTGAGGCCCATAGACAATCCTGTTTGCAGGAAATGTAGGAATCGACCCAGTTGAAATTCCTCCGAGGGGGCCTTCCTGGCCTCACACCACGCAACATATTTCCTCCAAATGCGGTGATAATGTTGTGCAGTCACCTCCTTCCTGGCCTTTACCAGTGTAGGAATGACCTCTTCCGGAATGCCTTTTTCCTTTAGAATTCGGCGTTCAACCGCCATGCCGTCAAACGCAGCCGCGGTAAGTCTTGGAATAGACACGGTCCCTGCTGAAGCAGGTCCCGTCTTAGAGGTAGAGGCCACGGATCCTCCGTGAGCATCTCTTGAAGTTCCGGGTACCAAGTTCTTCTTGGCCAATCCGGAGCCACTAGTATCGTTCTTACTCCCTTTTGCCGTATAATTCTCAGTACTTTTGGTATGAGAGGCAGAGGAGGGAACACATACACTGACTGGAACACCCACGGTGTTACCAGAGCGTCCACAGCTATTGCCTGAGGATCTCTTGACCTGGCGCAATACCGGTCCAGTTTTTTGTTGAGGCGGGACGCCATCATATCCACCATTAGTTTTTCCCAACGGTTCACAATCATGTGGAAGACTTCTGGATGAAGTCCCCACTCTCCCGGGTGTAGATCGTGTCTGCTGAGGAAGTCTGCTTCCCAGTTGTCCACTCCCGGAATGAATACTGCTGACAGTGCTATCACATGATCTTCCGCCCAGCGAAGAATCCTTGCAGCTTCTGCCATTGCTGTCCTGCTTCTTGTGCCGCCCTGTCTGTTTACGTGGGCGACTGCCGTGATGTTGTCCGACTGGATCAACACCGGCTGACCCTGAAGCAGGGGTTTTGCCAGACTTAGAGCATTGTAAATCGCTCTTAGCTCCAGTATATTTATGTGAAGAGACATCTCCAGGCTTGACCATACTCCCTGGAAGTTTCTTCCTTGTGTGACCGCTCCCCAGCCTCTCAGACTGGCATCCGTGGTCACCAGGACCCAGTCCTGTATGCCGAATCTGCGGCCCTCTAACAGATGAGCACTCTGCAACCACCACAGAAGAGACACCCTTGTCCGTGGCGATAAGGTTATCCGCTGATGCATCTGCAGATGCGATCCGGACCATTTGTCCAGCAGATCCCACTGAAAAGTTCGTGCGTGGAATCTGCCGAATGGAATCGCTTCGTAAGAAGCCACCATCTTTCCCAGGACTCTTGTGCATTGATGCACAGACACTGTCCCTGGTTTTAGGAGGTTCCTGACAAGTTCGGATAACTCCCTGGCTTTCTCCTCCGGAAGAAACACCTTTTTCTTAACCGTGTCCAGAATCATTCCCAGGAACAGCAGACGTGTCGTCGGGGTCAACTGAGATTTTGGAAAATTCAGAATCCACCCGTGTTGTTGCAGCACTAGTTGGGTTAGTGCTACTCCGTCTTCCAGCTGTTCTCTGGATCTTGCCCTTATCAGGAGATCGTCCAAGTAAGGGATAATTAATACGCCTCTTCTTCGTAGAAGGATCATCATTTCGGCCATTACCTTGGTAAAGACCCGAGGTGCCGTGGACAATCCAAACGGCAGCGTCTGAAACTGATAATGACAGTTTTGCACCACGAACCTGAGGTACCCTTGATGTGAAGGGCAAATTGGGACATGCAGGTAAGCGTCCTTTATGTCCAGGGACACCATAAAGTCCCCTTCTTCCAGATTCGCTATCACTGCTCTGAGTGACTCCATCTTGAACCTGAATTTTTGTATGTACAGGTTCAAAGATTTGAGATTTAGAATAGGTCTTACCGAGCCGTCCGGCTTCGGTACCACAAATAGCGTGGAGTAATACCCCTTTCCCTGTTGTAGGAGGGGTACCTTGACTATCACCTGCTGAGCAAACAGCTTGTGAATGGCTTCCAATACCGTCGCCCTGTCCGAGGGAGACGTTGGCAAAGCAGACTTTAGGAACCGGCGAGGGGGAGACTTCTCGAATTCCAACCTGTAACCCTGAGATACTACCTGTAGAATCCAGGGGTCCACCTGTGAGCAAGCCCACTGTGCGCTGAAATTCTTGAGTCGACCCCCCACCGTTCCTGAGTCCGCTTGTAAGGCCCCAGCGTCATGCTGAGGGCTTTGCAGAACCCTGGGAGGGCTTCTGTTCCTGGGCAGGGGCTGCTTGCTGCCCTCTCTTACCCCTTCCTCTGCCCCGAGGCAGATATGACTGTCCTTTTGTCCGCTTGTTCTTATAGGAACGAAAGGACTGCGGCTGAAAAGACGGTGTCTTTTTCTGTTGGGAGGGGGTCTGAGGTAAAAAAGTGGATTTTCCGGCAGTTGCCGTAGCCACCAGATCCGATAGACCAACGCCAAATAATTCCTCCCCTTTATACGGCAATACTTCCATATGTCGTTTGGAATCCGCATCACCTGACCACTGTCGCGTCCATAAACTCCTTCTGGCAGATATGGACATCGCATTTACTCTCGATGCCAGAGTGCAAATATCTCTCTGTGCATCTCGCATATAAAGGAAAGCATCCTTTAATTGCTCTATAGTCAATAAAATACTGTCCCTATCCAGGGTATCAATATTTTCAGTCAGGGAATCCAACCAGACGACCCCAGCACTGCACATCCAGGCTGAGGCGATGGCTGGTCGCAGTATAACACCAGTATGAGTGTATATACTTTTCAGGGTAGTTTCCAGCCTCCTGTCAGCTGGATCCTTGAGGGCGGCCGTATCAGGAGACGGTAACGCCACTTGTTTCGATAAGCGTGTGAGCGCCTTATCCACCCTAGGGGGTGTTTCCCAGCGCGCCCTAACCTCTGGCGGGAAAGGGTATAATGCTAATAACTTTTTTGAAATTAGCATTTTTCTATCTGGGTTAACCCACGCTTCATCACATACATCATTTAATTCCTCTGATTCAGGAAAAACTACAGGTAGTTTTTTCACCCCCCACATAATACCCCTTTTTGTGGTACTTGTAGTATCAGAGATATGCAAAGCCTCCTTCATTGCCGTGATCATATAACGTGTGGCCCTACTTGAAAATACGTTTGTTTCATCACCGTCGACACTAGATTCAGTGTCTGTGTCTGGGTCTGTGTCGACCGACTGAGGTAAAGGGCGCTTTACAGCCCCTGACGGTGTCTGAGACGCCTGGGCAGGTACTAATTGGTTTGCCGGCCGTCTCATGTCGTCAACTGATTTTTGTAATGTGCTGACATTATCACGTAATTCCATAAACAAAGCCATCCATTCCGGTGTCGACTCCCTGGGGGGTGACATCACCATTATCGGCAATTGCTCTGCCTCCACGCCAACATCGTCCTCATACATGTCGACACACACGTACCGACACACAGCAGACACACAGGGAATGCTCTTATCGAAGACAGGACCCCACTAGCCCTTTGGGGAGACAGAGGGAGAGTTTGCCAGCACACACCCAAGCGCTATAATATATATGGGAACAACCCTATATAAGTGTTGTTCCTTATAGCCGCTTAAATATATAAAAATATCGCCAAAATATGCCCCCCCTCTCTGGTTTACCCTGTTTCTGTAGTGCAGTGCAGGGGAGAGTCCTGGGAGCCTTCCTCACAGCGGAGCTGAGCAGGAAAATGGCGCTGTGTGCTGAGGAGAATAAGCCCCGCCCCCTATTCCGGCGGGCTTTTCTCCCGGAGTTTTAGACATTTGGCATGGGTTAAATACATACATATAGCCTTAATGGCTATATGTGATGTATTCTTTTGCCATAAAAGGTATTACATATTGCTGCCCAGGGCGCCCCCAGCAGCGCCCTGCACCCTCCGTGACCGTCTGGTGTGAAGTGTGTGACAACAATGGCGCACAGCTGCAGTGCTGTGCGCTACCTTCATGAAGACTGAAGAGCCTTCTGCCGCCTGTTTCCGGACCTTCAATCTTCAGCATCTGTAAGGGGGGTCGGCGGAGCGGCTCCGGGACGAACCCCAGGGTGAGACCTGTGTTCCGACTCCCTCTGGAGCTAATGGTGTCCAGTAGCCTAAGAATCCAATCCATCCTGCACGCAGGTGAGTTGAAATTCTCTCCCCTAAGTCCCTCGATGCAGTGAGCCTGTTGCCAGCAGGACTCACTGAAAATAAAAAACCTAAAAAACTTTTTCTAAGCAGCTCTTTAGGAGAGCCACCTAGATTGCACCCTGCTCGGACGGGCACAAAAACCTAACTGAGGCTTGGAGGAGGGTCATAGGGGGAGGAGCCAGTACACACCATGTGATCCTAAAAGCTTACTTTTTGTGCCCTGTCTCCTGCGGAGCCGCTATTCCCCATGGTCCTGACGGAGTCCCCAGCATCCACTTAGGACGTTAGAGAAATACAGTATATCTATTAGATAGTGCAAGTGTGACATGATGACCCACTCGCAATCAGGTTATTAATGGTGGAACCTTCGGAGATGGTCAGAGTATGGATTTCTATTTAGAATTCCTTACAGTGCCTAAAGATGTGTTGACTATGGGCCTAATTCAGACCTGATCGCAGCAGCAAAATCTTCCTCTAATGGGCAAAACCATGTGCAGTACAGGTGGGGCAGATGTAACATGTGCAGAAAGAGTTAGATTTGGGTGGGGTGTGTTCAAACTGAAATAAAAATTGCAGTGTAAAAATAAAGCAGCCAGTATTTACCAATTAACGCTCTCTGCACATGTTACATCTGCCCCACCTTCAGTGCACATGGTTTTGCCCATTAGAGAAAGATTCTGCTGCTGCGATCAGGACTGAATTAGGCCCAATATGCTAGCTGATACGGATCTTTGTATATCACAATCAATACTGTAGCAGACCTTCTAGTATCATTATAAAGAAAGCTGACTGCAAAGATATTGCAATGTTCAGAAATGCACAAAACTATTAAATAAGATATGACATAAACATGCTCCTGGGATGCCACCAGTCAGTACATGAAGTATTGCATTAACAACTGTGTTACTAATCAATACGAGTCCACTTTGCACAGAAAAAGGTCTTTTGAAGAAAAAAAGGAAAGAAATAAAATGCAAAAAGCAGCGGCAAGAAGTCATAGTTAATTGGCAATTCTAATCTCAGCACAAGCTACACCACCAAGAACAGATTAAAAGATAAATACATACCTCTTTCACACAGCCTCCTGACCAAATTTGTAGCAACCCTAGAGTAAAAAAATAAAATACAGCCAGTCAGCGAGCTCATCTTTGGAATGCTGGGATGAGCAATTGTGGCCGGCACATGGGTTAATCTCTTGTGCTGCAGTGCCATTTTCATATGAAATATTGGCACTAGGCTCCATGTACTGGAAATGTATATGAAGTAATGTGTTTTACATTTTGTTGAAGGGCGCACTGCAGCGCAGAACTTAGTCCGGGTGCTGGGACGCTAGGTATGTTAACCCCGATGCGCTGCGTGTGGGGAATGTAACTGTATTAGCCAGGGGCAAGGCACATCACTGCAGCTGGCAGCGCTAAGGCTACAGTGTAAAGCTGTCTCTGCACAATGCTGGTATACGGCAAAGGCAAGTTCCAGCGCTGGGGGCTAGGGATAGCGTATCTAAGATATGAAGGGGAGTGTGTGTTTAAAATATAAACTGATGCATTTAAGTTAATGTGCAGCTCTGCAGCCAGGACTTCAGGGCTGTGTAAGCAAAGCTCAGCGGACTGCAGATGAAAATGTTTTAATGCATTTTAAACATGTTACTTTTAATGCGCTGTGTGCAGCTGTAGAATTGCATATTTAAAATATATGGACTGTGCACTTTTATTATTTATTTTGTATTTTATATGGTATTGCCAGTTTTGTGAATTACCTTGTTCTGTGACATAGGAAATAATATGGTAATAATCCACTACTAGCAAAAGGTATACCGTTAATTGAAAGTATCTTTGTATAGCACCAGTGCACTCAAAGGGGTATTCATGTACTGTATTGAGGAGTTTTCTAAGAAAGTATAAAGGAAAGACAGTTATGTGTTAAATTAGGCCCTGTTTAAGACTAAGGGGGGTATTCAAATACTGTCGTTTGCACTTTTCGCAATTTTTTTTAGGGCGAATGGGGATTTTCCCTATGCAATAGCAGGGCCGTTTTTTCGCCTAAGCAAAAAATTTGTCAGGAGCAAAAAAACACGTGGAATGGCGAATCGACATGTTTTCACACCTGCACCAGTGAAAATGCTAGGTGTTTTTTCGACGATTTTGAAGCATATTTTGCCAGTGCCTTTTCACTACAAAAAAAAAAAGCACTGGCGAAAATGCCTTAAAAATGGGGGAAAACAGACCGCAATTGAATACGCAGGGGGGTACATTTGATAGCTCTGAAAATGTCGGATCTCTATCTCTCTATCAAAGCAGGAATGCAAGTGACCAGTTCCTGGAAGTCTAAGTTGTATTTGTATTTTGAGAGACAGTTGCCCGATTTGTGTACTAATCATAAGTGGAGCACATACGTATACAATTATCTGGCTGGTCTTTCGATATGTAGTGGCGATGCAGGAGCGTTAGTCGATAAACGGCTTATTACATTCCTGCAACAACCGTGAACGGGTGGATGAATCTTATGTACAGTTTAATTTTTAAGGGACCAACCACCCGATCCCATAGAAGCACGTACACACTGTGCTACAGTGCACGGCTGATCAGGAGATTTTACCCCAATCAGCTGCTGATTGGATACGTGTGTAACGAGCTTTAGGGGTAAAGTAGCAGAATTGCAGCCTTCTGTATTGTACCATTTAACTATATAAAGGGCTGATGGGGCTCTGGGTAATTTCTATACTCTGACCATCCAGAAAGAAGTGTTCTTCTGTGACATCTCTATGCTGCGGAGTAACTGTTTTTGTAAAAACATATTCTTTGGACGCCTCAAACTTAAATAGGAGACTGATATACGCTCTATATCTAATGAGCGCTGGTCGCAAATCTTGGGCTCTATTAAGTATACCACTCCTTGTGTTAGATACCAGCAGGCGTTTTCTATGTCCTCCGCAGGGTGTATCGTACGCCAATATCTATACAGCGAGCTGGTCTTCGGTCTGACGTTGCTTACCCGAAACATCACATGGAGAACTCTGGGTTTTGGTACCTGTTGTGAGACTGCCCAATGGTGTCTCCCTTCAGGGTCAAAATCTGGGGTGATATTCTGTCCATGGCCTTTTCCCTTCCTCCATTAAATCCTAGGATTTGCCTGTTTGGCTTAGATCTAGAGGAGATGCATTCCCAGGTGCTTTACCGATATACTTTGACTAATGTTACTGTGGCGAGGACCTGCTTTGCACCTGATGCGCATGACTCCTATAAATAGAGAGCTTTAGTAAGTGACGTGGCCATGCATGAAGGGCATCTATTTACAAGACATAACTCTATGCCAAAGTTCCATTATAAGTGGGATAGATGGTGTCTCTCCAGGCTGGGCAGGGGTGATGGCTCATAGTCTATTTGCATTAATAGGTAGAAGTGTTTTTTTCCTATGCCAGTTTTCAACACCTTGTCAATTCCTGTTTTTTAGCTACATTACAGTACTCGCTCCTTTGTTCTTTTTTTTGACGGACGTTTGATACTTGTTCTGGTCTGTTTATGCACACCTTGTTTTACATGTGACTGTTTCATAACTGCATTGCACTCTTGTCTTTATATCTTGTGTAATCTGCTGATGAAGACGTTATTTTTCTCTATTTGCGTAATGTTTAAAAATAAGAATTTACTTACCGATAATTCTATTTCTCGTAGTCCATAGTGGATGCTGGGGACTCCGTCAGGACCATGGGGAATAGCGGCTCCGCAGGAGACAGGGCACAAAAAGTAAGCTTTTAGGATCACATGGTGTGTACTGGCTCCTCCCCCTATGACCCTCCTCCAAGCCTCAGTTAGGTACTGTGCCCGGACGAGCGTACACAATAAGGAAGGATATTGAACCCCGGGTAAGACTCATACCAGCCACACCAATCACACCGTACAACTTGTGATCTGAACCCAGTTAACAGTATGACAAACGTAGGAGCCTCTGAACAGACGGCTCACAACAAATAACAACCCGATTTTTTTGTAACAATAACTATGTACAAGTATTGCAGACAATCCGCACTTGGGATGGGCGCCCAGCATCCACTACGGACTACGAGAAATAGAATTATCGGTAAGTAAATTCTTATTTTCTCTAACGTCCTAAGTGGATGCTGGGGACTCCGTCAGGACCATGGGGATTATACCAAAGCTCCCAAACGGGCGGGAGAGTGCGGATGACTCTGCAGCACCGAATGAGAGAACTCAAGGTCCTCCTCAGCCAGGGTATCAAATTTGTAGAATTTTGCAAACGTGTTTGCCCCTGACCAAGTAGCAGCTCGGCAGAGTTGTAATGCCGAGACTCCCCGGGCAGCCGCCCAGGATGAGCCCACTTTCCTTGTGGAATGGGCCTTGACAGATTTAGGTTGTGGCAAGCCTGCCACAGAATGTGCAAGTTGAATTGTGCTACAAATCCAACGAGCAATCATCTGCTTAGAAGCAGGAGCACCCATCTTGTTGGGTGCATACAATATAAGCAGTGAGTCAGACTTTCTGACTCCAGCCGTTCTTGAAATATATATTTTCAATGCCCGGACCACGTCCAACAACTTGGAATCCTCCAACTCGTTAGTAGCCGCAGGCACCACAATAGGCTGGTTCAGGTGAAACGCTGACACCACCTTAGGCAGAAAATGAGGACGCGTCCGCAGTTCTGCCCTGTCCGTATGGAAAAATCAGATATGGGCTCATATATGATAAAGCCGCCAATTCTGATACTCTCCTGGCTGAAGCCAGGGCCAGTAGCATGGTTACTTTCCATGTAAGATACTTCATCTCCACCGATTTGAGCGGCTCAAACCAATGGGATTTTAGAAAATCCAAGACTACATTAAGATCCCACGGTGCCACTGGGGGCACAACCGGGGGCTGTATATGTAGTACTCCTTTTACAAAAGTCTGGACTTCAGGAACTGAAGCCAATTCTTTCTGGAAGAAAATCGACAGGGCCGAAATTTGAACCTTAATGGACCCCAATTTGAGGCCCATAGACAATCCTGTTTGCAGGAAATGTAGGAATCGACCCAGTTGAAATTCCTCCGTGGGGGCCTTCCTGGCCTCACACCACGCAACATATTTCCTCCAAATGCGGTGATAATGTTGTGCAGTCACCTCCTTCCTGGCCTTTACCAGTGTAGGAATGACCTCTTCCGGAATGCCTTTTTCCTTTAGAATTCGGCGTTCAACCGCCATGCCGTCAAACGCAGCCGCGGTAAGTCTTGGAATAGACACGGTCCCTGCTGAAGCAGGTCCCGTCTTAGAGGTAGAGGCCACGGATCCTCCGTGAGCATCTCTTGAAGTTCCGGGTACCAAGTTCTTCTTGGCCAATCCGGAGCCACTAGTATCGTTCTTACTCCCTTTTGCCGTATAATTCTCAGTACTTTTGGTATGAGAGGCAGAGGAGGGAACACATACACTGACTGGAACACCCACGGTGTTACCAGAGCGTCCACAGCTATTGCCTGAGGATCTCTTGACCTGGCGCAATACCTGTCCAGTTTTTTGTTGAGGCGGGACGCCATCATATCCACCATTGGTTTTTCCCAACGGTTCACAATCATGTGGAAGACTTCTGGATGAAGTCCCCACTCTCCCGGGTGTAGATCGTGTCTGCTGAGGAAGTCTGCTTCCCAGTTGTCCACTCCCGGAATGAATACTGCTGACAGTGCTATCACATGATCTTCCGCCCAGCGAAGAATCCTTGCAGCTTCTGCCATTGCTGTCCTGCTTCTTGTGCCGCCCTGTCTGTTTACGTGGGCGACTGCCGTGATGTTGTCCGACTGGATCAACACCGGCTGACCCTGAAGCAGGGGTTTTGCCAGACTTAGAGCATTGTAAATCGCTCTTAGCTCCAGTATATTTATGTGAAGAGACATCTCCAGGCTTGACCATACTCCCTGGAAGTTTCTTCCTTGTGTGACCGCTCCCCAGCCTCTCAGACTGGCATCCGTGGTCACCAGGACCCAGTCCTGTATGCCGAATCTGCGGCCCTCTAACAGATGAGCACTCTGCAACCACCACAGAAGAGACACCCTTGTCCGTGGCGATAAGGTTATCCGCTGATGCATCTGCAGATGCGATCCGGACCATTTGTCCAGCAGATCCCACTGAAAAGTTTGTGCGTGGAATCTGCCGAATGGAATCGCTTCGTAAGAAGCCACCATCTTTCCCAGGACTCTTGTGCATTGATGCACAGACACTGTCCCTGGTTTTAGGAGGTTCCTGACAAGTTCGGATAACTCCCTGGCTTTCTCCTCCGGAAGAAACACCTTTTTCTGAACCGTGTCCAGAATCATTCCCAGGAACAGCAGACGTGTCGTCGGGGTCAACTGAGATTTTGGAAAATTCAGAATCCACCCGTGTTGTTGCAGCACTAGTTGGGTTAGTGCTACTCCGTCTTCCAGCTGTTCTCTGGATCTTGCCCTTATCAGGAGATCGTCCAAGTAAGGGATAATTAATACGCCTCTTCTTCGTAGAAGGATCATCATTTCGGCCATTACCTTGGTAAAGACCCGAGGTGCCGTGGACAATCCAAACGGCAGCGTCTGAAACTGATAATGACAGTTTTGCACCACGAACTTGAGGTACCCTTGATGTGAAGGGCAAATTGGGACATGCAGGTAAGCGTCCTTTATGTCCAGGGACACCATAAAGTCCCCTTCTTCCAGATTCGCTATCACTGCTCTGAGTGACTCCATCTTGAACCTGAATTTTTGTATGTACAGGTTCAAAGATTTGAGATTTAGAATAGGTCTTACCGAGCCGTCCGGCTTCGGTACCACAAATAGCGTGGAGTAATACCCCTTTCCCTGTTGTAGGAGGGGTACCTTGACTATCACCTGCTGAGCAAACAGCTTGTGAATGGCTTCCAATACCGTCGCCCTGTCCGAGGGAGACGTTGGCAAAGCAGACTTTAGGAACCGGCGAGGGGGAGACTTCTCGAATTCCAACCTGTAACCCTGAGATACTACCTGTAGAATCCAGGGGTCCACCTGTGAGCAAGCCCACTGTGCGCTGAAATTCTTGAGTCGACCCCCCACCGTTCCCGAGTCCGCTTGTAAGGCCCCAGCGTCATGCTGAGGGCTTTGCAGAACCCTGGGAGGGCTTCTGTTCCTGGGCAGGGGCTGCTTGCTGCCCTCTCTTACCCCTTCCTCTGCCCCGAGGCAGATATGACTGTCCTTTTGTCCGCTTGTTCTTATAGGAACGAAAGGACTGCGGCTGAAAAGACGGTGTCTTTTTCTGTTGGGAGGGGGTCTGAGGTAAAAAAGTGGATTTTCCGGCAGTTGCCGTAGCCACCAGATCCGATAGACCGACGCCAAATAATTCCTCCCCTTTATACGGCAATACTTCCATATGTCGTTTGGAATCCGCATCACCTGACCACTGTCGCGTCCATAAACTCCTTCTGGCAGATATGGACATCGCATTTACTCTCGATGCCAGAGTGCAAATATCTCTCTGTGCATCTCGCATATAAAGGAAAGCATCCTTTAATTGCTCTATAGTCAATAAAATACTGTCCCTATCCAGGGTATCAATATTTTCAGTCAGGGAATCCAACCAGACGACCCCAGCACTGCACATCCAGGCTGAGGCGATGGCTGGTCGCAGTATAACACCAGTATGAGTGTATATACTTTTCAGGGTAGTTTCCAGCCTCCTATCAGCTGGATCCTTGAGGGCGGCCGTATCAGGAGACGGTAACGCCACTTGTTTCGATAAGCGTGTGAGCGCCTTATCCACCCTAGGGGGTGTTTCCCAGCGCGCCCTAACCTCTGGCGGGAAAGGGTATAATGCTAATAACTTTTTTGAAATTAGCATTTTTCTATCTGGGTTAACCCACGCTTCATCACATACATCATTTAATTCCTCTGATTCAGGAAAAACTACAGGTAGTTTTTTCACCCCCCACATAATACCCCTTTTTGTGGTACTTGTAGTATCAGAGATATGCAAAGCCTCCTTCATTGCCGTGATCATATAACGTGTGGCCCTACTTGAAAATAAGATTTTACTTACCGATAAATCTATTTCTCATAGTCCGTAGTGGATGCTGGGGACTCCGTCAGGACCATGGGGATTAGCGGCTCCGCAGGAGACAGGGCACAAAAAGTAAGCTTTTAGGATCACATGGTGTGTACTGGCTCCTCCCCCTATGACCCTCCTCCAAGCCTCAGTTAGGTACTGTGCCCGGACGAGCGTACACAATAAGGAAGGATCTTGAATCCCGGGTAAGACTCATACCAGCCACACCAATCACACCGTACAACCTGTGATTTGAACCCAGTTAACAGTATGATAACAACGAAGGAGCCTCTGAAAAGATGGCCCACAACAATAATAACCCGATTTTTGTAACAATAATTATGTACAAGTAATGCAGACAATCCGCACTTGGGATGGGCGCCCAGCATCCACTACGGACTATGAGAAATAGATTTATCGGTAAGTAAAATCTTATTTTCTCTAACGTCCTAGTGGATGCTGGGGACTCCGTCAGGACCATGGGGATTATACCAAAGCTCCCAAACGGGCGGGAGAGTGCGGATGACTCTGCAGCACCGAATGAGAGAACTCCAGGTCCTCCTCAGCCAGGGTATCAAATTTGTAGAATTTTACAAACGTGTTCCCGCCTGACCACGTAGCTGCTCGGCAAAGTTGTAAAGCCGAGACCCCTCGGGCAGCCGCCCAAGATGAGCCCACCTTCCTTGTGGAATGGGCATTTACAGATTTTGGCTGTGGCAGGCCTGCCACAGAATGTGCAAGTTGAATTGTACTACAAATCCAACGAGCAATAGTCTGCTTAGAAGCAGGAGCACCCAGCTTTTTGGGTGCATACAATATAAACAGCAAGTCAGACTTTCTGACTCCAGCCGTCCTGGAATTTATTTATTTATATATATATATATATATATATATATATATATATATATATATATATATTTTCAGGGCCCTGACAACGTCTAGCAACTTGGAGTCCTCCAAGTCCCTAGTAGCCGCAGGCACCACAATAGGTTGTTTCAGGTGAAACGCTGACACCACCTTAGGAAGAAACTGGGGACGAGTCCCAGTTCTGCCCCGTCCGAATGGAAAATCAAATATGGGCTTTTGTAAGACAAAGCCGCCAATTCTGACAATCGCCTGGCCGAGGCCAGGGCCAACAGCATGGTCACTTTCCATGTGAGATATTTCAAATCCACAGATTTGAGCGGTTCAAACCAATATGATTTGAGGAATCCCAACACTACTTTGAGATCCCACGGTGCCACTGGAGGCACAAAAGGGGCTGTATATGCAATACTCCCTTGACAAATGTCTGGACTTCAGGAACTGAAGCCAATTCTTTCTGGAAGAAAATCTACAGGGCCGAAACTTGAACCTTAATGGACCCCAATTTGAGGCTCATAGACACTCCTGTTTTCAGGAAGTGCAGAAATCGACCTAGTTGAAATTTCTTCGTGGGGCCTTCCTGGCCTCACCCACGCAACATATTTTCACCACATGTGGTGATAACGTTGTGCGGTCACCTCCTTCCTGGCTTTGACCAGGGTAGGTATGACCTCTTCCGGAATGCCTTTTCCCTTAGAATCCGGCGTTCAACCGCCATGCCGTCAAACGCAGCCGCGGTAAGTCTTGGAACAGACATGGTACTTGCTGAAGCAAGTCCCTTCTTAGCTCCTGAGGCCATTAGTCCTCTATGAGCATCTCTTGAAGTTCCGGGTACCAAGTCCCTCTTGGCCAATCCGGAGCCACGAGTATAGTTCTTACTCCTCTACGTCTTATAATTCTCAATACCTTGGTTATGAGAAGCAGAGGAGGGAACACATACACCGACTGTTACACCCACGGTGTTACCAGGACATCCACAGCTATCGCCTGAAGGTCTCGTGACCTGGCGCAATACCTGTCCCGTTTTTTGTTCGGGCGGGACGCCATCATGTCCACCTTTGGTCTTTCCCAACGGTTCACAATCATGCGGAAAACTTCCCTATGAAGTTCCCACTCTCCCGGGTGGAGGTCGTGCCTGCTGAGGAAGTCTGCTTCCCAGTCGTCCACTCCCGGAATGAACACTGCTGACAGTGCTATCACATGATTTTCCGCCTAGCGAAAAATCCTTGCAGTTTTGCCACTGCCCTCCTGCTTCTTGTGCCGCCCTTTCTGTTTACGTGGGCGACTGCCGTGATGTTATCCCACTGGATGAATACCGGCTGACCTTGAAGCAGAGGTCTTGCTAAGTTTAGAGCATTATAAATTTGCTCTTAGCTCCAGTATATTTATGTGGAGAGAATTCTCCAGACTTGATCACACTCCCTGGAAATTTTTTCCCTGTGTGACTGCTCCCCAGCCTCTAAGGCTGGCCTCCGTGGTCACCAGCATCCAAACCTGAATGCCGAATCTACGGCCCTCTAGAAGATGAGCACTCTGTAATCACCACAGGAGAGACACCCTTGTCCTTGGATATAGGGTTATCCGCTGATGCATCTGAAGATGCGATCCGGACCATTTGTCCAGCAGATCCCACTGAAGAGTTCTTGCGTGATATCTGCCGAATGGAATCGCTTCGTAATAAGCCACCATTTTTACCAGGACTCTTGTGCAATGATGCACTGACACTTTTCCTGGTTTTAGGAGGATCCCAATTAGCTCGGATAACTCCCTGGCTTTCTCCTCTGGGAGAAACACCTTTTTCTGGACTGTGTCCAGAATCATCCCTAGGACCAGCAGACGTGTCGTCGGAACAACTGCGGTTTTGGAATATTTAGAATCCACCCGTGTTGTCGTAGAACTACTTGAGATAGTGCTACTCCGACCTCCAACTGTTCTCTGGACCTTGTTCTTATCAGGAGGTCGTCCATTTTCTTTGAAGACGAATCCTCATTTCGGTCATTACCTTGGTAAGGACCCGGGGTGCCTTGGACAATACAACGGCATCGTCTGAAACTGATAGTGACAGTTCTGTACCACGAACCTGAGATACCCTTGGTGAGAAAGGCAAATTTTGGGACATGGAGGTAAGCATCCCTGATGTCCCGGGACACCATATAGTCCCCTTCTTCCCGGTTCGCTATCACTGCTCTGAGTGACTCCATCTGGATTTGAACCTTTGTAAGTGTTCAAATATTTCAGATTTAGAATAGGTCTCACCTAGCCTTCTGGCTTCAGTACCACAATATAGTGTGGAATAATACCCCTTTCCCTGTTGTAGGAGGGGTAATTTTATTATCACCTGCTGGGAATACAGCTTGTGAATTGTTTTCAATACTGCCTCCCTGTCGGAGGGAGACATTGGTACAGCAGACTACAGGAACCTGCGAGGGGGAAACGTCTCGACATTCCAATCTGTACCCCTTGGATACTACTTGTAGGATCCAGGGGTCCTGTACGGTCCTAGCGTCATGCTGAGAACTTGGTAGAAGCGGTGGAGGGCTTCTGTTCCTGGGAATGGGCTGCCTGCTGCAGTCTTCTTCCCTTTCCTCTATCCCTGGGCAGATATGACTCTTATAGGGACGAAAGGACTGAGGCTGAAAAGACGGTGTCTTTTTCTGCAGAGATGTGACTTAGGGTAAAAACCGGTGGATTTTCCAGCAGTTGCCGTGGCCACCAGGTCCCATGGACCGACCCCAAATAACTCCTCCCCTTTATACGGCAATACATCTTTGTGCCGTTTGGAATCTGCATCACCTGACCACTGTCGTGTCCATAAACATCTTCTTGCAGATATGGACATCGCATTTACTCTTGATGCCAGAGTGCAAATATCCCTCTGCGCATCTCGCATATATAGAAATGCATCCTTTAAATGCTCTATAGTCAATAAAATACTGTCCCTGTCAAGGGTATCAATATTTTTAGTCAGGGAATCCGACCAAGCCACCTCAGCTCTGCACATCCAGGCTGAGGCGATCGCTGGTCGCAGTATAACACCAGCATGTGTGTGTATACTTTTTAGGATATTTTCCAGCCTCCTATCAGCTGGCTCCTTAAGTACGGCCCTATCTGTAGATGGTACCGCCACTTGTTCTAATAAGCATGTGAGCGCCTTATCCACCCTAAGGGGTGTTTCCCAACGCGCCCTAACTTCTGGCGGGAAAGGGTATACCGCCAATAATTTTCTATCGGGGGAAACCCACGCATCATCACACACTTCATTTAATTTATCTGATTCAGGAAAAACTACAGGTAGTTTTTTCACATCCCACATAATACCCTTTTTTGTGGTACTTGTAGTATCAGAAATATGTAACACCTCCTTCATTGCCCTTAACGTGTGGCCCTAAAGGAAAATACGTTTGTTTCTTCACCGTCGCCACTGAAATCAGTGTCCGTGTCTGGGTCTGTGTCGACCGACTGAGGTAAATGGGCGTTTTACAGCCCCTGACGGTGTTTGAGACGCCTGGACAGGTACTAATTTGATCGCCGGCCGTCTCATGTCGTCAACCGGCTTGCAGCGTGTTGACATTATCACGTAATTCCATAAATAAGCCATCCATTCCGGTGTCGACTCCCTAGAGAGTGACATCACCATTACAGGCAATTTGCTCCGCCTCCTCACCAACATTTTCCTCATACATGTCGACACACACGTACCGACATACAGCACACACATAGGGAATGCTCTGATAGAGGACAGGACCCACTAGCCCTTTGGGGAGACAGAGGGAGAGTTTGCCAGCACACACCAAAACGCTATAATTATACAGGGACAACCTTTATATAAGTGTTCCTCCCTTATAGCATTTAATATATATTCATATCGCCAAATCAGTGCCCCCCCTCTCTGTTTTAACCCTGTTTCTGTAGTGCAGTGCAGGGGAGAGCATGGGAGCCTTCCCACCAGCATTTCTGTGAGGGAAAATGGCGCTGTGTGCTGAGGAGAATAGGCCCCGCCCCCTTTTCGGCGGGCTTCTTCTCCGGAGTTTGTGATATCTGGCAGGGGTTAAATACATCCATATAGCCTCAAGGGCTATATGTGATGTATTTTTCGCCATACAGGTATTATACATTGCTGCCCAGGGCGCCCCCCCCCCCGCGCCCTGCACCCTCCGTGACCGCTGTGTGAAGTGTGCTGACAACAATGGCGCACAGCTGCAGTGCTGTGCGCTACCTGATGAAGACTGAAAGTCTTCTGCCGCCTGGTTCCGGACCTCTTCAATCTTCAGCATCTGCAAGGGGGGTCGGCGGCGCGGCTCCGGGACGAACCCCAGGGCGAGACCTGTGTTCCGACTCCCTCTGGAGCTAATGGTGTCCAGTAGCCTAAGAAGCCAATCCATCCTGCACGCAGGTGAGTTCACTTCTCTCCCCTAAGTCCCTCGTAGCAGTGAGCCTGTTGCCAGCAGGACTCACTGAAAATAAAGAACCTAAAAACTTTTTCTAAGCAACTCTTTAAGAGAGCCACCTAGATTGCACCCTGCTCGGACGGGAACAAAAACCTAACTGAGGCTTGGAGGAGGGTCATAGGGGGAGGAGCCAGTACACACCATGTGATCCTAAAAGCTTACTTTTTGTGCCCTGTCTCCTGCGGAGCCGCTAATCCCCATGGTCCTGACGGAGTCCCCAGCATCCACTAGGACGTTAGAGAAAATACGTTTGTTTCATCACCGTCGACACTAGATTCAGTGTCTGTGTCTGGGTCTGTGTCGACCGACTGAGGTAAAGGGCGCTTTACAGCCCCTGACGGTGTCTGAGACGCCTGGGCAGGTACTAACTGGTTTGCCGGCCGTCTCATGTCGTCAACTGATTTTTGTAATATGCTGACATTATCACGTAATTCCATAAACAAAGCCATCCATTCCGGTGTCGACTCCCTGGGGGGTGACATCACCATTATCGGCAATTGCTCTGCCTCCACGCCAACATCGTCCTCATACATGTCGACACACACGTACCGACACACAGCAGACACACAGGGAATGCTCTTATCGAAGACAGGACCCCACTAGCCCTTTGGGGAGACAGAGGGAGAGTTTGCCAGCACACACCCAAGCGCTATAATATATATGGGAACAACCCTATATAAGTGTTGTTCCTTTGTCAAAGTCAGAAAAATATCTCTACACACGTTGCCATATTTGCACCGCACACTGGTCCGCGCTGCGCATGCGTACGCTCTCCCGTGAAGGCGCATACCCGCAATAGCGTGCACCCGCGGGCGCACGGTATGCGTATTTACGGTAGAGTTTATGTAGTCGTAGCGTGCGACTCATTCGTTACACATTTTCATAATTAATGTAGTTTATAGATCATGATCCCTTTAATGGTTCCTGAAAGTTTGGTTAATATAGAACGTCCCTGAACGAAGGAATCCCTCTTTGTATTGTACGAAGGGTCTAACAGGAATCATATAGCAGTGTTTGGTACCCATCGGAAGAGTATTTAATTAACAATATTCCGGTGTTGGTTTGGAGCATATTAATCGCTCGTGCGGATAGTTATGGACATAAGAAGTTTATGTCCATTTCTATTATTTACCCATACTCAGGTATGCGGCGGGAAACCCAGTTTCCCACCCACCTGAGCTGTTGGAAATCGTCACAGCCCACCTGTATGAATTACCCAATGACCTTTTGTTATGATGCGAAGCCGAATTCCTGTGTCCAATGGACGACAAGATTGTAGGGACCATTGGATTGCATTGTGTGTGGGGCATAAATAGGCAGGCCGACCACATCCAGCTCTCACTCTTCAACGGTTCTCATTGCTGAAAATCGGGTGCTGGATGTCCAGGCGCATGCGATCGTTTCCCCTTGTGCGTAAGTTTTCTCTCCGTAATCATTATCTTACTGTGAGCCAATTTCTCTCATCTCTTTCCATTTCTCTCTCTCTCTCCTTTCTCTTTTCTCTCACATCTCCCCTAGACTAGTATTGAATTGTATTAGATAGTATTGTATATTGGTTAGGAAGAATCTGTTATATTGTAGTGTATCATTTGTACTGTTATTCTCTTTTACAAGTATATTAGATATAATACAGTTAATAGGCTTTGGACCCTAAACCCGTATCTGTGTATTTCCTATAGTGTTGTGTTCACTTGAGCGTCGGTGACGCTCAAGCAGCTTTGTAGTTAGTCAGGTTACACAAGGTTGCACTTACACCCTGTATTCACATTAAGGTATTCTGTGTATTTCATTGGTAAAAGGTTTAGACATAAAGGTATAGCGTTGTGAGCGTCTGCGCCGCTGGTGATCTCCTCGTGGTCTCGAGCGTCCGCTACGCCATAGCGAATCATTTCTCTAGTCATAGCCAACAACGTGCTGTCCTGTGATCACTGGGCCGTGAGCGAACGTGACGCTTGAGCGTCTCGCCCACAGCTGAGCGATCGTTACGCAACTAGCGTACCCTTACGGTACTTCTTAAGTAAACAGCGTACAGTGTTCTTAGACTTCATTAAGGGTTGTTTATACGACAAAAGAATTTAGTATTGTCACCTTATAGCCGCTTAAATATATAAAAATATCGCCAAAATATGCCCCCCCTCTCTGGTTTACCCTGTTTCTGTAGTGCAGTGCAGGGGAGAGTCCTGGGAGCCTTCCTCACAGCGGAGCTGAGCAGGAAAATGGCGCTGTGTGCTGAGGAGAATAAGCCCCGCCCCCTATTCCGGCGGGCTTTTCTCCCGGAGTTTTAGACATTTGGCATGGGTTAAATACATACATATAGCCTTAATGGCTATATGTGATGTATTCTTTTGCCATAAAAGGTATTATATATTGCTGCCCAGGGCGCCCCCAGCAGCGCCCTGCACCCTCCGTGACCGTCTGGTGTGAAGTGTGTGACAACAATGGCGCACAGCTGCAGTGCTGTGCGCTACCTTCATGAAGACTGAAGAGCCTTCTGCCGCCTGTTTCCGGACCTTCAATCTTCAGCATCTGTAAGGGGGGTCGGCGGCGCGGCTCCGGGACGAACCCCAGGGTGAGACCTGTGTTCCGACTCCCTCTGGAGCTAATGGTGTCCAGTAGCCTAAGAATCCAATCCATCCTGCACGCAGGTGAGTTGAAATTCTCTCCCCTAAGTCCCTCGATGCAGTGAGCCTGTTGCCAGCAGGACTCACTGAAAATAAAAAACCTAAAAAACTTTTTCTAAGCAGCTCTTTAGGAGAGCCACCTAGATTGCACCCTGCTCGGACGGGCACAAAAACCTAACTGAGGCTTGGAGGAGGGTCATAGGGGGAGGAGCCAGTACACACCATGTGATCCTAAAAGCTTACTTTTTGTACCCTGTCTCCTGCGGAGCCGCTATTCCCCATGGTCCTGACGGAGTCCCCAGCATCCACTTAGGACGTTAGAGAAACTAATAAAATCACTTGATTAAAAAAAACAACAAAAAAAAAACATATCCTTTGAACAATAAACATCTACTTGTTTCAAGACTCCTGCATCTGCTTGCCACCAGAATAGTGGCAAGTGCTATTCCATTCTCTGGCTGTTCTGGATTGAGCCCAGTGTCTCCAATCTGACATTCTCTGCCAGCTACTCAGTGCATTCTGGTTCATACCGAGGGACCAATGGAAATTAGCACACGCTACGCAGGATGTGTTGCAGCAGTGTACTCAGGAGTAGGCGGTTCCAGGTACCAGTAGTAGAAGCCTGTGTGGATTGAGCGGTTCCAGATGCTGGTGTAGGAGCCTGGTGGTGGCAGCCAGTTTGCCACCCATTACGCAGTGGGAGAAGTCGACAACATTCTGTTACTGAAAGTGAGAGGCAATCCCTAGGAGTGATGTGGTAAGCCCACTCAGGTTACTCAGGGATGAGTAACCACCCTCTATTCTATCAGTGATAAAACTTTATGAACACCTGGTGGAGTGACGACATCCGGTGACTACAATAAGACTACAATTTCTACTGTATTAAAGCTCTTAGTTTAGACCATTCTTCTACAGTATACATCCTATTAGTGTTTTACTGTTTTTTTTTATAAAATATAGAAAACATCAAAGACTAAATCATAGAGAACTTGGATTGTATGGCTGCAGATTCAAGTAGAGCAAGGTTTAGATCGGTACTTCCAGTTAATGACAAAAAAACTAAATAAAAGCAAGTGTACTTGGAACTATCAAACACAACCAAAGCAATACGTCTAGTTTTATCCTAACAGTCATTTGCTATTCAAGAAATGGATCCCAGTAATGTCTTTACATTTCTTATCAAGGCAAAGGTTTATATTTTACCCAGTGCCCAACGAGTGTCCCCAGATGTAAACTGGGTTGTCTCCACTTCTGGCCTTTATCCAATCAAAGACATGAAGGGCATCATAGGTCATACCAGTCTCTGACGGTGAGCCAACAGAGTCACCCCATCCTGCAAGGCAAAAAAAAAAAAGATATAACTTGTAGCCTTTGGGCAGATGACTACGAATAATTGGTCTGTATGAGTCCAGGCATACATGACAAATCCTCTACTCACAGCTCATACAAATATTTCAAGTTAATAGAAAGAAACTCTAAATGACTAATAGTCAACATGCGTTTTAAAAATAATTTTTAAATATTTTATATATTTTAATAATTTAAATAATCATTCAATGTTACAATAAACCCCTAGGAATGATACATGTCTCAGTGCACAATGAGTGATATTCAACTGTTTTATCGCACCCAAAGTGACAGGAAATCAGGGGGTGGGGGTGGGGTGGTAAGTATTAAATTTTCCCACAATTCACCTTCCCACTCCCAGGGTTGCGAGCTGGAATGCCGACGCCAGCACTTGTTTGTGCACAACTGAAGCAACAATTGAATTGCTCCATCATGCGATCGGCATCTTTCAGCGCCGCGATAAACAACTGAATATTGCACAATGCATGGACTCCACAGAGCTCCAGGTGGGTGGAGTCGGTTTGCGAAGCCGCAAGTTGTATACCTGAATTGGAAGCTATCTTTCAAAAAGGAAACAAAGTGGGACAATGGAGCAAGTGTAGGGAAGAGACAGGAACGCATAAACTTAGCTGGTGAATGGGGTTTCATGGTGCACTGGCACTAGGCAATACGAGTCTGACAAACCAGCACCGACTACAAAACAATTAATTTAGTATAATAATTTAGATGCAAGTGTTTGTAGAGATGTAGATGAGTTGTAGTACAGCCGAGCAGCATGTTTATTTCATTTGTGTCGAGTTGGCAATTCAACAGTTTAAAATGTAACAATGTGTACATAGTAATGAAAGCTAAAAACATGGATTATAAGACAAAAGACTGCATACACCTGATCCCACCCAGGAGACCAAGAATCTGCAGCAAAACAGGTAGTAGTAATAATGACACACTTTGCTATAAAGCGTATGTATCCATTCATTCCATTTAGGAAGGGGGTTTATTTTGAACATCACATCTTTTAACCTCTTCCGAGACCAAAATGTTCACATACAGTAGGTAGATTCCTCCTTTAAAAAGTCACAAATAAGTTATGCAACATAAACGCACAAGGTCCAGGGGTGGAGCGGATTGTGGACTCAATATAAATAAATGAAAGAAGCTATAGGTAATGGTGTAATTAAGTGTGAAGTACATTTCTATCTATGAGGTAAATGTATGATCCATCATTATGGGGGAGAAGCGGTATCAGCGGTATCATTAGTGTGCCAGGAGGACCGAGGCTGAACAACGCACAAGAGCAAGCATTCCCAACCTCAGTCCTCAAGGCACACTAACATTGCAGATATTATTGATATCCAGGTTTCAGCACAGATTGTTAAAACAAAATAACGGAGGTTAAATCACTTGTGCAAAAGCATAAATATCACTAAAACCTGGACTGTTTGGGAATGCCTGCGCTAGGGATTATTTTGTTAAATCGCCAATTAACTTACCAGTATGCTTTTGTAGTTTGGGAGAAAAACAGAGAACCTGAAGAAAACCATGTAAATATGGGAAAACATACACACGCCACACCCAGAAGAATCTGGTCAGAAATAAAACTCCTCACCCCAGCATGGTGAGGCATCAATGCTAGCCACTGTGCTGCCTGCAGTCTCTCCGATAATAAAGGCCATATCCCAGGGACATTGCTGGATTTTAAGCTCTTTACACTCCCAGCCAGGCTCGTTATTATGACACTCATCTCTTCACAGAATGTTCTCTAAACAAATCACCTCAGCAACTTAAAGATTCCCCCCTAACGCACAAGGCAAATCCATGTTGAGATTTAAGGGGTGCAGATATGATTTTCTTTTTCCATGCAGCCCACAAATATTATTTTAAAACTGTGATTTGGATTACATTAATGATGGGTGTGTCCCCCTTCCCCATCTAACTCCACAACTGTCTGCAATTTGTCCTCCCCCCTGCAGAGCAACATGGTTTTACAAGGTTACAAAATAGCACTTTGTAGCGGAATTTGCTCCTAGCTCTATATAAAGGCCAGCAACTACAGATTTCTTTAAAACACCAAAATAACTTCAGAGCTGAGCATCTTCTATTTTACTTCATAGTTTCAAGCCTAGCATTCTGGAATTGGTGCATCTTGAAAGATCAGCTTTCCTTCATCCCCATGAGGAAAAAGGTCATAATGAGCAGATTTATTTTTACCCAGATTGTTTTTAGTCACTCCATAGTCATGCACTGGGATCACATTCTCTCTAGAGAAACATTTCTTGCTAAATCAGCACTGCAGCCATCGCAGAACCATGCAGAAAGATTAGCAGTGGCAACATAGACATATGCAATCAAATACTAGACTAAGTGATTAGCAGATTTTCAGTCATCCGGTCTGTCCTCATGTCTCATCACTAATCACCATAAGGCGACTCTCAGGCTTTAAACTCTGCCCTGCTCACACAGAGGAGTGTAATCATTATTCTCCTACTGTAGTTATTACTTGTTACTGTAACATTGCACTGGGTACAGTGAAAAAGCTTTTGTTCCTGCTATATAAGTATTATCCCAAACATTTTAAGGTATTTGACTAAAGGTCTAATCATCTTCTTGCACACAATCTTTAGTTCTTAGACAATCAGATTAACAGATGGGAACCAGCAGCAGTTCATGAATGTACTAATCTTGTGGGAGATCATGACGCCTTCACAACTGCAGTGTTAAGATGTTACAGGCTGAGAAACAGTGAAAGGGGGTGTAGTATGGGATGCCGGCTCCTAGCAACCAGCACACCGGCGCCAGGAGCCCGACCGCCGGCATACTGACAGCGTGGCGAGCGCAAATGAGCCCCTTGCGAGCTCGCTGTGCTCACCAAGCTGCGGGCACGGTGGCCACGCTATTTTATTCTCCCTCCAGGGGGGCGTGGACCCCCACGAGGGAGAAAAAGTGTCGGTATGCCGGCTGTCGGGATTCCGGCGCTGGTATACTGTGCGCTGGGATCCCGACAGTCGGCATACTGAAGACCACCCGTGAAAGGAGCAGGGTGTCCAACATTATGGTATCAGCCAATAATGCAGAAAGACTGTAGTGTCAAATGCAGCTCTGTATGACATTACATTCATGCATCCAACTAGTCATCACACCAGACGACTGATTACTGTGCCTTGTTATTACCTAACTTTTAAAATAGGAATGCCTGCCTTACTGAGGTGGACAGCCAAAGCAAGCTACAAGTGTATTATCATTGCCTTCCTCCATCCAATGGCTTTTCTACTAGGTATGAGAATTTTGACTTTGATTTTACATCCCACCATAAACTGGCAACTCATATCACCACTGCAATAAGATTCTTTATTGGTGGTTCCCCCGAAGTACCTAGACTAGCAGGGTAACTTACATATAGAGCACAGGAACATCTATGTTCTGCCTTTTAAGACGTTTTGAGAATTATGGGCCCTACACACTTCACGATTGCCAGGCGAGGTGCCCGACGACCGACCGGCGGTGGGGGGTGGTGACGGGTGGAGTGAAGTTTCTTCACTCCCCCCGTCACCCGGCTCCATAGCGGGATACGATTGTTAGGCCGACACAGCTGAGGTAGACAGTCATTAGGTCGACCACTGAAGGTCGACATAAGTTTTTAAATTTTTTTTTTTGACTTTTTCACACTTGACGATCCACGTGGACTACAATTGGGAATGAGCTAAGTGAGGGGACACAGTGCACTAATTGGGATTCCCCGTCACTTTACGAAGAAAACGACACCAAAAAAAGTCCAAAAACCCATGTCGACCCTTTGACCTGTCGACCTAGTACATGTCAACCTAATGACCATGTCGACCTATTGTCCCTGTCTACCTAAGTTGAGTCGACCCAACGACCCATACCCCTCCATAGCAATGCATGCTAATATGGAAGTGATTGTCCATATTGGCTTGCATGTTTAAACGAGCCAGCACCAGCGATAAAAGAGCGCGGGCCGCGCATCGTTCATTGCTGGTGCCTAAACACTGAAAGATATCAATGGTATCTCGTTCATTAATGAACGAGATCGTTCATATCTTTCACTGGTATCGGCCAGTCTGTAAGGGCCACTGGTAGTACAAAATACACAATAAAATAGTCCATGGCTAGCTACAACTCCAGATCTTGCTTGCACCTTTCTGAAAACTGTTAAACCAAGCTTCACTCATTCTGGGACATCAGTCAAAACGGGATCCGGTTAGGATCCCGACAGTCAGAATACTGACCCTGAAATGTAGACAATGCTTGGAATCGGCCAATATATTGTTAACTGATTGGCACAGAAGATGACAAATACATCATTCTGTGTGTATGACCGACCCACGCCGTGTGATAGGTCGGCCGTTCAGCGATTCACCTAGCCGGGCGAATAGTAGAGTAGGAAATGCGAGCAGGACATACCAATGTTGGTGGCTGCGGCACCAACGGCAGTGGTGTCAGTAAGGTGTGTGGGTCTCTTTGGCGCCATAGCGTTCCTTCACTGAATCCCAGGAGAGAGCTGCTTGTGATTGGCTGAGCTGGCTATTTAAAAAAAATTGGCTCAAACACGGCGCCATTTTTTTAAATTCAAGATGGACTCGGTAAGCAAATAGCGGATCACTGCGTCACTCCCCCACCCCCTTGGCCTGGCGATATTAGTCGGCGCGAGACAGGGTGCAGAAAGTACAACAGTGGAGGAAGAGCAAGAAAGTGCTCATGAAAACTTCTGGGTAGGTAGCAGTCAATGCAAAAGAGCTCACATGGCAGCCGCCCCACAGGTGAAGATCACAGAAGAAGTCGGAGGAAGCCCTGGGGTCGTGGCGTGTATGTAAAAGAGCTTAAAGGCCACCACCCCCAGGTGAAAGTGCAATAAAATAAAATATTACAACTGTGTTGTGTGTTTATTTTAAATATTCCCTTTACAGTTGGTCTATAGGTACCAGCAGGGCCTTTATGTTCTGCATGCTGGTACTTGTGGTTCTCCAAGTACCAGTATGCGGGCAGGCTTACTGGGACTTGCAGTCCCACTGTAAAGGACAATATTACTTTATACACTAGCATAAGCTATCGTTTCCAGACTCATCGCCCAGTGGTGCAGGGGATAGCCCTGGGATTCAGCTCAGGCTACCCTGGAAGGCTGGAGTCCCCACTCCCTTAGGAATCCCCAGCTGAGGCTGACCAGTTAGTGGGCATGAATGCTTTGGCAACAGGAAACCGTCAAGTATGTCCCCTGGCTGTGGCATTACTCTCCTTGCTGGTGGAGTCTGGTGCTGGTTCTAGAAATACGGGGGACCCATACTCACCCCACCCACACACATTTCAAGAACCAGGGCTGGCTTCAAGGGCCTGGTTTATTAAATATGGGAGACACCTACGCATTTTATTTATTTCACATATTTTTTTGAACCAGGAGCTTTGGAGAGGGAGTCTCTGGGAGACAGAAGGAGTAGGAAAGCCGTTCCTTTTCCTGTGTGCTCTTTAGAAGGCCAGCCCATTATGTAAATAGCAAGAATATTTGACACATTTCATGACTAAAGGCCCCATCCACTAGTTTGATTTGAGAACTTTTTAACAGATTTCTACACATCTGACCGTAAAATCTGATGCAAAGTGTCACATCGGACAGCTCCTCCAATCAGATGCACGGTCCCGTGTCAGATATGTCTAAGCTACAGATCTTTGGTGCTGCACCAAGTATTTATTTGAATCTGAAGAAATCAGGTGCACCTCGGAGTGGGTTATTTTTTTTTTTTACCTTCAGATGTATTGCATCAGATTCATCTGAAGTGTCACTTGACTGGCATCTCCCTGGCCACTCCCACCCACCACGAGAAAGCTGGCGCGGCAGCAGCATCGGATATATCTGGTGCGATCTGTCGGCACATGCTAGATTGCATCAGATATATCTGAAGTGAATCTAGTGAAAACTTATGCTGCCCATACACTTATGCGATGCCCCGCGACGCGACATCGCGGGGCATCGCACCGGCAGTTCAGGTGCGATGGAATCGCACCTGAACTGACAAAGTGATTACCATGCGATCATGCGATAGATCGCATGGTAATCACGTGATGGGCACGTCACCGCCGAGTGGGAGCGGCCTCCGTCCACTCCCAGCGGGTGCCCATGGACATCGCAGTGCGATATATCTCAAAGCTCTGACCACATCCAGAGACCACATCCCATCGCACATCGCAGTGCGATATATCTCATGTGGGTTTAAAACCACATTTTGAGGAAAGGATTTATTGTTAAACTAAAGTGAGATTCATACCAGCTAACACCTCAAGCATGCCGCACAACGTAGCCTTCAACAGAACACAAGCCAACGGCCTGAACAATTTTAGCAACAGGCTGACTATAAACGTAACACAACATGTGTGTAACCACAACTAATAACTAATAACTGCAGATACAGTACGCACTGGGACGGGCGCCCAGCATCCTCTACGGACTAAAGGGCCCTACTCACTGGCCGACCCGCCGCCGAGCTGCCCGACGGCGGATACGGCCGACGAGCGACCCGGCGGCGGGGGGGGGGCAGTGACGGGGGGAGTGAAGTTTCTTCACTCCCCCCGTCACGCGGCTGCATTGAAGTGCAGGCAAATATGGACGAGATCGTCCATATTGGCCTGCATGCACAGCCGACGGGAGACCAGCGATGAACGAGCGCGGGGCCGCGCATCGTTCATCGCTGGAGTCTCCACACTGAAAGAAATGAACGAGTTCTCGTTCATTTATGAACAAGATCGTTCATATCTTTCAAAAAAACGGCCAGTGTGTAGGGCCTATAAGAGAAAAGGATTTACCGGTAGGTATTTTGGCTGTCACCAAACAAGGCACCACCTTTATATGGTAGAGATTCCATATTTTTCTTGGAGTCAGCATCAGCATTCCATTGGTGAATCCACAATGCTCGCCTAGCTGAGACTGCCATGGCATTGGCTTTTGATCCCAAAAGGCCAATATCTCTCGCAGTTTCCTTTAGGTACGCTGCAGCGTCCTTGACATAACCCAGCGTCAAGAGGATGCTATCCCTATCCATTGTATCTATATCAGATGACAAGTTATCTTCCCAGTTTTCGATAGCACTACTCACCCACGCAGATGCAATGACAGGTCTGAGTAGCGTACCTGTGGTCGCATAAATGGATTTTAACGTAGTTTCTTGCTTACGATCCGCAGGGTCCTTAAGGGCCGGGAGAGCTACCTTTTTAGACAAACGTGATAGGGCCTTGTCTACAATGGGGGGTGACTCCCACTTTTCCCTATCCTCAGAGGGAAACGGATAAGCCACCGGAATCCTTTTGGGAATCAAACTTGCTGTCAGGGCTTTCCCAGACTTTTTCAAATAGAGTGTTCAATTCATGAGAGGGAACAAACGTTATCTCAGGTTTCTTTTCCTTATACATACAGACCCTTTTATCAGGAACAGCAGGGTCCTCAGTGATATGTAATAAATCTTTGACCGCCACAATCATGTACTGAATGCTCTTTGCCAATTTTGGATCTAATCTGGAATCACTATAGTCGACACTGGAATCAGTGTCCGTGTCGGTACCAGTGTCTGCCAACTGGGCAAAAGTAAGTTTTTGTGACCCTGAGGCGTCCTGTACTTGTAATTACACATCCTCCACAGATTTCTTTCATGCCTGGGTCTGAGACTTAGACTTATCTAATCTCTTACTAATAAGAGCCACATTAGCATTCAAAGCATTCAAAACATTTACCCAATCAGGAGTCGGCGGTGTCGACAGAGTCACCCCCACAGCCGTTTGTCTCCCTAATACAGCCTCCTCCTGGGAAGAGCACTCAGCCTCAGACATGTCGACACACGTGTACCAAACACCCACATACACACCGGGCATATAGGGGACAGACCCACAGTAAAATCTGTCAGAGAGACACAGAGGGGATTTGCCAGCTCACAACCCAGCGCCAAATTAACGGGTCTGAAAACACTAACAAATGCCCCAGACCTGTAGCACTTTAAATATCAATTATATTGCACCAAATTATACTGTGCCCCCCCCCCCCCCCCATCCGAGCTGAGCTGTGAGGAAGAAGCTCCGCCCCCTTAATGGCGCACGTCTGTCCCGCTTATTTTAATAAATAATTATACTGGCGGGGGTTAAGACAGTGCCTTGGCACTAATGTCCCCTCTTGCCAGTGGAAATTGAGTATTTTATGCTGCCCAGGGTGCCCCCCTTCCCCGCGCCCTGCAGTGCTGTGTGTGTGGGAGCATGGCGCGCAGCGTTCCATTCGGTGCGCGGTACCTCAGAATGCCGTCACTGAAGAAGAAGTCTTCTTTTCTTCTGCTACTCACCTGTCTTCTGACTTCTGGCTCTGTAAGGGGGTGACGGCAGGCTGTGGGAGTGAGCATCTAGGCGTACCCAGTGATCAGCACCCTCAGGAGCTAATGGTGTCCTGTCAGCCAGAAGTAGAGCCATTGAACTCACTAGAAGTTGGTCATGCTTCTCTCCCCTAAGTCCCACGAAGCAGGGAGACTGTTGCCAGCAGCCTCCCTGAAAATAAAAAACCTAACATAAGTCTTTTTCAGAGAAACTCAGTAGAGCTCCCCTGTAGTGTGTCCAGTCTGCCTGGGCACAATTCTAAAACTGGAGCCTGGAGGAGGGGCATAGAGGGAGGAGCCAGTTCACACCCTTTGAAAGTCTTAAAGTCCCCATGTCTCTTGCGGATCCAGTCTATACCCCATGGTTCTAATGGTGACCCCAGCATTCTCTAGGACGTATGAGAAAATAAGATTTTACTTACCGATAAATCTATTTCTCGTAGTCCGTAGTGGATGCTGGGACTCCGTCAGGACCATGGGGATTAGCGGCTCCGCAGGAGACAGGGCACAAAAATAAAAGCTTTAGGACTAGGTGGTGTGCACTGGCTCCTCCCCCTATGACCCTCCTCCAAGCCTCAGTTAGGATACTGTGCCCGGACGAGCGTACACAATAAGGAAGGATTTTGAATCCCGGGTAAGACTCATACCAGCCACACCAATCACACCGTACAACCTGTGATCTGAACCCAGTTAACAGTATGACAACGTAGGAGCCTCTGAACAGACGGCTCACAACAATAACAACCCGATTTTTTTGTAACAATAACTATGTACAAGTATTGCAGACAATCCGCACTTGGGATGGGCGCCCAGCATCCACTACGGACTACGAGAAATAGATTTATCGGTAAGTAAAATCTTATTTTCTCTGACGTCCTAGTGGATGCTGGGACTCCGTCAGGACCATGGGGATTATACCAAAGCTCCCAAACGGGCGGGAGAGTGCGGATGACTCTGCAGCACCGAATGAGAGAACTCCAGGTCCTCTTTAGCCAGGGTATCAAATTTGTAGAATTTTACAAACGTGTTCTCCCCCGACCACGTAGCTGCTTGGCAGAGTTGTAATGCCGAGACCCCTCGGGCAGCCGCCCAAGATGAGCCCACCTTCCTTGTGGAATGGGCCTTGATAGATTTAGGCTGTGGCAGGCCTGCCACAGAATGTGCAAGTTGAATTGTGCTACAAATCCAACGAGCAATCGTCTGCTTAGAAGCAGGAGCACCCAGCTTGTTGGGTGCATACAGTATAAACAGCGAGTCAGATTTTCTGACTCCAGCCGTCCTTGAAATATATATTTTCAATGCCCTGACAACGTCCAGCAACTTGGAATCCTCCAAATCGCTAGTAGCCGCAGGCACCACAATAGGCTGGTTCAGGTGAAACGCTGAAACCACCTTAGGCAGAAACTGAGGACGCGTCCGCAGTTCTGCCCTGTCCGAATGGAAAATCAGATATGGGCTTTTATACGATAAAGCCGCCAATTCTGACACTCTCCTGGCTGAAGCCAGGGCCAGTAGCATGGTTACTTTCCATGTAAGATATTTCAAATCCACCGATTTGAGTGGCTAAAACCAATGGGATTTGAGAAAATCCAAAACTACATTAAGATCCCACGGAGCCACTGGGGGCACAACCGGGGGCTGTATATGTAGTACTCCTTTTACAAAAGTCTGGACTTCAGGAACTGAAGCCAATTCTTTCTGGAAGAAAATCGACAGGGCCGAAATTTGAACCTTAATGGACCCTAATTTGAGGCCCATAGACAATCCTGTTTGCAGGAAATGTAGGAATCGACCCAGTTGAAATTCCTCCGTCGGGGCCTTCCTGGCCTCACACCACGCAACATATTTTCTCCAAATGCGGTGATAATGTTGTGCAGTCACCTCCTTCCTGGCTTTTACCAGGGTAGGGATGACCTCTTCCGGAATGCCTTTTTCCCTTAGAATTCGGCGTTCAACCGCCATGCCGTCAAACGCAGCCGCGGTAAGTCTTGGAATAGACACGGTCCCTGCTGAAGCAGGTCCCGTCTTAGAGGTAGAGGCCACGGATCTTCCGTGAGCATCTCCTGAAGTTCCGGGTACCAAGTTCTTCTTGGCCAATCCGGAGCCACGAGTATCGTTCTTACTCCCCTTTGCCGTATAATTCTCAGTACTTTTGGTATGAGAGGCAGAGGAGGAAACACATACACTGACTGGAACACCCACGGTGTTACCAGAGCGTCCACAGCTATTGCCTGAGGGTCTCTTGACCTGGCGCAATACCTGTCCAGTTTTTTGTTGAGGCGGGACGCCATCATATCCACCTTTGGTTTTTCCCAACGGTTCACAATCATGTGGAAGACTTCTGGATGAAGTCCCCACTCTCCCGGGTGTAGATCGTGTCTGCTGAGGAAGTCCGCTTCCCAGTTGTCCACTCCCGGAATGAACACTGCTGACAGTGCTATCACATGATCTTCCGCCCAGCGAAGAATCCTTGCAGCTTCTGCCATTGCCCTCCTGCTTCTTGTGCCGCCCTGTCTGTTTACGTGGGCGACTGCCGTGATGTTGTCCGACTGGATCAACACCGGCTGACCCTGAAGCAGGGGTTTTGCCAGGCTTAGAGCATTGTAAATCGCTCTTAGCTCCAGTATATTTATGTGAAGAGACATCTCCAGGCTTGACCACACTCCCTGGAAGTTTCTTCCCTGTGTGACCGCTCCCCAGCCTCTCAGACTGGCATCCGTGGTCACCAGGACCCAGTCCTGTATGCCGAATCTGCGGCCCTCTAACAGATGAGCACTCTGCAACCACCACAGAAGAGACACCCTTGTCCGTGGAGACAAAGTTATCCGCTGATGCATCTGCAGATGCGATCCGGACCATTTGTCCAGCAGATCCCACTGAAAAGTTCGTGCGTGGAATCTGCCGAATGGAATCGCTTCGTAAGAAGCCATCATTTTTCCCAGGACTCTTGTGCATTGATGCACAGACACTTTTCCTGGTTTTAGGAGGTTCCTGACAAGTTCGGATAACTCCCTGGCTTTCTCCTCCGGAAGAAACACCTTTTTCTGAACCGTGTCCAGAATCATTCCCAGGAACAGCAGACGTGTCGTCGGGGTCAATTGAGATTTTGGAAAATTCAGAATCCACCCGTGCTGTTGCAGCACTACTTGGGTTAGTGCTACTACGTCCTCCAGCTGTTCTCTGGACCTTGCCCTTATCAGGAGATCGTCCAAGTAAGGGATAATTAATACGCCTTTTCTTCGCAGAAGAAACATCATTTCGGCCATTACCTTGGTAAAGACCCGAGGTGCCGTGGACAATCCAAACGGCAGCGTCTGAAACTGATAATGACAGTTTTGCACCACGAACCTGAGGTACCCTTGATGTGAAGGGCAAATTGGGACATGCAGGTATGCATCCTTGATGTCCAGGGACACCATAAAGTCCCCTTCTTCCAGATTCGCTATCACTGCTCTGAGTGACTCCATCTTGAACTTGAATTTTTGTATGTACAGGTTCAAAGATTTCAGATTTAGAATAGGTCTTACCGAGCCGTCCGGCTTCGGTACCACAAATAGTGTGGAATAATACCCCTTTCCCTGTTGTAGGAGGGGTACCTTGACTATCACCTGCTGAGAATACAGCTTGTGAATGGCTTCCAATACCGTCGCCCTGTCTGAGGGAGACGTTGGCAGAGCAGACTTTAGGAACCGGCGAGGGGGAGACTTCTCGAATTCCAACCTGTAACCCTGAGATACTACCTGCAGGATCCAGGGGTCCACCTGTGAGTGAGCCCACTGTGCGCTGAAATTCTTGAGTCGACCCCCCACCGCCCCTGAGTCCGCTTGTAAAGCCCCAACGTCATGCTGAGGGCTTTGCAGAAGCCGGGGAGGGCTTCTGCCCCTGGGAGGGAGCTGCTTGGTGCACTCTCTTACCCTTTCCTTTGCCTCGGGGCAGATATGACTGTCCTTTTGCCCGCTTGTTCTTATAGGAACGAAAGGACTGCGGCTGAAAAGACGGTGTCTTTTTCTGTTGGGAGGGGACCTGAGGTAAAAAGGTGGATTTCCCGGCTGTTGCCGTGGCCACCAAATCCGATAGACCGACCCCAAATAATTCCTCCCCTTTATACGGCAATACTTCCATATGCCGTTTGGAATCCGCATCACCTGACCACTGTCGCGTCCATAAACTTCTTCTGGCAGATATGGACATCGCACTTACTCTCGATGCCAGAGTGCAAATATCCCTCTGAGCATCTCGCATATAAAGAAAAGCATCCTTTAATTGCTCTATAGTCAATAAAATACTGTCCCTATCCAGGGTATCAATATTTTCAGTCAGGGAATCCGACCAAACCACCCCAGCACTGCACATCCATGCTGAGGCGATGGCTGGTCGCAGTATAACACCAGTATGAGTGTATATACTTTTCAGGGTAGTTTCCAGCCTCCTATCAGCTGGATCCTTGAGGGCGGCCGTTTCAGGAGACGGTAACGCCACTTGTTTTGATAAGCGTGTGAGTGCCTTATCCACCCTAGGGGGTGTTTCCCAGCGCGCCCTAACCTCTGGCGGGAAAGGATATAATGCCAATAACTTCTTTGAAATTAGCAGTTTTCTATCGGGGTTAACCCACGCTTCATCACACACTTCATTCAATTCCTCTGATTCAGGAAAAACTACAGGTAGTTTTTTCAGACCCCACATAATACCCCTTTTTGTGGTACTTGCAGTATCAGAGATATGCAAAGCCTCCTTCATTGCCGTGATCATATAACGTGTGGCCCTACTGGAAAATACGTTTGTTTCTTCACCGTCGACACTAGATTCGGTGTCCGTGTCTGGGTCTGTGTCGACCGACTGAGGTAAAGGGCGTTTTACAGCCCCTGACGGTGTCTGAGACGCCTGGACAGGTACTAACTGGTTTGCCGGCCGTCTCATGTCGTCAACTGATTTTTGTAACGTGCCGACATTATCACGTAATTCCATAAACAAAGCCATCCATTCCGGTGTCGACTCCCTAGGGGGTGACATCACCATTACCGGCAATTGCTCCGCCTCCACACCAACATCGTCCTCATACATGTCGACACACACGTACCGACACACAGCAGACACACAGGGAATGCTCTTATCGAAGACAGGACCCCACTAGCCCTTTGGGGAGACAGAGGGAGAGTTTGCCAGCACACACCCAAGCGCTATAAATATATAGGAACAACCCTACAGAAGTGTTGTTTCCTTTATAGCAGCTTAATATATCAATATCGCCAAAAAGTGCCCCCCCTCTCTGTTTTTTTACCCTGTTTCTGTAGTGCAGTGCAGGGGAGAGTCCTGGGAGCCTTCCTCGCAGCGGAGCTGTGCAGGAAAATGGCGCTGTGTGCTGAGGAGATAGGCCCCGCCCCCTATTTCGGCGGGCTCTTCTCCCGGTGTTTGTGAGACCTGGCAGGGGTTAAATACATCCATATAGCCCCAGGGGCTATATGTGATGTATGTTTAGCCAGAACAAGGTATTATCATTGCTGCCCAGGGCGCCCCCCCAAATAACTTTTTCTAAGCAGCTCTTTAGGAGAGCCACCTAGATTGCACCCTGCTCGGACGGGCACAAAAACCTAACTGAGGCTTGGAGGAGGGTCATAGGGGGAGGAGCCAGTGCACACCACCTAGTCCTAAAGCTTTTATTTTTGTGCCCTGTCTCCTGCGGAGCCGCTAATCCCCATGGTCCTGACGGAGTCCCAGCATCCACTAGGACGTCAGAGAAATATAGCAGAGAGCACTCCCAGAGGAGGGGCCAAAATGAGCATTGTGGCACAGAACACCTCAGCTGGGTACACACTAGACGATGTGGAAACAATGAGATGGTCCTTCCCGATTTCCCTTGAACTTCCAGACAAGCGATATAGTACATACACACTATGCAATCTTAAAAACGACCGTACAATATATCTTGCATCATTTGGTCATGTGACCGTTAATGATATATCAAGTATATATTTAGGGAGTGCGTACACACTTAACATTATCTTCAAAATCATTCACGATATCTTCTGATCTGACTGCATTGCGGCAAAAGACGCACAAAAGACGCATGGGAGCGTGTGATAGAGAGTACACACTGGCCGATGTGGATTATTTGCAGTTTTCGGATTCGGCCCAACATGACAAATCATCTGATTTATCACCTAGTGTGTACCCAACTTTAGAACATCTATCAGAATAGGTTTTATTATAAAAATAAAAAATCATAAAAGAAATGTAGTGAATGTAGCATTACCCTGGTTTATAAAGCTCCTTGGCTACCAATCAAGGTCACACTACAGGGCACTGCCAATGCAGGCTATCAGAAACAGGAAACATTATAGGACATCGCAGTTTGAGGTGCCAGCTGTCTTCCCCACAAATGACACTTCAATTGATTTATCTAGTGCTCTATCATGTGAAACACAAAGCTTTTCCAAGTGCCTAAAGGAACACAGTTGTGGAAAAAATAAGATTTTACTCACCGGTAAATCTATTTCTCGTAGTCCGTAGTGGATGCTGGGGACTCCGTAAGGACCATGGGGAATAGACGGGCTCCGCAGGAGACTGGGCACTCTAAGAAAGAATTAGGACTACTGGTGTGCACTGGCTCCTCCCTCTATGCCCCTCCTCCAGACCTCAGTTAAGGAAACTGTGCCCGGAAGAGCTGACATTACAAGGAAAGGATTTTGGAATCTAGGGTAAGACTCATACCAGCCACACCAATCACACCGTATAACTTGTGATAACTTACCCAGTTAACAGTATGAACAACAACAGAGCATCAGATCAACCCTGATGCAACTATAACATAACCTTTATGTAAGCAATAACTATATACAAGCATTGCAGAAGTCCGCACTTGGGACGGGCGCCCAGCATCCACTACGGACTACGAGAAATAGATTTACCGGTGAGTAAAATCTTATTTTCTCTAACGTCCTAGTGGATGCTGGGGACTCCGTAAGGACCATGGGGATTATACCAAAGCTCCCAAATGGGCGGGAGAGTGCGGATGACTCTGCAGCACCGAATGGGCAAACACAAGGTCCTCCTCAGCCAGGGTATCAAACTTGTAGAATTTTGCAAAAGTGTTTGAACCTGACCAAGTAGCTGCTCGGCAAAGCTGTAATGCCGAGACCCCTCGGGCAGCCGCTCAAGAAGAGCCCAGTTTCCTTGTGGAATGGGCTTTCACTGATTTTGGATGAGGCACTCCAGCCGCCGAATGAGCCTGCTGAATCGTGTTACAGATCCAGCGAGCAATAGTTTGCTTTGAAGCAGGAGCACCCAGCTTGTTGGATGCATACAGGATAAACAGCGAGTCCGTTTTCCTGACTCCAGCCGTTCTGGCTACATAAATCTTCAAAGCCCTGACTACATTTAGTAACTTGGAATCCTCCAAGTCACGAGTAGCCGCAGGCACCACAATAAGTTGGTTCAAATGAAAGGATGACACCACCTTTGGTAGAAATTGCGGACGAGTCCGTAATTCTGCCCTGTCCATATGGAAAACCAGATAGGGGCTTTTACATGACAAAGCCGCCAAATCTGACACACGCCTAGCCGGAGCTAAGGCCAATAGCATGACCACCTTCCACGTGAGATATTTTAACTCCACGGTTTTAAGTGGCTCAAACCAGTGTGATTTCAGGAAACTCAACACCACGTTAAGATCCCAAGGTGCCACTGGTGGCACAAAAGGGGCTGAATATGCAGCACTCCCTTTACAAACGTCTGAACTTCAGGAAGAGAAGCCAGTTCCTTTTGAAAGAAAATGGATAGGGCTGAAATCTGGACCTTAATGGACCCCAATTTTAAGCCCAAAGTCACTCCCGACTGTAGGAAGTGAAGGAAACGGCCCAGCTGGAATTCCTCTGTAGGGGCATTCCTAGCCTCACACCAAGCAACATATTTGCGCCATATACGGTGATAATGCTTAGCCGTCACGTCCTTCCTAGCCTTTATTAGCGTAGGAATAACTTCATCCGGAATGCCTTTTCTGTTAGGATCCGGCTTTCAACCGCCATGCCGTCAAACGCAGCCGCGGTAAGTCTTGGAACAGACAGGGCCCCTGTTGCAACAGATACTGTCTGAGAGGCAAAGGCCATGGGTCCTCTGTGAACATTTCTTGCAGTTCCGGATACCAAGTCCTTCTTGGCCAATCCAGAACAATGAGTATTGTTCTCACTCCTCTATTTCTTACGATTCCCAGCACCTTGGGTATGAGAGGAAGAGGAGGAAACACATAAACCGACTGGAACACCCACGGTGTCACTAGTGCGTCCACAGCTATCGCCTGAGGGTCTCTTGACCTGGCGCAATACATTTGTAGCTTTTTGTTGAGGCGGGACGCCATCATGTCCACCTGTGGCAGTTCCCATCGATATGTAATCTGTGTGAAGACTTCTTGATGAAGTCCCCACTCTCCCGGGTGGAGGTCGTGTCTGCTGAGGAAGTCTGCTTCCCAATTGTCCACTCCCGGAACGAACACTGCTGACAGTGCTTGCACGTGATTCTCCGCCCAGCAAAGAATTCTGGTGGCTTCTGCCATCGCCACCCTGCTTCTTGTGCCGCCCTGGCGGTTTACATGAGCCACTGCGGTGATGTTGTCTGACTGAATCAGCACCGGTTGGTTGCGAAGCAGATGCTCCGCTTGACTCAGGGCGTTGTACATGGCCCTTAGTTCCAGGATATTGATGTGCAGACAAGTCTCCTGACTTGACCACAGCCCTTGGAAGTTTTTTCCCTGAGTGACTGCCCCCCATCCTCGGAGGCTTGCATCCGTGGTCACCAGGACCCAGTCCTGTATGCCGAACCTGCGGCCCTTGAGAAGGTGAGCACTCTGCAGCCACCACAGAAGAGACACCCTGGCCCTGGGGGATAGGCTGATCAACCGATGCATCTGAAGATGCGATCCGGACCACTTGTCCAACTGGTCCCACTGAAAGTTCCTCGCATGGAACCTGCCGAAGGGAATGGCTTCGTAAGACGCTACCATCTTTCCCAGGACTCGCGTGCATTGATGCACGACACCTGTTTTGGTTTTAAGAGGCCTCTGACCAGAGTCACGAGCTCCTGAGCCTTCTCCGCCGGGAGAAAAACCTTCTTCTGGTCTGTGTCCAGAATCATGCCCAGGAAGGGCACGCTATCTGCAGGATCCCTGAGAACAGCTGTTACGACAGGTTACCTTTTGGGCAAACGTGACACCCTAGGGGAAGATTCCCATCGTATCCTGGCCCTAGTGGGGAAAGGATACTGCCTGAGAATTCTTTGTGGGAAACTGCAGTCTCTTGTCTGGAGATTCCCGCTCTTTTTCCTCATGAGAGGAGGGAAATTTACCTCAGCTTTCTTCCCCTTAAACATGTGTACCCTTGTGTCAGGGACAGATGAGTCATCAGTGATATGCAAATCATCTTTTATTACAATAATCATATATTGAATACTTTTCTGCCATTTTGGCTGTAACTTTGCATTATCGTAGTCGACACTGGAGTCAATCTCCGTGTCGATGTCAGTGTTTACTATTTTGGATAGTGAGCATTGAGAGACACTGAAGGTCTCTGCGACAGAGTGACAGACATGGGTAGATTTCCTGTCTGTTCTCTAATCTTTTGTGCAATAAATTCACCTTAGCACTTAATTACACATATCGGCGTTGTCGACGGAGACACCCTCTCACACACATTTGCTCTATCTCCTCCTTAGGGGAGACTTTTACCTCAGACATGTTGACACACACGTACCGACACACCACACACACAGGGGATGCTCTATTTGAAGACAGTTCCCCCACAAGGCCCTTTGGAGAGACAGAGAGAGAGTATGCCAGCACACACCCCAGTGCTATATGACCCAGGAATCACACAGTAACGTAGTGTTAACCCAGTAGCTGCTGTATATATTGTTTTTACGCCAATTTATGTGCCCCCCCCCCCTCTCTTTTCACCCTCTTCTTCTGCAGGGGAGAGACTGGGGAGCTTCCTCTCAGCGGAGCTGTGGAGAGAAAATGGCGCTGGTGAGTGCTGAGGAAGAAGCCCCGCCCCCTCAGCGGCGGGCTTCTGTCCCGCGATTTTGTGTAAAAATAATGGCGGGGGCTCATGCATATTACAATGCCCAGCTGTATATATGCTGCTTTTTGCCAGGAGGTACTCAATTGCTGCCCAGGGCGCCCCCCCCCCCCTGCGCCCTGCACCCTACAGTGACCGAAGTGTGTGGGTTAGTGTGGGAGCAATGGCGCACAGCTGCAGTGCTGTGCGCTACCTCATATGAAGACAGGAGTCTTCTGACGCCGATTTTGAAGTCCTCTTGCTTCAACCCGCCGGCTTCTGTCTTCTGGCTCTGCGAGGGGGACGGCGGCGCGGCTCCGGGAACGGACGACCAAGGTTAGGTTCCTGTGTTCGATCCCTCTGGAACTAATGGTGTCCAGTAGCCTAAGAAGCGCAACCTAGCCGCAGTTAGTAGGTTTGCTTCTCTCCCCTCAGTCCCACGTAGCAGAGTCTGTTGCCAGCAGAAGCTCTCTGAAAATAAAAAAAACCTAACTAAAATACCTTCTTAATAGCAAGCTCAGGAGAGCTCACTAAAATGCACCCAGCTCCTTCCGGGCACAGATTCTTACTGAGGTCTGGAGGAGGGGCATAGAGGGAGGAGCCAGTGCACACCAGTAGTCCTAATTCTTTCTTAGAGTGCCCAGTCTCCTGCGGAGCCCGTTTATTCCCCAAGGTCCTTACGGAGTCCCCAGCATCCACTAGGACGTTAGAGAAATACCATACACTCCCTGCAAAATGCATTTTACTGTAGTTTTATATAGGATAGCACAGAAACACAAGTGAGCAAACTAAACGTAAATTAGAAAGCACACAATTGACACAAAACAGAAACAGATTTTTTTTTAGATTAACAACTATAAATTATCTGCATACACATTAAACCAGTGGCGGAACTTGCGAGTGTTGGGCCTTGGTGCAAAAATATGCTATGGGCCTCCCTCTTCTGCCCGAGAAGAGGCAATGAGTGATGGAGAGAGGCAGTGTGTGGCAGGGTGAGTCAGTGGATAGCAGGGGTAGGCAGTGGGTGATTGGGGAGGTAGTGCCTAATAGGACAAAGCAGAGGTTGACAGGTATAGGCAGTGGTGGACTAGGAGAAGCAATGGGTGACAGAGAGAGGCTGTTGTGATAGCAGGAGGAAGGGGTACTGACAGGGAAAGGCAATGAGTGACTAGGAAGA